>NC_135091.1:21405000-21720000 GCF_051107435.1 Chaetodon auriga | reverse complement strand
TACCCACAGCTGTGATATGGGATACTTGACTTCAAGATGCTGGACATTCTGTTGGCCACAGAGACAGATAGGCAGCTCTCTTAACACATCCATGTCACCAATTACAATTCAGCTCATTTTAGTATCTCAGCTGTTGGAAACTGGTCATGTGAAAGACTTGCTACATTTCAAGTAGCTGTTGTCTTATGTAGAGCTGGTCTAAAATTTGATCATCATCATCATCATCGTCATCCTCATCCTCATCATTGTCCACTGTATCACAGTGATGTGATCTCATTATGTCATCATTCTATAAATGTCTCTTTCCTAAAGCAATGATTGTGAACAAGCTGTCGTAAAGCTAACGAGTCAGAGCTGAAGTTTCCCACATAACATTCAGTCAGTACAAGACAGTGAAACAGTGTCGCTTTGAAATTCAGTTTGAGAATCCTGCACATGATTTGGCATACGTGTGCTCTGTTATGTATCAGTATTAGAAAATGTGATTATTATTTGTAATTAGTGTCTTATTGTTTCCGTGATGAAGACCAGCTCAGCTCTTTGGTTGTGCTTTGATGCTCAGAGGAGCAGAGACACTGAAGTGTGGTTTGTCTTGTGTTTTCTAGTGTAACTATAAAGTATCATGGGAAGGCATCCCATGCCTCAGCCTACCCGTGGGAGGGGATCAATGCGTTGGATGCAGCTGTGCTGTGCTATAACAACCTGTCTGTGCTCAGGCAGCAGATGAAGCCTGACTGGAGAGTTCATGGTGAACAACAGACCGGCCCCTGTACTCATGTGTGGCTCTGAGGAGTTTAGTAAGCTCTGAGTAAATCACATTGTGTTGTGCAGGTATCATAAAGCATGGTGGAGTGAAACCAAACATCATCCCTGCCTACACGGAGCTGGAGTACTATCTGAGGACCCCTTCACGTGCTGAGCTGCTGGTCCTGAAGGAAAAAGCTGAGATGTGTTTTAGATCAGCTGCTGTGGCAACTGGCTGTGAGGTAAAAAATCATTTAATCATTAAGTGAGTACTAATTCCTCCAGAAGTCTCCCACTCAATGTGTCACCTTACTTTCTCTCTCAGGTTGAAGTGGAGTATGCAAAAAATGCTTTTGACAACATATTGCGAAATACCACACTGGAAGACTTGTATGAGAGCAATGGAAGGGCTCTGGGGATGGAATTCACTACAGATGAAGAAGTCCTGAAGAATGCTTCCGGTGAGAGGACAAAAATGGAGTCTTTCTAAAAACCAAAAAGAGGCAGTGGACTGTAGATACAGCTGGATGAGGTGTGACATCCTGTGATAGACTCAGAAATATACATTCCACCCCTGTCTGCATTCAGTAGTTGAAGCATGAGGGAACTACACCCATTTATTGATCTATGTGAACATCTCAGTGACGTCTCTGCAGCTGTAGAATACAGCTCAGTGTGTTTGATGAAAACTTCTTGTGTCTGTCATCCACAGGCTCCACAGACTTTGGCAATGTGTCATTTGTAGTTCCTGGGATCCATCCATACTTCTACATTGGTTCTAAGGCCCTGAACCACACTGAGGAGTACACTGTAGCTTCTGGTATGTCAACAAGATAAACCTGTCTGTGTAAATCTCATTCTCAAAGGATGATTCCGGTTTATTAAAACTTGAGTTATGGAGTTATGTGGAGCACAGTGTTTGCTCAGGCGCAATAGTGAAACAGCACTTGTGTTAGCTGCTTCATTTGTGCATCACCATCAGAGGCTCATTCATCAGCTGCTTGGCTGTGAGCTGACTCGTCACTGCCAATTGTATTCATACAGTTAGAGCCATTAAAACTTGACACTTCTCAGTCACCCTCCTTTCAGGCAACTCATTCCTGACATTTCCAGATCGAAGTAATTCACATCTTGAGTGTTGTTTTTATTGCTGAGAGGAATGATTTCCTAAACTCCTCAAAAGACCCAAATTGTAATAAACTGGAATTACTCTTTAAATATGAAGTCTTTGTGTTTCCTGATTTTAAGTGCCTGTGTAACCCGTGTGTGAGTTACACCAAAGTTGACTGCGCTGTGTTCTGGAGGCAGTGCTGGGCCTCTGGTCATATCATTTATAGGAGCTGTGGCAATAACAAAAACACGGAAAACAATGAGCTGTGTATGTGTGTGTGTCTGCCAGGCTTGGCTCCCTGCAGGACTCACACAGGACATGTTGTATAGAACAAGGTACAGCAGTTAGTTCACATTGAAATCACAAATCATTTTAGAAAGACATGCACGCACCTGCGTCACCATGCGGAGTGCATACACACACAGACCCCGTAACACACACAGACAGGAGACAAAAACCCAAAGAGGGAGATTTAATGGAAAGGTCTGGAATGTTTAGCTGAAATTCATAAGCTGCGTCTACATCAAACTGCTCCACCTGCTTTTCTCGATGACAGTACATATTGTGTTCAGACAAACTGTCTTACACTGACCACACGACCTCTTGTTGTATTTGGCATGTAGTAGTAGTATAGTATAGTACTCTCTATGTATGTAGTACTATACAGTGTATTATAGTACTACATGTATGTATCACAGGAACCCAACTTGTTCCAGAATCGTAGCCACCCTCCTGTTTGGTCCTGTGTCACAATAGCAATCTTAACACTGAAGTGTAACCTGTTTTGTAGAGGAAGTCTGAAATACTGTGCAACAAGTTTGGCTTTAAGCAGTGCGTGTGGTGACAGACTGATGCGTGTTTTCCCCTCTGGGCTTGTTCAGCACTACAAGCCTGTTGACCTGACCTGACCTGACCTGACAGTAGTGTCCGTTTGTGAGCTGTTATGCCTCAGGATATTCCACGATATGTATGTCTGTATTGGTGCAGAATTTGACTTCCTGTTGCCTTTTTAGCCAGCCTGCATTTGAGTGTGTGCAGGCAGCTCAGGTTTCATTTATGGAAAAAATGTAGAGACCAAACCTCCAAATGATTGCCCACTGCAAAATGTCTAAAGAAACGCTTTAGCTTTGTGGGTTTAACTGCACGTCTCCACCATTGCTGTCTTGGTTTTCCAAGGTGTGCTTCATTTTTGGGTAATAACAAGTCAGACCTGTCTCCTTCCTGTGTGGAGTTGGTGCTGACCCTCTCCTCCCACACATGCCCTGTGTGCACCTATTGCTGTTTTTCCTTAGAAATGTGTAGAATGATAAAAAAAAAAAAAATGCTGAATCAGGCTTAGTTCCCACCACTCCCACACATCTTGGAGTATTCTTATTTAATGTGACCAAGATTTGAGAAACACTGAATATGAATATCATAAATTCATGATGGATTTGGATTGGATTTTTGTAACATTTGGTACATCCTTGTCCCTTCTTTCTCTTTCTCTATTGCTATCTTATAAATCATTGTTATCTTCTAAATCAATTAGATGTGTGAAGATCATGTTTGTGACTTTAATGCAGGTGATGACAGAGCTCAGTTCTTCACCCTGAGGACAGCGAAGGCCCTGGCTATGACAGCCCTGGATGTGCTGATGCGTCCAGAGCTGCTGCAGAAAGTGAAGCTGGAGTTCACTGAGGCCAAACTGAAGGAGGACATGACGCTGACAGGAAACACAGAGCAGTCTGCTGAACACTGTTGATGCTGGTGGAGAAGCTGCTGCTGTCACAGCTGAGTTCCCTGTTCAGCGAACTCACGAAAATGTGTTCAAGTTGTTAAATGCTGCATCCACGGAAGAAGAATACTCTGCTGCATTTGAACCTTTTTCTCACCATGTTGAAGTTGATCAAAAGCAGGGGAATGTTTACCAAATGCTGGTTGATTCCTTTGCTTGATTTTGATATGAAACATTTGATTGTGAGGTATTGTACAGCTGGCTCGAAATAAAGACATTTGTTTTGCAGAAAATGTATTTATTATCATGTTTCAACATTGTTTTACAAGCAGGTAAAACAAAAAAACACCATGTTGAGAAATGAGGGATACATTTTAATGAACCCTTTCATCTCTAAATTGAATACTATAATTAAGTATTGCTTCACTCTTGCATCTGTCTTTCCTGGGTTTGCTTTAACGGGTGACTCAGTATTAAGTAGTCAAGTGAACTTTATGTAAACCAAAACCACAAATGCCTCAAAGGGTTTTACCCTCTGCACAGCATGTAAGCGCCTGTCCTCAGATCTTTGCTTCAGATAAGGAAAAACTCAGGAGGAGCAACACAGGAGAGGTCCCTTTCCAGGACAGTCAGAAATCCTGCATTACATTTCACTGTGGTGTGTTCACATAGGTATAAGTGTCTTATCCAGCAGCATACATACATACATGACATGCATACATACATACATACATACCAATCTTCAGGGGAAAAAACACAACGAAAAACACCAAGGTTTTGTGCA
Organism: Chaetodon auriga; assembly: GCF_051107435.1. Classification (NCBI taxonomy): domain Eukaryota; kingdom Metazoa; phylum Chordata; class Actinopteri; order Chaetodontiformes; family Chaetodontidae; genus Chaetodon; species Chaetodon auriga. The sequence continues at coordinate 21,715,644 of NC_135091.1, read as the reverse complement.
TTTTTAGAGCATTTTACCTGTAAAATCACAGTTATGTAAGTGAACACATATTTCTTCCAAAAGTGTACAGAACTCAGAATGAACTCACTCACAGTATATTATTTACTGATAGAAATAAAGGTAGTTGCCTGTCTTAATAAATACATAAACAACACAACATAAATAGACAGTCATGAAATTTGCTTTTGTACGGTTGTATTTTCCTGTTTACGAAGATGAACTGTTCAAAACACTGACCTTGTTTAATAAAGTTTTTGAAAATAAAAAAACAACAACAACAAAAACGGAATGGTCACATGACATTCTTGAACGCTCTGGTGTTTGTTTGCTTCTCTGAACCCGCGGCAGCATACCTGAAGTTGTGGCGTCCTGGCAGTTTCCTAAGGTGCCGCCGTTAACAAAGTGCCATAACATCCTTTATACTAAACAAGATGTCTGACGCAGCCGAGTTGCTGGTGGAGCTGAAACAGGGGGTCGGCTGCCGTATAGATGAAGCCAAAGCCAAGCTCCACAGACTCAGTCAGGACATATGGAGCTGTCCGGAGCTGGCTTACGAGGAAAGCAAGTCTCACGACAGACTGGTCAAGTTTTTCGGTGAAGAGGAAGGCTGGAGGGTCGACAGCCACTTCAAACTTGAGACAGCATTTCGCGCTACTTGGGGAGGCGAAGGCAGCGAGCGGGTCAACGTGGGCTTCCTGTGCGAGTACGACGCCCTGCCTGCCATCGGACACGCGTGTGGCCACAACCTGATAGCTGAAGCCGGAGCTGCCGCAGCTGTGGGTCTCAAAGCCGTGCTGGAAAACACACGGAAGCTCCCTGTCTGTGTACAGGTACAGGGCCCCTGCAGAGGCCTTGCCGGGGCCAGGCGGCACACTCAGGGTCTTCACAACAGAATAAGGCAGGACACAACTGCTAGCCCGGTTCTTTGTTGAAAGCCCAAGAACGGTCCGAAGCAATCTTCAGTTCACACTCAAAGTATTTATTAAGGTCACATGTAAAGTAATACAGCGCTGGTCTCATACTGACAGAGCTCCCGCAGGATCTCTGCCAGAATGAGCCTAGTTGTCAGACAAAAGTTCACATTGACCATGTTGGCTTTGACCAAACCCAGTACAATAATCTGATATACGTTACAGAATATAATTGGTCAGTTCCCAAGGCCTGGGCATACCATATCTTTGTTCTGGACATGTGTTAAACGACCTGTATGATTGTGTGTTGTGTGAACGCCGGATCTAAATGCAATAGACATCACAAACAGAGAAGAGGAGACAAGACTGTCCACAACCAGAGTGCCACCTGCCTTTTGTTATGAGAAGTGGCTCTCACCAGCCATATTATCCTTACGACTCTAGGCTATGAAGGACATTCATGTAGGTTAAAGATCAGAGCATGAACACGAGATGACCTTAATGGGCCTGATCTTTACACAACTAGAACACAAAAACAATAAATGGTGGTCCAAGACACACACAAGCATGCAGCCTACACACACTGTACCTGAGCATCTGTGATGTGAAATTACAAAGCACTTAGGGCCCAAACTCCCCAAAAGAAAAATAGATCTTACTTTAATCATAATAACTGTTCACAGTCTGTAAATCAGCAAACAAAGATTCACACAGTGACTCGAGGAGGGAAAAATGAATTCACTTAAATGTTTTTTTAATCGATTTTGAGTCCTGAATTGATTTTCCACAGCTGTCTATTATATCATTGTCATCAGTGTTCCTCTATGATGTGCAACCCCTTTTAAATGTTAGAAGCAACATCAAATATCCAGTCACTCAGAAATCAGTGATTTGTGTTTGTGGGGCCCTCTGTGCCTCTGGGAAACACCATAGATGTACATAGTAAAGGCTAGATGACTCACCCGCGCTGCTGGCCAATGGAGTCGAACGTCCGCGCTGGCGGCCATCTTGCCACAGGCAGCTCGTTCACTCATAGCATTGTGTTGTAATGGTACATGTACTTGTTAAGTAACCATAACTTGCTCAATTTTCTACCAATTTTCAAGCGGTTTGGTTTGTTATGAACGTCAGAGATGTAGTTATGACACTGCATACTTATGAATAATTAGAACCATGGGCTTTCATATGAAAATAACATTAAACTGATAGGTGCAATGAACACACGCACAAGGTATTTGTTAAATCAATATTTATATAGGCTACTAAAACTCAGCATACAGAATGGCAACATGAGAAATTTAATATACACACACACACACGTATATGTGTGTGTATGTATGTATGTATGTATATGTATATATACATGTATATGTATTTATATATGTATGTATATATGTATATGTATACACACGTGTGTGTGTGTGTGTGTGTGTATATATATATATATATATATATATACACACACACACACACACAATTAAATTACCCAACTCAAGAGTTCACGATACACATACACAGGGCATAGCAGAGCGAGAGAGAACTTCAAACAAACACACACACCCTTAAGCCTAAATCTTTAGTACATCTACACCTAAGTAATTAAAGTACAAGCTCTTGTGAAACAAAATTAACTGAAAAAATAAACAAATAAACAAATAAATAAATAAAAAGACCCAAAAAACCCATAGCTTGGGCTAATACCCTTTGAAAAGGATTCTTTTGTTGAGCTTTCGGCGCATGTTGTTACTCTGTAAGTTAAGTGTAGTCATTTTGGCTATGTGGTGCAGCCTTAGCTTAAAAAACAGGGACACAGCTAATGTCAACAGCAAATGGTGGTGACTGTCTATGCCATACTGTGTGTTGCCGATGTGCTCCCTGAGCAAAAACACATCCTCTGACCCTATCCTCTTCTGTACAATGTACATGACCTCTCGCAGTTTGATGGGCATAATGAACATCTATTTAGTTACAAATGACTGATCTTAATACTCTTAGTACATTGCTACACAGAAACAATGTGATAACCAACCTGACCCATTGTATGATGACACTGAGTTCAAAGATCATTTTTAATAATACTAATAATCTCCACAGGTGACCGTCCTGGGGACTCCAGCTGAGGAGGATGGTGGAGGTAAAATAGACTTATTAAGGGAAGGAGCATTTGATGATATGGATGTGGTGTTCATGGCCCACCCCCTGCAGGATGATGCTCCTTATCTGCCACTCGTGGCTAAACATGAGTGAGTCTGAAAGAAACAGTTTAATGTTTTGGGAATCGTTGTGCACGGTTGTCACTAAAGGTTAAAGTGTTTGACCGCTACCCACGGCTGTGATATGGGATACTTGACTTCAAGATGCTGGACATTCATGGGAACAGAAATTGCTCACCCAGTTCACATGTATTTTCCCGGCTCATTCCATGAACTTTATAGTGAACAAAAAGATCATTGAAAAAGTAATAATTGACCTTGTTTGCAGTCGCAAGCATCCTGCCAGAAGTTTTAAAGACATCTCTAAACAGTCTATGGGGAGAATGCTTTTTGGGCTGCAAAGCATCTTGTGCTGTTGGCCACAGAGACAGATAGGCAGCTCTCTTAACACATCCATACCACCAATTACAATTCAACTCATTTTAGTATCTCAGCTGTTGAAAAGTGTTTAGATAAAAGACTTGATACTTTAAGTAGCTGTTGTCTTATGTAGAGCTGGTCTAAAATTCAGTCATCATCATCATCCTCATCATCATCCTCATCCTCATCCTCATCATTGTCCACTTCATGGTATTGTATCACAGTGATGTGATCTCATTATGTCATCATTCTATAAATGTCTCTTTCCTAAAGCAATGATTGTGAACAAGCTGTCGTAAAGCTAACGAGTCAGAGCTGAAGTTTCCCACATAACATTCAGTCAGTACAAGACAGTGAAACAGTGTCGCTTTGAAATTCAGTTTGAGAATCCTGCACATGATTTGGCATACGTGTGCTCTGTTATGTATCAGTATTAGAAAATGTGATTATTATTTGTAATTAGTGTCTTATTGTTTCCGTGATGAAGACCAGCTCAGCTCTTTGGTTGTGCTTTGATGCTCAGAGGAGCAGAGACACTGAAGTGTGGTTTGTCTTGTGTTTTCTAGTGTAACTATAAAGTATCATGGGAAGGCATCCCATGCCTCAGCCTACCCGTGGGAGGGGATCAATGCGTTGGATGCAGCTGTGCTGTGCTATAACAACCTGTCTGTGCTCAGGCAGCAGATGAAGCCTGACTGGAGAGTTCATGGTGAACAACTGACCGGCCTCTGTACTCATGTGTGGCTCTGAGGAGTTTAGTAAGCTCTGAGTAAATCACATTGTGTTGTGCAGGTATCATAAAGCATGGTGGAGTGAAACCAAACATCATCCCTGCCTACACGGAGCTGGAGTACTATCTGAGGACCCCTTCACGTGCTGAGCTGCTTGTCCTGAAGGAAAAAGCTGAGATGTGTTTTAGATCAGCTGCTGTGGCAACTGGCTGTGAGGTAAAAAAATCATTTAATCACTAAGTGAGTACTAATTCCGCCAGAAGTCTCCCACTCAATGTGTCACCTTACTTTCTCTCTCAGGTTGAAGTGGAGTATGCGAAAAATGCTTTTGACAACATATTGCGAAATACCACACTGGAAGACTTGTATGAGAGCAATGGAAGGGCTCTGGGGATGGAATTCACTACAGATGAAGAAGTCCTGAAGAATGCTTCCGGTGAGAGGACAAAAATGGAGTCTTTCTAAAAACCAAAAAGAGGCAGTGGACTGTAGATACAGCTGGATGAGGCGTGACATCCTGTGATAAACTCAGAAGTATTCCATTCCACCCCTGTCTGCATTCAGTAGTTGAAGCATGAGGGAACTACACCCATTTATTGATCTATGTGAACATCTCAGTGACGTCTCTGCAGCTGTAGAATACAGCTCAGTGTGTTTGATGAAAACTTCTTGTGTCTGTCATCCACAGGCTCCACAGACTTTGGCAATGTGTCATTTGTAGTTCCTGGGATCCATCCATACTTCTACATTGGTTCTAAGGCCCTGAACCACACTGAGGAGTACACTGTAGCTTCTGGTATGTCAACAAGATAAACCTGTCTGTGTAAATCTCATTCTCAAAGGATGATTCCGGTTTATTAAAACCTGAGTTATGGAGTTTTGTGGAGCACAGTGTTTGCTCAGGCGCAATAGTGAAACAGCACTTGTGTTAGCTGCTTCATTTGTGCATCACCATCAGAGGCTCATTCATCAGCTGCTTGGCTGTGAGCTGACTCGTCACTGCCAATTGTATTCATACAGTTAGAGCCATTAAAACTTGACACTTCTCAGTCACCCTCCTTTCAGGCAACTCATTCCTGACATTTCCAGATCGAAGTAATTCACATCTTGAGTGTTGTTTTTATTGCTGAGAGGAATGATTTCCTAAACTCCTCAAAAGACCCAAATTGTAATAAACTGGAATTACTCTTTAAATATGCAGTCTTAGTGTTTCCTGATTTTAAGTGCCTGTGTAACCCGTGTGTGAGTTACACCAAAGTTGACTGCGCTGTGTTCTGGAGGCAGTGCTGGGCCTCTGGTCCTATCATTTATAGGAGCTGTGGCAATAACAAAAACACGGAAAACAATGAGCTGTGTATGTGTGTGTGTCTGCGAGGCTTGGCTCCCTGCAGGACTCACACAGGACATGTTGTATAGAACAAGGTACAGCAGTTAGTTCACATTGAAATCACAAATCATTTTAGAAAGACATGCACGCACCTGCGTCACCATGCGGAGTGCATACACACACAGACCCCGTAACACACACAGGCAGGAGACAAAAACCCAACGAGGGAGATTTAATGGAAAGGTCTGGAATGTTTAGCTGAAATTCATAAGCTGCGTCTACATCAAACTGCTACAGTGTATTATAGTGCTACATGTATGTATCACAGGAACCCAACTTGTTCCAGAATCGTAGCCACCCTCCTGTTTGGTCCTGTGTCATTACAATAGTAATCTTAACACTGAAGTGTAACCTGTTTTGTAGAGGAAGTCTGAAATACTGTGCGACAAGTTTGGCTTTAAGCAGTGCGTGTGGTGACAGACTGATACGTGTTTTCCCCTCTGGGCTTGTTCAGCACTACAAGCCTGTTGACCTGACCTGGCCTGACCTGACAGTAGTGTCCGTTTGTGAGCTGTTATGCCTCAGGATATTCCACGATATGTATGTCTGTATTGGTGCAGAATTTGACTTCCTGTTGCCTTTTTAGCCAGCCTGCATTTGAGGGTGTGCAGGCAGCTCAGGTTTCATTTATGGAAAAAATGTAGAGACCAAACCTCCAAATGATTGCCCACTGCAAAATGTCTAAAGAAACGCTTTAGCTTTGTGGGACTAACTGCACGTCTCCACCATTGCTGTCTTGGCTTTCCAAGGTGTGCTTCATTTTTGGGTAACAACAAGTCAGACCTGTCTCCTTCCTGTGTGGAGTTGGTGCTGACCCTCTCCTCCCACACATGCCCTGCGTGCACCTATTGCTGTTTTTCCTTAGAAATGTGTAGAATGATAAAAAAAAAATGCTGAATCAGGCTTAGTTCCCACCACTCCCACACATCTTGGAGTATTCTTATTTAATGTGACCAAGATTTGAGAAACACTGAATATGAATATGAATATCATAAATTTATGATGGATTTGGATTGGATTTTTGTAACATTTGGTACATCCTTGTCCCTTCTTTCTCTTTCTCTATTGCTATCTTATAGATCATTGTTATAAATCAATTAGATGTGTGAAGATCATGTTTGTGACTTTAATGCAGGTGATGACAGAGCTCAGTTCTTCACCCTGAGGACAGCGAAGGCCCTGGCTATGACAGCCCTGGATGTGCTGTTGCGTCCAGAGCTGCTGCAGAAAGTGAAGCTGGAGTTCACTGAGGCCAAACTGAAGGAGGACATGACGCTGACAGGAAACACAGAGCAGTCTGCTGAACACTGTTGATGCTGGTGGAGAAGCTGCTGCTGTCACAGCTGAGTTCCCTGCTCAGCGAACTCACGAAAACGTGTTCAAGTTGTTAAAAGCTGCATCCAGGGATGAAGAATACTCTGCTGCATTTGAACTTTTTTCTCACCATGTTGAAGTTGATCAAAAGCAGAGGAATGTTTAAGTGCTGGTTGATTCCTTTGCTTGATTTTGATATGAAACATTTGATTGTGAGGTATTGTATAGCTGGCTCGAAATGAAGACATTTGTTTTGCAGAAAATGTATTTATTATCATGTTTCAACATTGTTTTACAAGCAGGTAAAACAAAAAAACACCATGTTGAGATATGAGGGATACATTTTAATGAGCCCTTTCATCTCTAAATTGAATACTATAATTAAGTATTACTTCACTCTTGCATCTGTCTTTCCTGGGTTTAAGTAGTCAAGTGAACTTTATGTAACCCAAAACCACAAATGCCTCAAAGGGTTTTACCCTCTGCACAGCATGTAAGCGCCTGTCCTCAGATCTTTGCTTCAGATAAGGAAAAACTCAGGAAGAGCAACACAGGAGAGGTCCCTTTTCCAGGACAGTCAGAAATCCTGCATTACATTTCACTGTGGTGTGTTCACACAGGTATGAGTGTCTTATCCAGCAGTGGAAGAAGTACTGAATTGCAATTATAGCAAAACATATCATATATCTTTATTAACATTTGTTATACCCCAGACTAGGGGAACCAGGACACAACACAAAAGGGTCGCCTCTTCTTCCCAGCTCCCAAGAAAGCCGTACACAATTTTACTGCCGTCTAGCAAGGTTCTTATTTATTTAAACAAATAGCAATGGCGTTGGGGAGGGCATGGCCAAAATAACAAACAAAAGGCTTCAATTTTCTTAGATCTTACCTAAAAAAATAACATAAAACACAAATCTCTAATCCTCCCTAACCAAAAACAGGAGAAAAATCTGGTGAACATAAACGGCTTCCCTCCCCTACAGCTACTGGATGGCTCACCTCGCTACTTTAACAATAATACTATTTACAAGAATAGACAATAATAATAATTAACGAACACAAACTCAGCCACCGACCACAGCGGCAGCAACACACTCTGTCACGGCGCTGCCTTGGTAGTGGAAGGAGAAGTAGGAGAGGGAGACGGTCTGCTGACCTTCCTCTTAAGTAGTAGCACCGGCCAATCACGGAGTTTGCATGTTCTCCCCGTGTTCACCTGGGGTATCCTCCATAAAAATATACCCCCACTAAAAACATGCAAGAAGATCACCACCTGACCAATGGTGACGCAACAGAATGGGTCCCCGGGCGCCGGTCTGGCTACCCACCGCTCCTGGTCTGCCGCGGAGGAGGGACGACCAGGATGGGTCAAAAGCGGAAGTCAAATTTCACCTCCGTGTGCCGTGTTTCCGACCATGTGTGTGTGACAAATAAAGGGGAATGTCTCCCCCCGATTCTTCTTCTTCTCCCCACCTGTAACCTGTAACAAGGGAAGACATATAACAGAGCACACACCGCCTTGTGCCCAGGATGACACACAGCGTCCAGGATACACCAAAACAAAACAGGTGAATAAGAATCATAACAATCATAATAAAAAGAACATTAATGTGTAATGTTCTTTTTTTAACAAAACAACTTTCTTTAGAGGTATATTAATATGCATCACCTCTGTTAAATAAATCAATTACTAGAACTCTACAATATCAGAATCCTCCACCACAAGTCCTGCACAAGTGTTATAAACATTTAATAATATATGAAAAGTATCACTGGCCATCAGTTCAGTTGAAATTGAAAATTGGTAAACAATGGATGTTAGTAGTGATGTAGTGACTCCTTCCAGGTGTACTTGGAGCTGTTGCTGCTGCTCTGATGGGTCCCAGAGTACAGTAACACCTGATGTCTTGTAATTATAAGGTGCTTTCTCATAATTATGAGATGAGGCTACCAATCATTTTTTGTGTGGCTACAATACAGTGAAACCAGAATTCTCCATGAAGAACAATTGAGACTTTCAACCATAACCACTGAAAAAGCAATCAGCAAACAGTAGATGCTGAAATGTTTGTTTTTATTGTCATGGTCATGTTATTAATCCCCCACCCCTTTTTTTAATCTGAGAACAAAGGAGGTTTGTTTACATTGAAATGTTAGATTTAAGTTCATTCCACCACATCTGCCCGTTTGGCTTTGTCTGAAATTTGACACACGACGCAACAGATGTTAGAGCTGAATGGAACAAAAGACAGAGGCAACAGAAGGAAGCATCTCAAAACCAGCCTCTTCAAACCTTTGGATGTGATCTTGCGAAAGGCCCCCTTTCACCTTCTGATCAAACAGACTCCAACATGTCAGATGTTCTGCATCCCAGTGGCAGCACCTGCCATTGCTTGAAGTAAGCCAGTGAAGTTTTTGAAGTAAACCGTCAAAGACCAACTCCTATGAGAAAAGCATTGAAATGAAGAATCCCATATGCTGACTGACCACGGAGTCAATACATGTGTTCAGTTTCATAAAACAATGGCATTTCACAAAACAACATTTGAGGAATACAACATTCAGATAGTGGAAAAGGCAGGACAATGATCCTTGTTTGTGATTGGACAGAACCCAAGTCCCGGGCAACAATTCGACATCACTTCCTGTTCGTGTTGTGCACTACTCTCATCAGTGTTCTTGCATGAATTGTAAACTGAATTTAAAATGATGGAAGACTGAAATCAAAAGAGAATACTTTAACAAAGGAAATTCACATGATCCAATTCCCTGTATGCTCTCAACATATGATGTTAAAATGTTCTGTGGAACCCTGAAAGCATGCTTTCATGTCAAAACAACCAATCACAGCAGCACAGAGAGTGTCCCTCTGGTGGATCGATCTAGCACCAACCTGCCACACATCTGCTGAATAAATTCTCAACTGACTGTTCTGTCCAATCACAAACAAGAAGTTTTGTCCCGCTGTAATCTGAAAAGTGTTTTCTGAAATCTTGTGTTTTGTGAAATGCTATCCTCCGACCCTCAAGGCCACCGTAATATCTAGAAACAGGTCAAATGATAAAGCAAGTGCATCAAACCAAGAAACCATGAAGATGTGACAGCACAAACAGCTGCTGTGTAAATGCACATTACCATTGACTATGTTTGTTAATACTGACTGACCTTTAACACGAAGACTGAGCCACACAAAAAAGAACTCTTGGTATATGAAACACAATCCACGTGTCCATGTTACCCTCTGGACACATGGTGTCAAGTGAGAGCCACGCATAACCCAACACATGGAGTGATAACTCATGGACAGAGAATAACTTCTCATTACACAGAGGTTATATTTAATGGTGTCAAGTTGGGCCATTGGTGCCAATTTAGCTGTTTACTGTGTGTCAAAGAATATCGGACCAATAACCTCTTTATTGTCAGAGATATTCAACACCAAAATCTCTGGCTTGGTCCAGACAACAAAAGGCCACATCTGTGTTGGAATATATAAATCATGGTTCAGGCTCAGTGGGATATTTTAATATCAGTACTATATATCACAATGCTGGGGTGACGTGTAATGAGATGCTAACCTGTTCTCATATTACATCATCTTAATCTTTCTTGATTTCTGAATGCTCAGTCTGAGCCTTTAGAGCCTTTGTTTCTGGCTGTGACTAACATATATTAGCTTGTAGTAATGGTAGTAATGGTGGGTCTTTTTAGCCCCTGGCTGTCCATAAAAAATGCTGGTTCTTGAACTTCAAGGATCTCTGCTGGAGACAATTCCCTGTACTTACAGAACACTTGATCTCTAGCATATCTCCATGGCAATCACAGGTTGAGATCCCATCAGTTGAGGCTGCCAAGAATGGATATGATTGGTAGACTACATGCATTTTTCAAAACAACGTTAGAATGCAGACACTTCTGAAATTTCTCTCGCAGCAGCTTCATGCTTTGTCCCCCACTTTACAGAAGAAGTGCTGCAGTGCATGAGTGACAGTTAACGAGCAAACGTTTCAGGCCTGTATCAGGAAGTCATAGCTAGTTAAAGGTTGAAGAGAAGAGATATGATTTAGCTTTCTATCTAAAATATTGAACGAGCTGGCTTCCCTGATATCTGTAGGTAGTGTGTTCCAGAGCTTTGGGGCATGATGGACAAAGGCTGCATCCCTGATTTTAACTAAAGTAGTTACAATGTGGTCAACTTAACAGGGTCAGCGTACCGGGGTCAGGAAGATTAGCATTATTATCACAAAACAGAGCTTTAATTTTTGTAAATATTATTAGTAATGTAGTGTATTGTGGAGGTGACTGTGTGCGATGTCACATTGATTTGGTCGATAACTATCACACTTGCTAGCCAGGTTCCATACTAACCAGCTCTCTGTTGCCTAACATTCTAACATGTGTGGGGAGGTCTGTTTGAACTACTGTCCATATAAAACAACCATCAGATGAAGCCAGAATACAACAAACCACAGAACTCACACAAATTGCATCAGCAGTTGCATTTAGTTGCTGAAAAGGCAGATATTTCTTAGTAGTGGTGATCTAAACAGAGCCAGCCTGGTGGCCGCATGATTCTTAATGGATGTTAATGTGGCTCTGTATCTTCTGGATGTGTAAACAAGCAACTCTTTGCTAAAAAGCTCACCCTATCAGGTTTTTGAAGACATACTGCCCACCCATTGACGTTCTCTGAGCCATGTTAAGGAAATATTTTATGTTAAGGAAACATTTTATCATTCTTCTTTTAAACACCCTCAAAGTTTGAATAGCTGTCTGCATTTTTTGCTTCATTTAATCAAAGTGAACCCACATTCAGTGTCAGTTGTTTGTTAATGTTAAGCTCATTAGCTGTAAAACACTGTCCAGAAGATGTGCCACTGTGCACATTCATTTCAGCCTGCTCCACCAGTGTCTCCTCGCAAACAAACACAATCAATGCAGTTTTACCAGTTTTTATTATTTATCAGTGAATTGCAATATGACAAAACAAAAAATGACATAAAACAGTTTTTAAAAAACAAACATTGTGAAACAGAATATACAGAACAGAACACACAGAACATAGCTAGATAGCTAGATAGCTAGATAGATAGATAGATAGATAGATAGATAGAATCATTGCATTTATACCACAAACAAATTGCATCACAGTTGACTTGGAAGCAGACCGACTTACTACTTTTCAAGTGATCAGGTTGTTTAGTGCAACTTGTGTGAACTTTACCGAACAGATTACGGACTGTATTTTTGTGGTGACTCATATTTTCCCTGAAATTGTCTTTGCCCATCTATGTGGTATTTCAGTGGGAATCTGAATCTGCAACTTCAGTGCACCAGTCTACACTATAGAATAAGTCTTTGTTAACCACTTTAACAAGTGGGGAGGCAGATCAGATTCAGACTTCTGCTAGAACTCTTAAGATTTCGGTTACCTACAGTTTTGTTTGAGTTCCTGTGTTAGGAGTAGATAGACCAGTAGATGATGTTGAAGAGGATGTAAGATCCAGGAAAAATGACCCGGGAGTACTTATCTATGGCATGTGTGTCAATCCAGACGTTGCTGTAGGCACTGGAGCCGACATGGCCGGTGATCTGGTCGCTCTCCATTGCCAGCTGCACCAGCATCCTCTCCTGTTTCACCCCATTCTCTTCTGGCATGCCATAGTTTCCTGTTGTGTTGACATCCACCTCACTGTAGCTGGCTGACATCATGCCAGGATGGGCCATACCACAGGTACACGGCAGCTGCAAGGAGACAAAACGCATTCAATGGCTTTCCAAAACACAACATGTCCACAAAACCACTGGCGAGTAATGCAAATCAACTTTTCACCTCAGAAAACTTGTACTTCAAACTATTGCTTCCCAGATTTTCACATTTCTTTAGTCTTGTTTTGGGGGAAAAGCATGGAGATGAGAGACTAGTACTAACCCTCTCTCTGACTTTCCTCTCCTTGCGTTCTTGTAGAGTAGACAGGTAGTTGACTGCAGCGTACTCTATCACCGACAGGAACACAAAGACAAAACTGACCCAGAGGTAAATGTCCACAGCTTTGATGTACGACACCCTGGGCATGGAGGCATTGACTCCAGTGATGATAGTGGACATGGTAAGCACTGTAGTTATACCTGAAGCAGGACAACAAATTCAGAACAGGTGACTTCAGCCTCATGTCTGATATTTAAGTAGTAGTGATAAACAAGGGTAAAGAGGGCACATCTGTCTGAGAGAAGAGTACTATTCCTCCCGCTGAAGACACTGCTGCTTCTGCTGTCAGCATGTCCCAGTATTGAGTCACACAACAAGCCAAATAAAAGATTGAGTTGACTAAAAACATGTGAAGTTTAAATAGTTACCCAGATTATGGAAGTTATGAGCTGCCAATATTAAAGTTGAAATTAATTGGGAGTTGAAGCATCTATTAAATTGTAAATGAAATAATTTATTGACATTGAAATTTCTTTTTCTATTTGTGTATGCATTTATTAAGTGATTTCATTGTAGTCAACTTTGGGTTTTGGTAAAACAAAAATTGGCAGCTAGTCAGTTTTATCTATATTTTATATATATAGCTTAATATCACAAATGACAAAACTGCCTCAAGGGTCTTAACAGTCTGTTCAGCATATGACACCCTCTGTCCTTAGACCCTTATCCATTAGGATAAGGGAAGACTCCCCAAACTAAGAACTGAGGACTAAGCCTGCAATCACCCAACTAATGACCAAGTAGCTAACCACAGCCCAGCACTCTCACCCAGCGGCACTCTGGCAGGGACGGCCCTGCGGTCGATCCAGAAGGACACCCAGGACAGCATGACCATCAGAGTGGCAGGGAAGTAGGTCTGCAGCAGGAAAAAGAAGATGTGACGCCGCAGAGTGAAGTTGATGTACAGACGATTGTACCAGCCTGGAGAAGAGAGTAAGTTAGAAGTTGCATAGCTCTAAGATAGTGTAGGCCTCCATCAAAAGACTGCTCTGCACTTATGGTCAGTACCTGTGCTGCTGTAGAATGCCAGCCTTGTGGTGGTGTGGAACTCTTGGATGAGGAACTGGGAGAGAGAAATTCTCTCGTCTGTGTTTAATGACCTGTTCCCTTTTTTCCAGTACAGCATCAGGTCATCATCTGTATATGCATCTGGAAAGACAAAGAGTATCTGTGGCACACATTCTATTGTAACTAATATGAAAATAACACCAGAGTGAAGGCTCTCTCCAATACAGTAACAATACCTTCTACAGTCTCCAGTCTTTAGTAACAATTAAATGGAATTTCCTTAATTTAACATATTCACATAATAATAAGTACTGACAGAGTGGTATCCCACTGCCTCTGCGGCTATGACAAAGCTAGTCTATGGAAGTCAAAGGAATTATCAGAATGCAGTTGGTTGAAACTGTGTAACTCTAGAGGAGAGGAAAGCCACACTAAACTTGATCCCATCAGTCACTTACAGCTCTCTATCTCCAGAGAACATGTCTGAGTATCGAGAGGAAAGTGACTCAGGTCCATGCTGCACATGGCTGTGACTGTCACCCTGCAATGACAAAACAATTAGCTGCAGTAATGCGATGACAAAATGTTACTACAGAAATAATTATTTCAGTTATACTCATGGGATATGAGCGTAGTTAAGTCAAATTTATTTTTAAGCAGTCGGTAAGAATTACTGTTGCATTTGTTCCATAGCACAATACAGTCTCACAGGATCTACCAAGGTTGCTGTTCTGGGCATAGGTGACCTAGAGTTACGTTACATAACTAAAGTTCTATTTTGCACAGGCCTCACCCTCTAGGTGATACAAATCCCACAGGTTACATGATATATGGTACATACGTTTTTGTGACTGACTGTGTTTTGCACTGTTTAATTCAGTTGAAGTGAAGACTGGCCGGCAGACAGTAAAAACTTTCCATCTTGGAGGGGTGTTGGGTTTTCTTTTAAATCTTCTGTGGGAGCCAGTGAGGCTGGATGATGATCGTAAGCTTTCTAGGTTGGATCCTTTGATGCTGACTGGCTGTTCAGTGTCTTTTTTGCTCTACAGCTCTTGCAAGCTTGATATTTATTCATTTATTTTGCCTCCATAGGTTTTGTCAGGTTGTGTCACACTCAATCTGTCCACGGCCAGATTGAGTGCGACGACAAGTGTGGTGGATCTTGTGAAGTTTGCTTCCTGTATATCCCAAACACATTAATTTCTCTATGAACTGCAAAAATACTGTACCTTCAACATTAGTGCAGAGTTTACTTTTGGATGTTAGTGTATTTTATGGAACTGGGACACACTTCCACAGAGGCTATCAGATAAATATCATATAGCATATATTCAGAGAAAGCTTTGGTTCTGCTGGAATTTAATGTCAATGTTAAATTGAACATATTAAATTTACTCTAATCTCTTTTTATAGACAGTTATGGTAACTGACAAAAACTGATACAACAGCTAATAATGATAATGATCCAGAAAGAAATACAGTTAATGTAGGATATCAAGATGCAAAAAAAAAGAAAAAAAAGCGACAGTTCACCTCTTTTTTTTTTTTCTTCTTTTTTTTAATGAAATGGTATTTTTTGGCACACCTAAATTTACGTGTTCAGTGAACTTTGAAGTTCAGTGGACACCCCAAAAGGCAACAAGCTGGTTTTAAGGGATGAACCAATTTAGACTTCTTTGGGGAATTATCAGTCCTACAGGATCAGAGAGAGTTAAATGGATTTTGGAGCACAGTCTACACTAAGCGGAGAGAGCTCATTGGGGATGTTAGACTCACTTATAACACCAACTATGAAGTTTTGCATGTCTAACCTTCAGCAGAGAATGACCCCTCCATATTCACAGGCAAATACTATGTCAGTCAGGGGTTTCAGATGAGATTTGGTTTCCCACTCAGAGATGAAAAATGAAAACACATAATCCAGCTCACAGGACGAAAGAAGGCCACACGGTCTGCAGGCCAGGTCTACAAACTGTCATCCTTACTTGCCAATCTGCTTTAGCCTGGAAAATCTCCATCCAGCCAACCAACCCCACACAGATTAACCCAACTCACATGATGGGCATGGTTATATCTACTATTTACCATCAAGTACTCTTCAAACATACGCACAGTATACATTCACCAGGTAGCAAAATGCCACAGTCCACATCAAGATCAGGATCAGGATCTCTGACTGAGTCTAAAACAGATGACAGACTTAAGAAAATGAGAGTTCTGTGTGAGTTCATGTGTGAGATGTGGATTTATCTGACCATTTCTACTGATTATTAGGCTCCTTTTATCAATAACATAACTATAACCTCACTCACAACATTCAAATATTTCAGATCAAATAGTGAATGCTGGTGAATGCAGACTTGTAGATAATGATGTCATCATTTGAATTTTGTTTGTCCCAGTCTGTCAGGAAGGCAGGACTATGCTTCAGTGGTCACAACAGGAAGCAGATGGCCAGCTGTTAATCTCTGCCAGGCTCTGTAATGTGGATTACAAAATCAACTATCTTTGCTGGGAGCCTTCTATCACTTGCCAAAATTACAAGGTCTTGCTCAGCAGTATTGGCAGTCATAATTGGCAGATCACTATCCCCTTAAATACACATCTTGTGCTGTGGCAGCTGGTGCCACCTTGTCTTGGCAGGACAATCGATAGTAATTACATCCCAAGAACACCCATTAACACCATAACCTGCTCCAGTGAGGAAAGCATTATATATATTCATTGAATATTGGCCCCATCTTGCCTATGATTTGCTTTCTTTCTGACGGTGAGGTGAGAATCTGTGTGTAAAGCACAAAGGGGGGACGTCAGGACATATTTAGCCTAGCTTAGGATAAAGAGTGAAAGCAGGGAGAAACAGCTAGCCTGGCTCTGTGCACAGAGAAAAAAATATCCCAATTCTAAAACTTATTTACACAATGTATAAAATTACAGTTTGTGATTTCAGGAAGAGTTATGCATTGGAATGACAGTGTATCCATCTGGCCACTACTTTTGTGCGGCTCCTCGGGTTGCCAGATCCAGTCAGTGAGTAAGTTTTATGGGCCTTCATACATGTTGGGTGTTGGCCCCCCGCTGACAGGGCGAATTACCTGAGACTGTAGAGGACTTTGCCATCTGGGTAAACTCGCAGCATGACGTTGTCAGTGGTGGTATCATGTGTGAAGGACTTCTTAGAGTGGACAAAAAACATATCTGGTACCCAGATTTTCTTCGCTAGACGGCTATCAAAGGTCATGCTCTGGTTGTTGTTGCTTCTGAAGGACAGACGTTCATCCTTCCAGTAGTGCCTCAGATACAGGGTCATGGTAAAGTCCTTAAACAAGCAAATTCATGCGTGTTACAGTACTTACTTTCTCAACGAAGTATATACATGAATGATCTTACGTGCAGCTTGGTCCAGACATACCATATCAACCTCTGAAATAGCATCCAAACTTTCAACCTGAACATCCACTCCAACTGGAACTGCAGGCCCTAAAAGAAAATGTTTGCAAAGATGTATTAACCTGCAATTTACAGTCGTGTTGACATGAGTGTTATCTTAAAGTACAGCAGTGGACAGCACAGTGTATGCAGATGTAGCCCGGGTGCCTCATTCATAACTCTAACTGAATTATCTGTGTTTATTTGGAGGCTTTGACTCTTTTTCATGCCAATAATTTTGCTTCAAACAATGACTGTTCTCTTTCATCCAAATCCCCATAAAAGCAGTTTTTTAACAGGCTTCAGATTCCATACATTTTCAAAACATGTTGATGTAGCATAGACCTGGGGTTATACTTGGTGTGAAGAATTTCCTGGTTTGAAATTAAGGTCTTACCTTTCTCATGACTTGAACTGGAATTACATCATTGCATTTTTTAAAATGATTTTTTGGGGCTTTTTTTTAGCCTTTATGATAGAGAGACAACTTAAGGTACGACAGGAAAGGGGGCAGAAAGAGGGCACGACATGCAGCAAATGAGCCGCAGGTGGGAGTCAAACCTGTGGCCACTGCAGAGGACTGACAGCCTCAATACATGGGGTGCCCCATCATTGCATCTTTAAAAAACACAACACCACCCAGCTTTAAAGACCCGTTTGCGTTGCCATCTGGAGGCTGCTGCATGCTCTCTTTATGCTCAATGCAGCAATACTTCACATTGCACTACAGGAATACAGTGCTACACCTCACACTACACGACATTTTGAAAATCAGGATAAGAACCACTTGAGCAGGGCAACACTGCTATTGTGTATGGGTCAAAACCCTAACCTTAACCCAGGCCTAAACCTGGGAACACACGAGCGTGGGAACACAGGGACTTGGAGAACAATGTAGAACTGGGGGACATGGACAGGACTCTGGGAACATAGGATATATATATACACACCATGAATACATATACATACCATGAAAAAACAAACATTTTGCATAGCAACCCTTCAGTAACTAATCAAGACGCAATCCAGCTCAAGCATACAAATATACGTATGTAATTGGCTGCAATAAAGATAAAAATAAAAAATAAATAAACTGACCAAAGTATGGCATTAACAGAGCAAAGGCTTTTCAAGAACTCCATGTCAGATTTCATACTTAGAGCGCACATGCACCTGGAAAAATTTAAAAAGCACACTGATTCAGACTTTGAGCACAGAGTTATTGTAACCTAAAGCTACAGATTGTTGCTGCTTGATAATTAATCACTGGCCCACAGCAGCATGGTTCAGACATAATCCTGCTCTGTTATGTCATCTCTACAAGCCAGTGCTGGCCTCCCACCTCCCACATTTGGATGAGCATATAGATCAGATGGTGTGGTTTGTGGTTTAGTGTAAAGTCTAAAAGAACACTTGATGTGGGTCATGACTTGTCTGGACAGTAAATTAATACAGATGCATCTCTGAATAGAGATCACAGTCCACTGGCTGCCTACATGACGACAGATTGACACAGCTTCATTTAGCTCAGAAAGATAAACCTCCTTACCTCCAAATCCTGGTCGCATTGTAAAGTCATGGTCTTCTATCCTCAGCAGCTGCTCTGTCTTTGTACCCCAAGCTTTAGTTATATCTGGACTCCTCTTCAATATGGGACTGAGGGAAATGTTTGGAAAACAACAATTCAAGGGTTTATTTCTGAACCACTATCTGTGAATAGAATGTCCAAGGAAATCTTGTACTTTTATCATGTTGACTGATTGATGATATTGTTGATTATATTTGCATTTAAACGATAATACATTCCTAATGTGCATCAAGTGTATTCGATCAATGGTTCTGTAGAAATATTATTTTTTTGCCTTTAAGGATGGAGAGGAGAGTGACAGAGTGGAAAGGGGGGAGAAAGAGGGGACAAAATGCAGCAAAGGTTGGAAACAAACCCGAGCCGCCTTCAGTAAGAGCACAGCTTTAGTACATGGTGTTTGTGCTCTACCAGGTGAGCTACCCTGGACCCTGGAAATTTGAGGTTGAGAAACCAGCTCACTTTCATGTTTCTGGGGTGTCACAGCACATCTGGCAATCACCTTCCAGCTGTATGTTTATGAAGGTCTGCTACAAAGTTGCCTTAACCTAATTGTTAACCTCAGCACATTTCAACTTGCCTACACGGTCTTTGTCTCACAAACTCTTGGTACTTGTGACCAATTAGCTGTGATGCACAGAATAAACTGATATAAACAATATACCTATAAAGATGGGCAAACCATTTGCTTAAATGTAACACCTGTCAAAAAAGATAAAAGTCAACTAATTTCTTGGAAACAAAAAAGGCTCAATGTTAAGTGCATACGACCGAAATTTCTGGAACCAGAATCTCATTTCCACAAGAAATCAGACTCAAGTTAGACTCTACTGACTGGTCATGACATAGATGACATGAAGACATAACTAAATGCGTAATGGGATTTTAGGTTCCACTTTAAATAGTCAGCATATTGCAATTATATTGCAATGTGTCTGATAAATGATCTTAGTGGCCACATTAATAGGTGCACCTTTCTTGTTCTGGAAACAACGTGAAACCTTTGTGACATGGATTGAACAAGGTGCAGGGAACTTTTGTTAAAGATGCTAGTCCAGGGTTTCAAATATTTAGTATCTTTGTCACTCCTGATTTAAACAATCTGTTTTAAACTAATTATTCCCCCTTAATTCAAAAAGTTAAGAATGATCTGACTGACCAACTTCCCTCACTGGGAGAATCAGCACTATAAAAATGAATATTCTTCCTTGGTTGAACTATGTATTTCAAAATCTCCCGTGCTATTTGACCCCTACATTTTTTAAGTCACTGAACTCTCATGTGTCTCGCTATGTTTGGAATAATGAACACCAAAGAGTGAAGTTCTCTATACATTCAAAGCCAAAGGACTTGGGAGGCTTGTCCCTGCCCAATCTCCAACTATATTATTGGTCAGCACAACTCAGAATGATGTCAGATTGGTTTATGAATAGGAAAGATTGCTTATGGTTGGGTCTTGAATCCCTATCTTGTTATCGCAGAAGGCTTAACTCCCTTCCTTTTATTAATAATATAGATCAGTTAAATCATCTCAAGAACAACACAATTGTTTATAACACACTAGTTCGGCGAGATGTGAAGAAATACCTAAATATTTCCATCTCTCTCCGGTCTGCCCTGGCTCTGAATTCGGATTTACCAGCACAGATTAGGAGTATCGGTTTGATGGAGTGGACATCTAAGGTCAAACTTCACGGACCTGTTGGTTTCTGACTCTTTTAAGTCATTTGAGCACACCAGGGCTGATTTTGACATTCCCCATAAAGATTTTTTATTTTTATCTACAAATTCGTCACTTTATAGGGTCTCTCTTGAGGACAGGCGGGATCCACCTGGGACTGTCAGAGCTGGAAAATGCCATAGTTTTGCCCAAATCTCCCAAAGGACTGATTTCCAAGATTCATACTTCATTACTTTACTCTGATTCTTCAGGCTATGACTCTCTGAAGCTGTTATGGGAGCGCGATTTGGAGGCGATGTTTCGTCCTGTAGACTGGGACAAGATCTGCAGCGGGGTTTTCCCTAAATGTACTTCAATCTCAATACATGAACAAAACTTTTAATTTTTTCACCGAACTTATTACACACCTGTTCGCCTCCAGAGAATGTTCCCTGATACCTCCAATCTTTGTCATAATTGTAAAATACACAAAGGTACATTTATCCACTTTTCTATTGTTTGTGCTCATTCTATGGAAAAACCAATAAAAAGAATATTAAAAAAACAGATGCTAGTCCATGTAGACATGATCAAAATTTGGCAAAACCTCTCCACTCCTCTGCTGTTCAGTTTTGGTGAGTCTGTGCCCACTGTGTCCTCAGGTTTGTGTTTTTAGCTGACAGCAGTGGAACCAGGTATGCACTGAATAGAAGAAGTCTTGCAGTGTGTGGTTAGTTGGATGTCACCATCCACACAAAAACTTCTGATTGCATTCTTTTGTTTTTTGCACCATTCTCTATAAATTCAGAGACAGTTTTGTGTGTAACCTGGTTTCAGGTTTGCTGTGTGTCAATTATTAAGTAATTTGAAATATATGTTATGTGAGCACAACATGACCTACATGGGTTAAGATGTTAAAAGTACAGTCTGACACAGTCTACAGAGAAATACAGGTTTGTAGACAACAAGTGGCCATTATTGCACTGGCACCTTAAACGATTTCACTTCTTAAACATTTTGCCCAGAAACATATCCCAGAAATCCTGTATAACCTGTTAAAGTACGTGATAAAAATACAGTCATCGAATGCCATTGAAGAAAAAGTTTGTAAAGTTTAATTTAGATGTCTTTTCTGCTATGTGCTGTTATCAGCTGTTTCAACAACAAACTGAGACTTTGCCAATAAAATGCAACCATGGCACAACACTAGTTAACACTAACTGTGAGTCACCAGCTGCATGTCTCTTACTGGGTGGTCAACTTTCTGTTTCCTGGCAGAAATTCTCCTTTTAGAGTGTCATGTGTTGCAAAGAGTGATTATTATTGATTATTATTGATATTTGGCAAGTATTCACACCTGACAGTGTGCCAGTGGTGGGACTTTGCAGTGTGGCTTGTTGTCATCATATTGAGTTTATGCAGTACAGGTAAATAATCTTCGGAACTTCCTGATTCTGAGGATAAGAATGGATTATACTGGGTTTAGTAAATACACAAAAGCAGCCCATCCTCCTCACTCAATACAGCTAACAATGGCGTGATTAAAATGTTGACCATGTGCCTCTAAGCCCACTTATGCTGCTATAATCTCCACTATATCGTTCACCTGTTCAGCCTCTGTTATCATTCTAATTGGACTGAATGGATTTTAAATAACCAAACACACATACCTGCCAATCTTGCGACTGGATCTTTCTGTTTGAGACATTTCTCTTTTCGATCTGAAATGGGAAAAACATAACAGAAACATGATTTAGGAAAGCAATGTTAGACAGCATTGAAACTGAGTTGGGTAAATCTTGAAGGTGATCTTGAAGGTGGGCATTTTGAAAAACAGAATACAAATTTTGGAGCTCTTTGACATGATGGTGTCATTCTCATTCATTACATTGTAAGTGGTATAATAAATGTTACAGTCTAATGGCTGCCAACACCTCTGTAAAACGAACAAAAACATGACTCTTATTTTCAGGTGATTATACACTAATGAAAACACAACTTTGAATATTTAAATTCTGCCAATAAATCTCCTTGAATCCCACACACTAGAACTTCATCTTAGTTTCAGCCTCAAACTTTAACTTTGGGTGTCAGATCCATTTAGAGGAAACTAAATTCACCAGTGCTGGCTGAATCTGTTATTGAAAAATTTCTTTTGACCATTTGTCATTTATATATATTTTTGCATAACCTGTTACATTTCTTGTTTATACTGGACTATCTTACACTGATCCAACTGTAACTGTTCATAGACTGGCAGCAACAAAACCCAAATTTCTCAGCAGAATGCGATAAATGAAACAAACATAAAAGCCATATATATCAGGTTTTCTACATTGTTTTTCACCATTTCATGTTTGACTGGTGCTCATTTAATTAATTTAGATAAATTCCATCATCTTGTCTTGCTCTCTTCTTCTGCAGTGGTTTCGTTGCAGCTGACTGTAAGATTAGTGCTGCCAGCTGTTTATCTCATTGAGCCAACATCTAATAATCTCGGTAGTGAATGTAAACATGCATTCATTTGCATTTTCTTTTGCCAGTTTTCTCAAAACTTTAAAATTTGTGCTACCTTTGCCAATTTAGCTTATGTAATCTTCCCTCATCAGTCCAAACTTCACTTAGGACTATCATGTTACTGTAACATTAAGCTGAACAGCTACAGCCCTATTAAATCCCCTTTAATTTTTTCCAGATTCCATTTCAGTTTGTCTGAATTCTGCATTTTATGATTGAAGCTCATTTTGTCATCACAAATATCAATGAATTTGATGTAACACAACATTGTAGTATTTCTTTCTTCTGTTGGACAGGACAGCCTCCATATGCAGCTCGAACACACCAGGTAAGTGGATCTAATGGAAGCTACTCTCTCATTCGGGCAACTCGCCTTGTTTACAATACCTGACCAAAAACACATGCAGTTTCTTCTTTTTTTCCCCCCAACAGATTATCTAACTCTGTGCATAGCCACTAAGTCTTCAGCAAACTCATGTTTTACATGTGTGGTTGCACTTCTGTTGAAGTGATGAGCTCTTGTTAGCATGCTGCCTTCCTGACTTTTAGAAACTGCATCTACATTTTGGCAATTTCCATGATACTCTCCGTTTAACTATTGATTCCTTTTTTATTATGAAATTTTGCATTTCCAATCTGTTTTCTTAATTGCATTAATCATAGGGCGCTATACAACAGTGCCATCACAAGGCCAAACAGGAAAACACAGCATACCATAAATGTAAAATGCGATCCTATGAGTGTTTCAGAGAAAAACATCAGAAAAATGTTATCCATCTGTCTAAAAACATTTTTTAAAAAATCACACAGCTACTCACTGTGCCTTAGCATTTTTATTTTTTTTTCTTGCCAGGTGCATGCTTGGTGCATGCCAGGTGCATGTCAGGTGCCTGCTGATAGATAACAACAAGGCAAGTTAATGTTCACATGTCGTCTAAGTTAGCTAGTTTAAAGCCTAAAGAAACTGTTTTAGCTGCTGCTGGCCACTCAAAGATAAGTGCCGAACAAGATGGCTGCACATTAGAAGTTGTCCAGAAACTCCGCCGAATTAATGTAAATTCATTCATCCATTTCTCCTCAGTTTTCGAACAATTTGTGTTTAAGAACACTCCGTCGTTACTTTTCATCAACTGAAGCACAAAAATGACTTCCTTATTTTAAATTTTAAGGCTATAAATGGAAAGCCTGTTACAGACAGTGATGCTAGCCCGAAACAACCTAAAAAGAATGCTAGCCTGGAAACCCTCTTCACTGAAGTAAGTAATATGAGTGCTACACCACAAACGGTTGTTTCGGATGTGTCAACAATCAAAGAGACCACTGCAGAATTGAAAAATACTGTAAACGCTATGCAAGAATGGCTGACTGAGACAGAAAGTCAGATATCCGACATAGAGGACACCACACAACAACTGGTGACTGACCACAAGCTACATAGCAAGAACATAAAAATTTTGTGGGACCGTGTGGAGGATTTAGAAAATAGAAGACAAAGTAACAATGTGAGACTGCTAGGTCTAACCGAGGGCACAGAAGGGGCAAACACACCGCTCCTCTGGATCTTGCCCAGATATCGGTCACCCGCAAGATTGATAACGATCAAATTTATGCTTCTTGTACTCCGAGAGATAAAGTTCTCAAAGCTGCGTGAGAGAAGGGGGGAGCGGTATGGAGTGGATGCAACATTTCCCTTTTCCCAGACATGACCAAGGAGCTAGCCAAAAGCAGGAAAGCTTTTTCAACGGCCAAACGACTTCTTCATGACAAGAAGGTGAAATTCAGGCTCACCTTTCCAGCGACACTGGGTTTACATGGAGAGGGAGGAACAGAAAATTTCAGGATGCGTCGGAGGATGTCAAGTTTATTGAGCAACAAATGTCTGAAATGGAGAACAATAGGCCTACCAGGGACAACTTGGACAGACAATAAAAGGAGGATGAAGATCCGTGAAAATTAGGCTACTAGGAGAGTTTGAGAGAGGTATTGTGGGGGTGGACAGTATTTGTGTGGCTATCTGTGTTGTGTGTTCTTTGCGTTTTTGTATTCTCTTTAACTGAAGCCGATAGGTTGACCAGATTGGTCTTGTTTGTTCATTTGAAAATTTCAGATAATTTCATTATACTTAGTACTGGTACACAAGTCTCTGACCATAATATTGGTACAAGAAGGTCAGATAAAACGGGATGACTGTTTAATGTCCATACTTACATATTTTTTTCTTTTCTTTACATGAATGGCAAATAATTCCTATGTTAAGGTGTTGTCCTGGAATATTAATGGTTGTGGGAATCCAATGAATCAGAAAAAGGTCCTTTTAAATCTCAAACATAAACAAGCCGATTTAGCATTTATTCAAGAAACACATCTTAAGGATGATGGAAAGTTAAAAGAGACTGGGTAGGGCAAGTTTTTTATAGCTCCTTTTCCAGTAAGAAAAATGGAGTTCTTATTCGGGTACATAAGAGGCTGAACCTCTCAATGGTAAAGGAATTTAAGGATGCTAATGGTAGAATTATATGTCTTGAAACCATCATAAAGGGCATGCAACTAGACGAGATAGATGGAGAGTGAGAGAGAGTATTTAATAAGGAACTTGCAACAGATTTGTCATCATTTTTTGAGATCAATATGGGTAGCACAGACAGAGTAGCAATGGTCTGGGAAGCATCAAAAGCTTATGTTAGAGGCAAGATCATTGCACAAACTTCCAAGAAGAAAAGAGAATATAAAGATACCATTTAGAAACTGGAAGTAGAGTTAAGTGCAATGGAAAGAGAACTAGCCAGACATTATTCTGACAGCCTGTTTAATGACATTTACAAATGCAAATTTAAAATACATGAGATATTTAATAAAAAGGCTGAGTATACTTTGTTTAGACTGAAAACAACAGTTTATGAGTCAGGGGAAAAAACAGGCAAGCTCCAGGCTAGACAGCTCAAAGAACAAAGCTTTGCACATGTAATTCCAGCAAGATCAGGGGGGTCTCCCTGTAGAATACATAAAGAGCACATAGACATAATTGCTCCAGTACTTACAAATGTATATGAAGAGGCTTTTCAGACTGGCTCACTCCCGCCATCTATGAATGACGCACTTATCTCACTGATTCCTAAACAAGGTAGGGATCATCCAGACCCTGCCAATTTTAGACCAATTAGCCTCATTAATGTAGACAGTAAAATATTGGCCAAAGTATTGGCCCTACGGCTTGAAACAGTTCTACCATACATTATACACAAAGACCAAGTGGGCTTTATAAAGGGTAGATCTTCAACTGATAACTTACGAAGGCTGTTACATTTAATGTGGTTGAACTCTTCCAATACAGCACCTGTGGCTGCTGTCTCATTGGATGCTGAGAGGGCCTTTGACAGGGTCGAATTGGGTTTCTTGCACTCGGCTCTGTCGGAGTTTGGTTTTGGCACTGGTTTAAGCAAATGGATAAAAATAATGTGTAATGCTCTCAAAGCAGCGGTCATGACAAATGGTGTGATTTCATCTTTTTATGATCTCTCTAGAGGAACCCGACAAGGGTGCCCCCTTTTGCCACTCTTGTTTACGATTACTCTGGAACCTTTGGCCATTGCCATAAGAGCAAATCCTTCCATTAGTGGAGCGTCTGGTGGTGGTAGTAAGCACTAATTAATGCTTTATGCAGACGAAGTTCTCTTTCTGACCAGAGTTCCTAAAAACTCTTTACCTGCCCTAATGGGCACCATATGTGAATACTCTAAGCTTTCAGGTTACCAAGTTAACTTGACCAAGTCTGAAGTGATGCCCATATCCAAACATTGTCATCCACAAGTACTAACACAACATAACTTTTGATGGATTGCTAAAGGCATGGCCTACTTAGGTATTAAATTAAGCCCAGATCTACAGGAAATGGCCCCACTCAACTTTGATCCACTCCTTCAAAAAACCAAAACAAACCTTGGAAAGTGGGGGAAGCTGAACCTTACTCTGTAAAGTAAATAAGTAAAGTAAATGTTGTTAAAATGGTAATAGCCCCACAATTCAAATATTTATCCATGATGCTGCCACCCAGCACACCTGATAAAATATTTAAACAGTATGATAGTCTCATTAAAGACTTACTATGGGCTGGAAGGAAACCCAGATTTGAGTTGAGCAAATTGTATGCACCCAAAGACAAAGGAGGGCTTGGTTTACCTGATGTTAGACTGTAGAGCTGGTCATTTGAAATGGTCAAGATAGCTAAACACTGGAGTGGGGCGGTATCTGGTTTAGAATGGGCCGCTATTGAAAAGGCTCTTGCCATGTCATTCCACCCTATATGTGATAAACCCAGCAGTCAATTGATAAACAGAGAGATAATAACCCAGTTATAAAACACTCTAGGGAGGTCTGGGCAAAGGTTCATAAAATCCACAAGATCTCACATCACAGACAGATATGCCTCACTTTGGTTAAACCCAGAAGTAAAAATAGGGAAACGAACAGTATTTTGGTGAAGATGGTTAGGCAATGGAATATACACAATAAGCAATCTCTATAAAGATGGCACATTTAAGTCATTTGCTGAATTAGCCCAGGAATACAATTTGCATGACAAGGGAGATTTTTGGAGGTACCTGCAGATTAGACATTGCTTAATGAAGAAGTGTCAGCCAAATGAAACCAACAATCCCATAGATGACTATATTCAAAGTCCACTTAACCATAAAGCATTAACATTTTATACTAATTCAATCTATTAAACCAGCAGCTCATGTGATAATTTCAGGATAATCTGGCAGAGAGACCCTGATTGTCAGATTGATGAAGATACATGGAAACAGATTGTAACTGATAATGGTGAATATATTAAGGACATTAGAGGTAAGTTCACTCAATATACATTCTACACTGGTACTACTGGACACCATGTAGGCTCTTCAGAGTAGGACCAATAAGTACCAACACATGCTGGAAATGCAAGACAGAGGTGGGCACATTCATACATCTCATGTGGGAATGTTATATGGTCAACCCATTTTGGCAAAATGTACTGAGATTCTTAGAGGC
Source organism: Chaetodon auriga (assembly GCF_051107435.1). NCBI lineage: Eukaryota > Metazoa > Chordata > Actinopteri > Chaetodontiformes > Chaetodontidae > Chaetodon > Chaetodon auriga. Next base: position 21,687,506 of record NC_135091.1, on the reverse strand, counting down.
ATGGGTAGGAATATCCTTGCCATTATCCCCACGTTAATGCCTTAGGGAGATAAAACAGAAATTCCAAAACTGACCAAAAGCGCTCATTTAGTTTTGATGGTTGGAACAACATCAGCTGCCACAATTATTCTGAGATATTGGAAAGGACCCACTATCCCAACATTTAATGAGTGGACAGTAGAACTGACTTGAGAGCAAAGCCTATACCTGAAGTGACTCCACAGCAGCGTCACTTCGAACTCCCTTTCCTGCTGGAGCACACTGTGTGAGTGGTTTAATGTTACATTTAGTTTTAGTCTTAGTTGCTTACTGAAAATTGTTTTAAATATAGATTTAGTCTTTGTTGCTTTAGTTGGTTTAAGTCACATTTTAGTCTTTTATTTTGTTTTTGTCAAAATTTATTCCGTGGAATCCATTTTTTGTTTAATTTTAGTCAAATGTTTTAGTCATAGTTTTCTCAGACAGTTTCATGATCCTGTAATGGATTTTGAACTATGCATTTAGTCAGTAGGCTGAGAATGTGTTACTGACTTACCATGCTTTTCTAAATCATATAAAAATGAATGCCTAAAGTGTGCTAGATAAGGTGCTATAAAACAATTATGTTTTCTCACAGGTCATCCTCTTTATTTTCTGCGTACATGGCGCTGTGACTGGATGTATGGTAAAAGTAAAGCAGACCCTGTAGACATGGCACACTACCCTCTTCATTTGCATACAACCTGGAGAAATACAAATACTGTGAAATGATTTGGTCCAACTTATATTCCTACTCATTGACTGGGGGGGTCATTTTTTTAACAATACTCCTCTGAAATACAAATGATGAAAAAACACACAGTGACAACAAAACAAAAGCAGTTCCCTCCAGAGCTTGTTGTGTATAAAACTGGTACTAAACTGGTTGAGCAAAACGCATAGATTAACATCAAAAAGACATTCATAGCAACCTAAAACAGATTGATCAAGAAGATGGACTGATCTCCAAAAGTCCTAAAGTTAAAGATGAAACATCCTCTAAAAAAGGAAAGGAGCACCATGCAAAGGTCTGAGGGCTCTGAGAGCTTTTACCACAGTCTCTGACCTTAGCGTGATAGTGCTATGGCTTGTTCACGATCATCATTCGGAAAGGCCAAGTGATGCAAATTTCAAAGCTTTATAAATACTCTGACTCAAACCTTGTCTCAACAACCAGATGCCTTGGACTCCTCTAAGCAGCTGCCTAACACTCTGAAAATGAAAATAATTGATGGCCACAAAGCAGGAGACGGCTATGAGAAGATGGCAAAGTGCTTCCAGGCAGCCGTTTCCTCGGTTTGTAATGAAGTTAATAAATGGCAGTTAACAGGAACAGCGGAGGTCATGTTGAGATCTTTCTGAGAGAACTGCTCCTAGGATTGTTGGAAAGGTAAATCAAAGCACACATCTGCCTACAAAAGACCTTCAGGAAGGTTTTACAGACTCTGGAGAGGTGGAGCAGTTCTACTGTGCAGCAACACCCAAACAAATATGAACTTTAAGAGTCCTCAGAAGAAAACTTTCCTGTGTCCTCACCACAAAATTCACAGTCAGAAAAAGCAAAGGAACATCCAAACAAGCCTGATGCATTCTGGCAACAAGTCCTATGGACTGATGAAGTTATAACATACGCTTTTGACTACAATGAGCAAAGGTTTGTTTTGGTCTGGTTTGGTCTTGAATTTAATGCAAATTAAATTATCTTATTTCTCGGTGGGACCTCATCCTTTAGGTGGCACGGTGGCACGGTGGCAACACTGTCGCCTCCCGGGTTCGATTCTCGCTGCGGGCACCTTCGGTGCCTGCTGCTCGAGGAGTTTCTGTGTGGAGTTTGCATGTTCTCCCTGTGTTACCTGGGGTAAAAATATACCCCGACTAAAAACATGCAAGAAGATCACCACCTGACCAATGGTGACGGCGAAGATGGGTCCCCGGGCGCCGGTCTGGCTGCCCACCGCTCCTGGTCTGCCGCGGAGGAGTGACGACCAGGATGGGTTAAAGGCGGAACTGTCAAATTTCACCTCGTGTGCAGTGTTCGCATGTGTGTGACAAATAAAGGGGAATGTCTCCCTCCGATTCTTCTTCTTCTTCTATTAATGCTTAGGGCAGCACAGTGGCGCAGCAGGTAGTGCATTGTTGCCCTGCGATTGGCTGGCGACCTGTTCAGTACCCCGCCTCTCGCGCATTGCTAGCTGGGATAGGCCCCCTCCAGCCCCCCGCAACCCCGAAAGGGATACGCGGGTATAGAAGATGAATGAATGAATATGAATACTTACGATAGCTGGAAATGAGTGTAAATCCCCCAATTCCTCTAAGCAAAATAAAGTCAATTGGTATAACAAACTAATATCCTTTAAAGTATAGTATGCTACACCCCTTTCATACCCACTCATGATACTATCAGCTCTTACCAATGAGCCTGTTTACCTGTGGAATGTTAAAAACAGGTGTTTTCTGGAGCATCCCATAACTTTCCCAGTCATTTGTTGCCCCTGTCCCAACTTGATTGAAATATGTTGCTGCATCAAATTCAGAATAAGCAGATATTTACAAAAATCAATGAGGGTGATGAAGTAAAGCATTAAAAATATTGTCTTCATACCTTTTTCAATTGAGCATAGGTCAAGAGGATTGGCAAGTTATCACAGTCTTTTTTTTAAGTTCTACACTGACATGACAGAAAGCAGAAATACCATGTATGTCCTGGACTAACTTGTAGTAGATTTTCTGAAAAATAGTAGAACCTATACCAAGACTTGAAACCTTCCATCAACTTTCCATGAAGCAAGATGTGGCTTTAATTTTGAAGAAAGCAAAGTAAATTTCCAGTTGTAACCACTTATATCAACTAAGCTCCTCAAATACAAAATTGTATCCTCTGACAGTTGCACAGCAGAAAGACAGAGTAAGATGTTTCACATTTGTGCTTCATTAAAAATGACATTTAATCGCTGGCCTTCGTTCCAGCCGGCTAACCTTCTCCACAGCCACAACAATAGCAATAATTCAAAAAGCCCATTAACACACTTAGATTACAGGTTACGTAATGTGAGCAAGTGATTTTCAAACCAGGCACATATCACATTTTCCTGCTGTCAGCTAAAAACAGAAGTTTGATTATCATGTGTGTATGAGGGCTCTTTCCTGATTCCACATCAGCTCAGCTAAGAAAAGACTAACATACAATAAGCAGGTCACTGAAGTGGTGTCCAAAAACTATATGATATTAGATATATTGATTGATATATTGATAGATATTGAGTAAATGTTCTTGAACTGGAGGTTGTTGGTGCATCTCTTATGTGGCACACTTTAAACCTAAAATGCATGAATATGGTCTGATCTAAACAGCCGTAGTTTCCTGGTAATTAAAAAAAAAAAACACGTTCATATTTTCTCATGTTGCAAACAATTTCATAACAGATCAGATTTGGAACACTTGGGGAGCAGAATACGTTTAAACCTTGTTTCCATCATCAGCAAGATAAGCATCAGCTCTTTTTCAAGATTACCAAACAGCCCCAAAGCATCCAAGTGAGTTTGGGCCCTGTGCCCTCACAGGGCCCAAACTCCCCACCTTTGTTCTCCTGCAATTAATTTGATTAATTCATGATTATGAACTGAAATGAAAGGGACTCCAGTGACTAATCTTGAGGCTCTGTCTTGTATAGAGGCCCTGTGTAAAAATCTAGTTCTAATACCTTTAATTAGAGATGGCAGTGGTAAGCCATTAATTGGTTAATCACTGAGAATATTTCTGACTGGTTGCACAAGCTGAATTTGCATACACACAGTGCAATACACCATATGACTGAGACCCATATGCTGCCAATCAGTGTGGTAGAGGGAGACTGGTCCAAAAACAGTTTGGAACTATGAGCCTGAGTACGTTATACCATCGAGATCGACATGCCATCGGCTGCAGCACCCTCACCCAATACTGGACCAATTTCAAAAATTGCTATAGCTATTAATGTAGCTATTAATGGCTATCAGTGATCTTGTGACAAGTTACTTTTAAAAGTAATGTTACCCAACACTGATAACATTATGTCTTATGTATGTACATTAATAATGTGTAAATAATACAACAAAATAAATGAGAATCCAATCAACATATAATCTGTGTTGCGTAATCTGGAGTACTGAACATGGGCATACAGGCAATTTTTGCGCCAAGGCTAGTAGATCAATGCAGCTATGCTTCTTGCACTGTAGTTATCTAACAATTCCTTTATTGAAAATATCTGTACTCAGATTTATTTTGGCTTTATTTGCAGATATTTTACCAGGCTTTACTTGTAGATAGAAGCTTTATAGGACCACAATCATACTGATGCAATACCTCATCATCATCAAACTGAATAATAACATTACATCATCATGACAGAAGCCCGACAGAAGAGGGAAAATCCTTTTGCTTCCTTACAACCAAATGCAACAGGATATGTTCTAATTCCATAAGTGGGCTCCATGATGAGACAAAAGACAAGTCTGAAATTCCACTTTACAATGAAAAACAATTCTGCCAAACCAGCCAAGAGGGCTAACTTTGGAAAAAACTGCCCAATATTTAATGCTGAGATTTCAGGCTATGAAAGGAGATTTATGCAGACACTTTAGTGAAGATAGTAAATGTAAAATTTCACGCCAACTGAGTAAACCCAGACTCTTGATGAAGACCGTGTGACATGTTCTTGAACAAAGCCTGAAAGTGGAACTTGAATTTGAGATTTTCATTGTCAACAATGAACTCAAGCTCAATAATATCAACTCGTATTGCCTCTCATTCATCTTGTAGCTTAAACGAACGCTGATCAGCTTATTTAAATCTTCTGAATGAAGATGGATTTTCTTAAACCAGTGTAACCATGCTGAAAAGAAAGGCCTACAATCTTCTGACATGTATTTTTTAACAAGAATGTGAAATTTAAGATTTTACGCGTGATGTAACTCATCTTAATATGACTGTTTCTTCGTTTCTTCCACAATGAACTGACCTGACGTGCCTGTATGACTGCAGTATTTGACCTTTCAGACGCTGCTGTCCGGACATCCCGACAATCCAAAGCAGCAGGTTGAGCAGCACCACATCCGTGTGCATGGTGTCCAGCGTCCCAGCGCGCTCCACACGTCTCAAAACGGCAGCCTGGCGTTACTTCCACAACTTTTCCTGCACATGCTTCGCGCCGTAAACATAGTGAGAATCTATACATAGATGCCACAGCATTTAATCTCACAGAAGAGGGGAAGCAATTTCGTCTAAACGTATAAATCCTCCGCGTCAGATGGCTCGGATTTGCTGTCCGTGCGCTCGGTGGAGTCTGAACGCAGAGCGCATTGTTTCCGCCTGGTGTGAGCGGAGTCTTTCACCTCCACACGCAGGTAACAGCTGACAGCTGTGCAGGTCAGCGGAATGCAGTATCTGATCTGCACTCTTATACCGAGGTGCAAAATGGTGAGTTATCAGAGGTGGATGACGGAACATCACATTAACCGTACGCGACGCTTGGCAGTATTTCATCCGTTTTTATTTTCCTCACAGCTATATGAAGGTGATAGATCAGTTTGAACTAGGATCATGTGCTGATGATGTATAATCTGCTACATTTTACAATTAGACTGATGTGGACTGATGCGGTGACATAATCTGAGACACTCAATAGGATATAGATCTGAGAAGCACATTAGCAATTACCAATATGTATGGGGAGTTATGTAACAGCCTCTTAATCCAAGGTGTGTCCATGTACACTGTAAGGTTTGCTGGGTGATGGCACCAGAGCCTGAATGCAGGCATACGCTTCATCACATGATATTTTTGCAGTCTTTTCTTTACTAGTGTTTAACAGTGAGTTAAGGCTTGCACTACAGGAGCTTGAGTTCTGCCACCTGCTTTGGTCCTCAATGTTTTTTTATTTCTTTCGTACAAATCCTACAAAAACAGAAAAGCCTGGAGTGAATTGTCTTTGTCGTTAAAATATGATATTGACAAAAGTTACTGGATATTGGTCACAAGGTCCTGCTAATAAAATTACAAGTTTGAGGCAAGCTCAAGACCTCGACCCTACATTTCCTATAATGCAAAGAAATAGCATCTCCAAGAAGTATAAACAGTATGAAGTATGTGCAGGTAGTCCAAGTATTTTCTCTGAAACATGTGCAACATGGTATGTAAATGATGGGAGACATAGTTCAGCAGGGTAACAGCTGTGCCTGCTGGCATGGGAACGGAGGCTCCTGAACCTCCTACCAGATGGAAGGGGCGCAAACATTCCATGGTTGGGGTGGGAGCTGTCACTGCTGATGCTGCATGCCCTTCTTAGACACCGCTTGCACTGAAGGTCCTCGATGGCAGTTAGCTGGCATGGTGATGTACTGGGCAGTTTTCACCACCCGTTGCAGGGCCTTCTACTCTGAGGCTGTGCAGCTGCCGTACCATACTGAGATGCAGTTGGTCAGGATGCTCTCGATGGTGCAGCGGTAGAAGTTAACTAGGATTTGGGGAGCCAGGTTAACTTTCCTCAGTCTCCTCAGGAAGTAGAGGTGCTGTTGAGCCTTCTTTATTAAGGTGGTGGAGTTGAGGGTCCAGTTCAACGTTCAACTTCAGCCCCGTCGATGTGAAGGGGGGTGTGACTGCAGTCTTTAGTTTTCCTGTAGTCCACGATGAGCTCCTTGGTCTTCTTGGTGTTTAGGAACTGGTTGTTAATGGTACACCACATTGCCAGCTGCTGAACCTCATCCCTGTAGGATGAGGTTTTTTGTAGTTCTGATGTTCATTTAATCATTTAAACTATGTGTACTTCGTAGTGAGTTCAAAGGGTGTGTTTCCATTTGTTAAGTCGGAAATGTTTCAGGTCTCAGTTTTCTAGGTGATAACTACTTTCAGTTTATTGACATTTATTTTTAGTGACAACAGAACTAAAGCAGGTATCCCATCCTGAGGTCACCACACTCCCAAGGGCAGTGATGTGTGTCTTTTTCTTTCCTCAAGCTCATGTGCTCGTAGTATCTTAGCTCTTCCTAGGACTGTGCTCTTCTGGACAGAGACCTCAGATGTTGTTCCTGGAATCTGCTGAAGCCACTCTCCCAGTTTGTGGGTCACTGCCCCCAGTGATTCGATTACCACTTAAACCACTGTTGCCTTTACTCCCCACATCTTCTGGGGCTCCTCTTTCAGCCCATGGTATTCTTCAAGCTCCATGTGGTCCTTCTTGTCGATGTTGCTGTGACTTGGGATTGCTACATCTATCACTACTGCCTTCTTCTGTTGTTTGTCTATCAGCACAATGTCTGGTTGGTTAGCCACACCATCTTGTCAGTCTAGATCTGGAAGTCCCACAGGATCTTGGCTCAGTCATTCTCCACCACTTTAGGAGGTGTCTTCAATTTTGACTTTGGGGCTTCCAGCCCATACTCAGTACAGATGTTCCTGTTCACTATGCCTGCCACTTAGTTATAGTGTTCCATGTACACTTTTCCTGCCAGCATCTTACACCCTGCTACTATGTGCTGAACTGTGCCAGGGGCACCTTTGCGCAGTCTGCACCTCAGGTCCTGTTTGGTGTTTTAGACCCCTGTCTCTGTTGATCTGTTCTTGTGCAGCCATGATTACTGCTAATGTGCTGCCTTTCAGACGAGGTTTTTCCAGCCATTGGTAGAATTTCTTGAAATCAGCCTCTTCCTCAATCTGGTAGTGGTACATGCCTTGAGAGGGCTTGTCCCTCCATATCAGGTTTTTATATTGTTTATTATATACATGTATATGTATATATATATATGTGTGTGTGTGTGTGTGTGTGTGTGTGTGTGTCACACACACACACACACACACACACACACACACACACACACTTATACATATACATCCAAAGTGACATACATATGAGATTTTCATTCAGGCAACGTTTTGGACAGAAGAGAATAACAAGAGTAAGTGCCCCAATGTAACTTTCTAGTAAGAAAGTTTTTTTTTTGTTACAAAAAGGTGTTCAGTAAAGAGCAACACCAGGCGCCGTTCCTGGGCAGAGCATATATATATGAACGGGAGGGAGCATAAACCTGAATGAGGGAGTTCAGGTAAGTCTGAGCGGTTTTGGTGGCAATTTTGTAGGCGAGCATCAAGGACTTATACTTGATGTGGGCAGCAACTGGGAGCCAGTGGAGGGATATGAACAGCGGAGTGACATGTGCTCTTTTGGGCTGGTTGAAGACCAGACGCACTGCTGCATTCTGGATCATCTTCAAGGATTTTCACAAGAATGCTGGGAGCCCTGCCAGTAAGGAATTAACAATAGTTGAGGCATGATAGTACCAGCGCTTGTACTCAGAGTTGTGTTGCATGCTCAGACAGGTAGGGTCTGATCTTCCTGATGTACAGGGCAAAATCTGCATGACTGAGCAACAGAGGCCACATGCTCTTTAAAAGTTAGTTGGTCATCAATCATGACACCCAAGTTTCTGGCAGATTTTGCGGAGTGAGCAGAGCTGAGTCAAGCTGGATACTAATTTGTTGTTGTATAGAGGGACTGGCTGGGATGACAAGGAGCTCAGTCTTTGAAAGGTTAAGCTGAAGGTACTTCATCCATGGCGAGATATCAGCGAGGAATGCCAATATCTGTGCTGTGGGGTACTGTGGGGTCGTATGGCGGGAACGAAAGGAGGAGCTGGGTATCATCAGCATATGAATGGTATGAGAAGTCATGTGAGCGGATGACTGCACTGAGTGCGGTGGTGTGTATTGAAAAGGGAAGGGGTCCAAGCACTGACCCTTGATTTACCCATGTGGACAAGCAGTGGGATTTAGACACTTCTTCCCTCCAAGATACTGCAAAGGATGTCCCTGAGAGGTAGGACTCAAACCAGCGGAGAGCAGATCCCGACAAGCTGAGCTCAGCAAGTGTGGAGAGTAGGATTTGGTGGTTGCCCATGTCAAAGGCAGCCGATAGAGCAATAGTAGAACAGAGGACTGACCAGTAGCTTTAGCTGTCAGTCTCTATAGAGTGTCTTCATTTGAAACTAGATTGGCTAGCATCATGCAGGTTGTTATCAGAAAGGAATTCAGAGACTTGATCAAAGACCATGTACTCAAGAGTCTTGGAAAGGAAAGTGAGGAGTGAAACCGGCCTGTAATTTTCAACCTGAGCTGTCGAGTGTAGGTTTCTTTAGCAGTGGGGTTATGTAGGCTTGTTTAAAAGCAGCAGGGAACACACCCGTTTTAAGTGAGGAGTTGATCATCATCACATGTCATCTGTACACTAACAGACTGTCTTGTCTTCATTCACTTGTCTCTCCTGATTGAACTGTTTACGTGCACTAGACCTGCTGACTTTGCTAATCACATCATGCCGCTCAATCAATAAAAGCTTATCCTGTCTTATATAGACTGGATAGGCAAATTCCTGCGAAAACTGAGAACTGATCCAGTGTTGGGTCAGGAAGGGATCAGAGGAGGGCACTCTGTATAAGATTAATATTTGCTATATTTAGGTCTGATGCCATCACATCAGTCCATTTCTGATATTAAAATCCTTATTAAAACAAGTTGTAACATGGCCCATGAAATAAATCCGTAGGTAGGACTTTGCTGCTTTTGGTATATTGGCTTTCTTATAATACCAGAAATCAGTTCTATCATAAAAGAGTAGTTACACTGACAGTCTACTTTGCCTATATCAGCACTTCCCAGACACTGACTTTAAAGACTTCATGTACAGTAATGTTCATACCAAGAAAATAATTACAGAGGCAGTATAGTCTGGTAGAGGGTACAGGGACGTAATCCTGTATTCCACACTAAACTGATGCATTACAGCAAAGGAGATCCTACCACTAAATAAGTAGTCAAAATAAAGCTGAGCTTCTGAAAAGCTGCTTGGATGTCTTGCTCAGTGGAGCTTCAGCAGCTTGTGGTCAGTTTCCCTGCTTAGTGTGTGTCCCTGTGGAATACAAATGCAACACGGATGGAAACAGACATTGCTTGTGCTTAAATCTGTCCAACTTTTCTGTAGGAAAATTCCCCCCTCCCACTATAATTACTGCACATGTCCGTACTAACATTTTAGGTGACACTTTGTTGAGAACCCGTTGTAGCTTGCTAATGAATAATGGTAAATTATGTGACTGTCTGCCTGTTTTGAACTACCAGAGGCTAATTTCTCTTTTATATCATTAGTAAATTAGAGTGGTTATTGGAAGACCCCATCTGGCGTCATCTTCCCTACAGCACCACCTGCTGCTGACTACTGAGAACTACTCAGAAATATTATATATTTCCTCAGAAGGCTGGCATCCTTCAACATCTGCAAAGAGATGCTGCAGATGTTCTACCAGACTGTGGTGGCAAGTGCCCTCTTCTACGCAGCAGTGTGCTGGGGAGGCAGCATCAAAAAGAGGGATGCTACATGTCTGGACAAACTGGTGAGGAAGGCGGGCTCTGTTGTGGGCACAGAGCTGGACAGCCTGACATCTGTGGCAGAGCGATGGGCGCTGAGCAGCCTCCTGTCAATCATGGACAATCCACTGCATCCGCTGCACAGCGTCATCTCCAGGCAGAGGGCAGCTTCAGTGACAGGCTGCTGTCACTGTCCTGCTCCACTGACAGACTGAGGAGGTCGTTCCTCCCCCGCGCCATGCGGCTCTTTAACTCCACTCGGGGGCGTTAAACATTTATGTCAACAGCCCTCAATGTTCTGAATGGAATCTGTACAACACTCTGTTCAACATGCACCTTAACTTGCTGTCTGTTTGCACTGGATATTTAAACTCTGGACATCTTATTTAAACTCATGTAAACACTGGACATTTAAACTTGTATTCCTTTGCACTGGACACTTTTACTTTTAATTCTGTTTGCAGTGGACATTTGGACATTTTTACTTTTAACTTTTAATTCTTTGCTTGCTACGCTTTTAGATTATTTATTGCATGCCTTTTACTTAAAATTTGTGGAATATGCTGGAACTTGTGAATTTCCCTTGGGGATGAATAAAGTTTCTATCTATCTATTTATCTATCTATCTATCTATCTATCTATCTATCTATTAAAGGTGGAATCAAGTTATCAGTGACAGTCATATGAAGGCTTATAGTGTAGATGTAATGTGTACAAAACCGTACTGAAAACATGAAGACATAAGAAACAAGGATTTTTAAAATACAGATTTTAATGTGATGTCACCAGAACCGACATGTCACTGAAAAACACACCTGTTAACACCAGGGAATATGAAATTATCTTCTCTGCTATTCCGTCAGATGTTCAAGTACAGCAGTCAGCTTCAACTAAAGTTTTTATCCAACCTACACCAGACAAAATAAATCTGACCCTGCTGGATTCATGATGTCTGAAAAAAGCCTGTTCCCTTTTGCATATGGGGGAAGAGTTGCCACCTGCTTTTTAATTATCCCACTGGATTGTATTGCTTGTTTGCACCTCGCTGTGTCTGCTCTGAATTTGAAATTTAAACAGACTGCTACCAACTGCTGAGTAACACGAGCCAAGTCATTTCACATCAATTCTCTTCTTTGCTCCAGCGTCTAATTATTTTGCTCACAACACTGATGAGATGTGTAAAGTCCTTTGGGTAATGTGTGTGTGTGCGGGGCTGTGTGTGAACATGTATGTGTAAAAAAATAAATCTAAATAATAAAATGAACTCCGACCATGCTGAATTAATGATATACCTGGACACTCTGTTACTTTTTGCATTTATCTATTTAACCAGTAGAGGGCAGCAAAGGCTAAACCCTGCAGTGGAATCATGCTATTGAGAGTGACAGTCTGCCACCTCAGAAAAAAAGGAACATGCATTTTAGATTACCAAAATAATGAATGCCATACAACGTGTCATGTCTAATGCAATAAATAAACACTCATTTCTAATAAATGTATGTTCCACACTGTAGACAGCTTCAAGTCAATACCCCTGTGCTGTAAATCCCACAGCATGGACTGAAAATGATCACAAACTGTGTGCAAGTTTCTGAGAGATTTTTCCTCTCTCTCCCTCCGGCTCTCTCTCTCTCTCTCTCTCTCTCTCTCTCTTTCACACACACACACACACACACACACACACACACACACACACACACACACAAACACAAGCAGAATTAATCTGGATTTGGTGGGTGGAAGATTGCTGCTCTTGATGGAGAGCCAACCTCATGACATTACATAAAGCTTTTTTTTTTTCATCTCTCTTCATTAGAGGTTAATCTATACACACACCAACTGTCAGCTGATCATATAGCCCAGACCTGTCAAACTCAGACACCATCATTTTTGAGGCAGTGTTGCAGTGTGCTATGCTATCTCATCGTCACAGACTGTGAGACACAGTTAAAGTTGATGATCATAATTTGAATAGTTTGACTGATAAAATGAGCTGGCAGAGCCACAGAGAGAGAGGTCTTCACTGTGAATGATTCATGAAACTGAAGAATGAGCCAATAAAAACAAGTCGGATTAACTGCAATATTCAAACAGACAGTTTCACTTTTCTCCCTTTTATTATGACCAAAGCCTTTGTGTATTAATGTCACTACTGTATATAATGATTTGACCAATATGGATTCTCAAAAAGTGTCCACAGCACCCAGGGTCAGTGGCAACTTCACAGGAGAGAGCTTGGCTTGTTTAGATATATACACATAAACTGCTGCACCATTAATGCACAGAGATAGCTTTAAAGCTCCTTTAAGGTGGAAACCAAACCAGAGCTAAAAGGAGCACAGCATAAACATAACATATGGGGGAAGAGTTGCCACCTGGTTTCCAATCATCACATCGGATTGTATGGCTTGTTCACACCTCGCTGCCTGTGCTCTCTCTGAATTTGAAATTTAAACAGACTGCTACTAACTGTACAGTGTCTGTCCAAAAGCAAAACTGGGTGGATGGATACATGTTTGGATGGACCGTGTTGGTGGATGGATACATGCCCATTGCCAAGAAACAGGTAAGGTTACGTCATTCCCCTAAAACTACTCAAATGTCATTTTTACATTTCTGAATGAGTATGGAATAAACAAGTAAGATAAAGGAGTACTAATTATTCAGACAGGATATTTAAGTGAATATGCATATTTCTCAAAATGTTGAAGTATTATTCCTTCAGGAATTCCTGCAGTTTGGATTGTAATCATAGATTGATAATAAATGTTGGTGCATCATTATGATGCAAAAGCTGTTTCAGAAGTTTTTTCCATTCTGCCAAGTCACAAATTAAAAGAGTAACTGTGAGATTAACATGGGGGCCTGCAGGCTAATGTGCAGGTTTACTGTTGTTTCCTCTTTTTTAACATCCACAGTTTTTGTCATTCGCTACTGTCTAGAAAATCAGGAGTAATAAATAGATAAAGGAAACAGTTGATGCGGGTGCAAATTCTCTCAGGATTTGGCAGTACACTTCTTTACATTGTCTTTTGTCTGCAATAATGTGACAGTGATTTGGCATGAAATTGCAGAAATGATGCTAAGAAGTGGCTGTGACTTGATCAAAAGCAAAAAGTTAACATGCAGCTCAAAGTGCTTTACAAAGAAATAACATGCACCGAGTGCTTCACATAAAAGAGACATAGAATGTACATTAAAACATGGACAGAAAATGTATTTAAAATAAGATGGAAAATCAAACCACTGAATGATAGGAATACAATAATGGACATAGATTTGTATAAAATCAAGTTAAATACAACATTTCAAAAGAAGTATAGTATTGCATATGTGCGAGGCAAAGCGCAAAACTTTCAGACCTGTATCAGGAAGTCCTAACTAGTTAAAGGGTAAAGTGAAGAGATAAGTTTGTAGCTTTCTTTTAAAAAATATATTATTCAATATTCAATGACGTCCATGAGCTCACAGTTTGTAAGTGAACCCATTTGTTAAGTGCTATTGTCACACTACTATTTCCAAGGCAAAGAATAACTTTTACAAGATACAAAAATCAGAATCAAAAATTCAGGACAGAATAATCTCAGGTGAAGTTCCACTTGGGCACAGATGTATTCACATGAAGTGTGGAACTCTCTGTGATTAGGGTGTACCAGGAGAGATCTTATAGTGTTTTTCGGAAGGGCTGACCTGACATGAGGAAGTCCTACTGAGATGCTTGTTGTGTGTCTGTCCTGGTCCTAAGTCAGGGCAGGATTCTCATCATCCACTCTATGTATCTGTATGACCTGTATGATCATAATAGCCCCCAGACCTAATGCAATTCCCTCTCTCTGCCTTCTCCTGATTGATATGATGCTGAGCTCCGTGTAGAGTCTTCACCACTGATCTTTGATGTTATATGTGGAGGTTAGACCTCAAATTTAGACATTAGTTCCTGCCAGCCTTAAAAAACACAAAATTACAAACTCTAGACAGCATGAAGCAAGACAAAGGCCATTTTGAAGAAATGAGTTCTATACAGGTGCCTGACCATGAAGGGCTCTATATGTCAAAACAAGAACCTTAAAATGAATCTTGACCTTGATGGGAAGCCAGTGTAAGGAAGATAAGATGGGTGTGACGTGAGTCGTCCTGCTGGCCTGGTTTACAGCTTTGTAGCAGCATTCTGGACCATTTACAGACAGTCCAGAGATGACTTGGTGGGGGAGGCGAGAATGGAATTACAGAAGTCTAGTAAGACGATATGAAAGCATGAATGATCATCTCAGACTGTGATACAACAGACCTGAGATGGGCAATGTTTCTAAAATGGAAGAAACACGTACGTGTCAGTGATTTGATATGTTGATCAAAGTACATGACCTGATTAAATATGACTCCAAGATTTTAAAGATTTAACTGTAAAACTAGAGAAAAGGACCCAATACTACGCTGGTCTGGTTGCACCGAAGCCATAATATGTGAAGCAATGATGAGGACCTTATCTGCAGTCCTTAAGGGCAATCAGACAATATTGCAAAACAGTCAATTTCTCACTCCTATCAGACGTAAAAGAGACAAATAGTTGGATATCATCAGTGTAACAGTGACACCTTTAAATTTGCTAACAATATGACATAAGGGAAGCAAATACAAAGCAAATAATACAGGACCCAAGACAGAGCCCTGAGGGCCACCACAGGATCAAGCAGCACAGAAAACTTCTATCTGAGCGGTAGGAGAACCAGTCCAGGGCACTCCGGGACGCTCCTGCCAGTGCCTAAGAATTTCAATCAAGAAATTGCTGTGATATACAGAATCAAAAGCTGCACGAAGATCCAGCAAAACCTAAACAGTTGATCACATCAGGGGACATCATTACATCATTGGAGACTCTGAGAAGAGCCGTTTCAGTGGAATGCATCTGATGCCTGCCTCTGCTTCGATGTGCTCAGCAGGGTCTCCTATTTCTTACAGTATCACCTCAATGGTGATAGGAGTTGACTTAGACTGAGACTGTCTCATTATTGATCCCAATTTGGGAAATTATTCTGTTGCAATAGAAATTTAAACATACAGACACACACAAAATACAAACAACAATTGTTTGAGTACTGTCTTTGAGGTAAAAGTATGTATGAGAGGTTGGACTCTTTCTCACTCTCTGAGCCAGGAGTACACATAGCAGTTACCATTACCATAGCAACCTTTGACTGCAGTTGGGATCACACTGCAGAGATGAGCTAATTATTGTGGTGTCACTCAGGGCTCACTCAGGAGGTATCCTTGCACTTTTTAACATCTTATTTACTTATTCATACTTTCAGATATGAATTCCATTCGAATGTTAAAACTTTCTACATCTTTCATTCATTATTGTATTTATTCAACTTTTAATCCCGCTCAAACAAATTAGACCTTTTTCCACTTTTTGAACTCTTCATACTCCTTCAGCTGCTTCTTCATAAAAATTCAAACCACAAATGTAGTTTAGTTCCTAGCCATTAGTGAAGCATTGTAATTCACCTCCCAGCTTACACTATATTTTGCATCCTTTATCCTTTTTCCATATTTCCAACTACTCCTTTCAACTTTTACCTAATAGCCATACTTTAAGTCAGAAACTCCCTTTCAAACCGTATAATGTTCCACATCATTCATATCTTGAGTTGTATTCAACCTTAAATACCATTCATACAAATTAGACCCTTTCCCTCTGTTCCAACTCTTTATACTCCTTCAGCTGCTTCTCTATACAAATTAAAGCCAGCAGTTCAACTGAATGTCAGCTTTTCAACAAACCTTAAAATATTCGACATCTTTCATACATCACTGGTATTATTCAACTTTTAAACAAAGCAATGCAGTTTGCCTCAGCTTTTCAACATCCAGCATTCACGTCGCAATTTCTTCTGAAATTGCCTTCTCTAGTCTTGTTTCCTAACACTTTGTTATAGAGAATAAAGGAACTGAATTGCTCATATATTTCATTGCTGCTAGTGTTGGACATTTTGAGCAATGCTAGAGAATGGAGAATCAATTACAATTCAGTTGCATTATACCTCCTTTATAATACAGGCTGTATTGTGGCTGGCCCATGCATCAGAGGAAGAGAACCAAGTTTCTCCTCTATCACCAACCTTGGCTCCATGGATGTACGTCATGCAACAAAAGCATAGCCATGCTGAAAGAGGGCAAAGGTCACTGGGCTATATGGCATGTGCATGACTTGTGGGTTTTGACATTGCAATGGTGTGTTTTTGATGCCTTTGGCATCTGTATATGACTAGAGCAATTAACTGCGAAGGTTGAAGTGCGTGGGCACACATGCAGAATAACAGGGTTGCATTTGATGTGGTGTGACATGAGCCAGTGGTCAAGCATCCCTTTCTGCTTCGCAATATTTCATCTATATAATCATAATGCTATATCATAACAGCAACAGTAATATGCTGTTCTGCTGTGTCAGCAATGTTCAGTACAATAAAATGTATACCACCTGCTCCACATCTGTGTGCCTTTTTCCTTTTCTATGTCATCCTTAAACACAAGTAGAAAGTCTTTGTAATGTGGAAGCTCAATACACAAAAAAGGAAGGGGCCCCTCATCACAGGTTTCAGATGTATACAGGTGAACAATTACCCCATCCTTTCATGGGTAAAGAATCTTCAACACCTCATGTTTGCAGGGACAGTGACAGGGCAGAGGCTCTGACCTGGTGAACTTGGGGAAGACTGAGTGATTATTACCCACTGATAACTGTTTTTATATTTTATTGTGGAAATTCCCCTCAAAGCTGATTGATTGATTATTGGTCTTAGGATTGGTTGGTTGCTTAGTCTGTGTACACACACACACACACACACACACACACACACACACACACACACACATATGCAGTCTTACCCTCATTTGCCAAATTTGACGAAAGTCATTTTGCTGACTGATATCCAACTGGCCCAGCAAACCTAACTGCTCTGTTCGGACCATGGTCCTACTGTCCTTCACAGACTGGGTCCTGACCTGTGATGACTTGCTATTGCTAACCACTCCCATTTCTTTGTCCTCCCTTAAATATAAAACATAATGTACTCACTCAGATATGTTCTGTCATCAGTGCTAGTGATATTAGCTAAAGTTCGAAATTTCGGTGGACAACTCGGCAATTAAATTGGAATTGAGATGGAAAAAATGCTGTGTGGTTGAGGAGAAAAGGTGGTTTCAGCGAAAATGGATCAACTCTTAATTTGTCGGACCTCGGGGGACAGATAAAGTGATCTGCCTTATCTGCAAACAGGTGAATCCAGTGCTCATGGAATTTAATGCTAAACTTCATTATGAGACCTATCACATCTCCTTAGAAATGTCCGTGGGTTTTCCTGAGTGGCCCTCAGTCACATACTGACTACCTAAAGTGGTACTCTGGTTTAGACAAACAGCATGTGAACTGCTTTTCACTGCTGACTAATTATGCACACAGATGTCTTTTCTCGTGAAATACATATGACTTAGAAAATCCTGGTGAATATGGTATCACTGATATGACAAAAAGTCATATCATACTTACTTTCAGCCACATCACATGGCCTTCCCCAGCATACATTTGTGACATGATAACAACTACGCCAACAGATCATTTTTTGTAAGACTCATTTTTCAAAAGTCAAGATGACTTTAATAATAAGATTGTAGTATCCAAAAATTGAATTTTTTTTTTTTAGTCATACTCGCAGGATGGCTCTAGGGATGGCAATGTTCTTTTTTTTCTCATTGGTGCAAAAACAAAACAGAAGTGAATTCACAGATACAACAATGAATAAAATACTCAAGGACAGAGAACGTCTTGATATTACCGGTACATATAGAAAATAACACTAAACAAACAAGGCTGAATCTATAGATCATCATCATGCAGTTACTGTGATTGAAACTGGTGTAATATCAAAGTATTTTAGGGGAAATCCATTGAATATGCTATGTGTAATAATAAACAGGTAATAATAAGGGAAGAAATTAAAAAATGAGTAACTAAATAAACAATTTGCAATTGAATAGAATGTGCACCCAGGCAGGGCTTGAGAGCAGTCTATTCCACAGTTGAAGTATGTGGAATTCAGGCCAGTGATGTCACTGGCACTCGGAGGAGGTTGAAATTGATCTGCTTGGTTGTTCTTGAATGCTATTTGTCATTGGGATATTGAGAGGTCATTTCTATATCTTTTATGCCTTTCCAGTTTAGAAAGACTGCCACTGATTTTTCACTATTTCAGCAGTGGTTCAGCTGAGGAAATATCTCCTAGCAGACATACACATGGGGAGACTAGAATGCTGCGACATATGCTGACGATAATTTATGTGTAATGTTTGGAGGGTGGTCAGAGCCAAGTTCCATGAAAGTAGTCATCTGCAGTGTTTAATGTGCAGTGGATAGAGTCTACCTTTGTGTAGTGTATATTGGGTGAGGTGCACTCTGTGCAGAATTTTGTATTGATTAAGTTGCTGTTTGGTGTTATGGGACATTGGGAAGATATTATTGCACATTTGCATCCAAGAGAGGATACCGATGGTAACGGCACCTCCATACAGCTTTTAAGCAAAAAGTAAAATAACCTTCTGTGTGAGTTCTGAATTTCAGTGTGTTGCTTCATCCCTGAAACTGACATTTACTTGACATTTCAGCCTTTGAATGACTTTTGCATTAACATTATGGGGCAAAAGGAAGTGAGGAAGAAAGACAGATAGTTTGTTTTTTGCCATTTTCAAACCTTTGGAATCTTTGGTGGCAGGAAAAGGAAGACAGGATGGTGGCAACTGGGTCTAAACATAAAGATGGATCAATAGAGAAAAATCCCATATGAGTGTTTTACCTGGTGGGATTGACAGCCGTGCAGAAACATGTCAGCGGAGTGTCGTGGTGGAGTGGTTTATAAACAGCCTGGGAGATGTGATGTCTCTGTCAAAGTCGCATGAAGCAGAGTGACTGTGACTGTCTGCACTTCGATTCAGTAAAAATAACATGCAGGGAACATTAAACAAAAGATGGGACATGCAATTATTTTTTCGCTCTTCAGCTGACAGCACCTGGTTATTTACCATTCCCTCAGCACTTGGGAATATGGAGTTTAAATAGACAAAAATATGGTGTATGAGTAAAAATGAATGCAGAATATGGCACCAGTCCTGTATCAGCTACATTTGTTCTTTAACCATGAACTGCATAATCAAAACGTACACATAATCTATACAAAGAGCCAGTTGAAGGTTTGAGAGCAATAAGTGTAGGGATATAAGCATAAGTTGTTTTAGACCATGTAACTGATATACAAAGCATAACTTCTTTGATGAGTTAATGAAGGATCAGTTAAGAATTTAGTCAACTCATCATTTCAAGTTACATAGACTCTGAAATGGTCTAAATGTGATATCTAGATGATTTAAGTTGACCCTTTTGGGAACTGACAAACTTATATAATGAGTTAATCATGAAAGATTTGTTATTTTAATGAAGTTGTTTCTGAGATTTTACAGTGTTGAGTTGTCTGGCATAAAGTAAACAGTTGAACTTTAAAAGCTGATTTTCTCACATTCCAAACCAAAAATAACACAAGTTAACAGAACTTTCAAAGGATGTAACAAATCACAACTGAAGCTTTAGGACTCACTTTTACTGGATTTATATATATACAAAGTAATAACAACTTGTAATCTTTCCTTACAGAAATGCTCAAGTTGGCTCTGTGCATGACAGTGTAAGTATTTCGTATTAAGGATGAAATTGACAAGATCACAAGGTACCTGGCCAGATGTTACATACTGCATATGAATATATCTTTACAACAATTTTTACTGCGTTACATGGAATATTTCACAATTATTAAACCTGTGGTTTCTGGGTTTTAGAATTTGTGAACCCCCCATAATTATTCTACTGAAATCGACTACTGAAAATTTCAGGGATGGAAATTCAGACCACGAAGAAATATTGTGAAAAGTGCTATGAAATCAGTGGTATCTGAATTTCTGAATTACTTTGTTAAGCAGTGATTAAATCTCACAATTAATTGTCCAGTTGCTTATAGAATTCAAATCTTTATGGGTTTCTTTTTCTTCAACAGGGAAATTGACGACTGACATGCTCAGTTATGGTCATAAAATCTAAAAACTTTCTTGCTATAATCCGCCTGTCCTGCCTCAGCTCTCTCCAGAAGAAGAAAACCAGCCAATAGATAGTCACTTCCTGTTTACGTTACCACAAATGACGTACGCGGATAACATTTAGAAAAACAGTTTCATTTCTGAAACAGCGGATAACTTCAGAAACAACTCTTCCTGATTCTTATGAAGGCTGGATTTAAACAGCTTCTGTTTTACCTACACACCGGAGCGCCGGGGAGCGTGAACGACCTCCTGGCTCAGCTGTCCTGCTCATATTCGAGGACCGAAGCAACCTAGCCGGGTGTAGCTAACGTTAAGCACCGTGGGTAACAAGCTAGCTGATAGCTAGCTAGCGAGTTATCAAGAGAAAGTCAGTAGCGTTTCAGCATTAATCAGAGTGGTCATCAACTGTCAGTATGGAGAATAAATACAACCTCAAGAGTCCAGGTAAGCTCAATCTGAGATGGTGTTTTTCTGTTGTTCTGTAGCTGTAATTCTGTTTGCTAACGTGATTGACACAGATGAAACCCACAAGTTGACCGATGACATTTCTTGATAGACGTAAACGTTAACATACAATAATTGTTCACTGTCTTTGTAGAAATGAAATAACCACAGTATTATAAACTAATTAATTTCTTTATTGACTCAGTTGTGTGTGTGTGTGTGTGTGTGGGGGGGGGGGGGGGGGGGGTATTAACTGACTTTTTTCGATACACTTGTTATCTACAAAGTTGTAGGTACTCTCTTGGACGTGTGTTAGCAGGTCTTACTGGTGTTCAGTTAAAAACAGCAGATGCTAGGGTTTTGTACACGGAAGATGACCTAGGTGGGGTCAGCATGGTGATGGATGTGATTTGCAAGTTCATTTATGGGGCCATATACCCCGAGGAACAAGAGAGTTAGAGGCAGTAACGTTATCAAAACTCTGTGTGTTTCACAGCAGTAGCTATGCTTTCACTTCGTGAGCAGTTTAGCAAAGAGGAAACTTATTAGAAGTAAAATTAGCTCACCGAGAGCAGTTGATATTCTAACAAATCAAACATGCACTTGAATCTACACAATATACTCCAACATCTGGACTACTGATGTACTAATACTGTGCTAGTGTATTAATCATGTATACACGGAGCTGAATAACCAAGTTTCTCATATTCCATATTAACGTCATATTCTGAGTAAGATCTAAATCAGGATACTAGTAGAGCTGAAATGATTAGTCAGTTAATCAAGTAGTTGATCAGCAGAAACATGATCAGAAATGACAATCAATTGTTTAATTTTTCAAGCAAAAATAGTGAATAAATGGCTCACATTTTAAAGTTCCAGCTTCTCAGTTGGCAGGATTTGCTCCTTCTCTTTGTCATATAAAATATAAATGCAATACTTTTTGGGTTTTGGACTTTTGGTTAGGTAAGACATTTGAAGAAGATCTGTGAAATTGTGATAAGAATTTTCTTTATACTTTAAAGAATTTGGATGATCAGCAGACAAAAAAATAATAGATAAAAGGTACTTTAACGTTATGAAAGCATTGAGTTCATGCCAAGTATCACCAAGTACTCGTTAGAGTATCATTTAATTTTAAAGTTTGCTCTACTGGTGCACAACTGTTGCTCCAAGGACAGTCACACACATCCACGCATGCACACACATGCAGGTGCTCAGTACCCACAGGCATACATGATTTGTTTAGAGCCACTGGGTTGGAACTGCTATCTCCAGGTTTCAGTTATCGGTTTTAGTATTCTGCATTTTAGAATTGCTTTATCACAGTGCTGATAGTGCTGGAGTTTCAGTCAAATGCAAGTAAAATCACTGTGGACCAATACTTCACCAACCGTAAAACAAGGCAAAATAATACAATGGTAGTTAAACTTAGAAAATTACATATACACAACATCAAATGTTAAATAATAAAGATGTAAGCAGCCACAATTAGAGCTGTGAGTGGTAACAACTGGGTTGCTAGTTTAATTCTGTTTGAACAAGTAATGAGACCTTTCACACACTCCACAAAACCTGCAGCATTACACCAACTATGCACTCCATGCTCTGCCAAATCATGAACAAACTATTAGTTGTGCCCATTTTCCTGTTAAGATTGATGTCTCATTTATAATCGAAAAGTGTATTTCAGTTCCACGATACTGTATATTCATTTTGGTGTTTATACAGTCAAAATTCTAAATAGCAGAAAAACCATCATGGTGGAGTGTTCTGGCCTCCCTTTACTGCAGCTATCCAAGAACAAAACAGGCATGAGGCCGAATAATGCTGTACCTAATCGTGGCAGCGTGTTTCAGAAGTGGCTCTGCACTCTGCTCTGTGTAGAATACACGCCTTGTCTATTTTTGACAGATGGCACATCAGGCTGCACAGAGCAGAATGAGTCAGACAGGAAGACATAGGAATGGCATACAGAATCCAGTCAAGTT
Source organism: Chaetodon auriga (assembly GCF_051107435.1). NCBI lineage: Eukaryota > Metazoa > Chordata > Actinopteri > Chaetodontiformes > Chaetodontidae > Chaetodon > Chaetodon auriga. The sequence goes on along the minus strand of NC_135091.1, from coordinate 21,664,520 downwards.
TCAAAATAAAACAACCTGTGCAGACTCCCGATCATATATCAACAACAGACAAAAATGTATTCTTATGGATTATATTGATGCTGAATTGACAAGAAGATTGTTGACATGGCACCTTTTGTCTTGTGTTTCTAGAGTAATGTGTTTTTATGGATAAAGATTTGTTAATATGTTTGGCGTGATATTTTCCCCAGACAGTGCAAGGAGCTTGAGTTCAAATCAAATACTGTATTTAAATTTTAGAACATTTTGTCACCACTACACACAAAAAACACAAAGTAACTGCCAAAGCATGAAAAGTCTGTCTGATATTCATTGATGTTACTGCTTTGATTAATGGTTTACAGTCTAGTGATGTGTGTGGCTGATCAGGCTAATTATCAGCTAATTGTACTCAGTTTTTAAAGACAGGATGCAGTCAATGGTTGCCCTTTGTGTACGTGCTTTTTAACTACTTTCCTAAACATCATGTGCTTGATGGTGTTATTAATGACTTCTGGTGAAACTTGAAAACTCAGCATTCTTGTAGCCATTTTCAGCTTCCCTTTTTTAAGTAACATTAACATTTATTCGCCCAGAAACAGCTAATATTTGTCTGTATGACCTCCTCTTTCTGTCAGCTGCTGTGTGTCTGCAGAGATTAATAGTCTTACCTTGAGAAGTTTCTCATCAGTGTCTTTAATGCGTAAAAGTGTTTTAGGTCATTTTTGTGGCTGCTTAAGATCTCAGACTCAAATGCTAATGTTACATGGGTGTTGATATCTATTGACATTCAGCAGAGGGACCGGGTTGGAATCAAACCAAGGCCACTGCAGTAAGGAATAGGAATGTAACAATACCAAAACTCATGGTACAATAATACCTTGATATTAAGGTCACAATACCATATTTATTGCAATATTTAAAAAAAGAAAGAAGCATTACTTGAGAAAATGCCCTTTATTATTAATGAGTCTATACACCATTTTTTATTCTTATATAATTTGTTTTAAGCTTAAAGTGCCTCCGCTTTCCTTCTTTCCTACAATGAAATAAAAGTAGCCAGCCATGACCTTAGCATATGTGAAAGATTAGCATGAACTGTCTTTGGCAATGAGTGACTGAACCATGTGTAATTTCAAAACAGAAACAATGCAGCAGTCAGTAACACTCCTTTTATAAAATAATTAACAGAGCTGTTCCATCAGGTGACCACGTCCATCATCAGTTTATGTACTGGCAGGTTGAACAGTCTCTGTTTGGTGGTCAGCACAGCTGCTGCAGTTGAACTGTGGTGAAAAAACTCTGCTACACGCCTCACTCGACCGAGTAGACGGCTGGCACGAACCCGTTTGTGAAGTGAGGTTTAAAGTGTGTGCAAAACACTTTGTGTGGGGACACTTTGGCCTCTCTCACTGCTACATCCATATTTTGTGCTTTGTCTGTAATGACAGCAGTACTGTGATGATTGTTGTTATTTTTCATTTCGAGCTCCCACTCCAAAACAGCAAATTTCAAAACCTCAGCTATGTTGAGTCCAGTGTGTGATTGGAAAAGAGGCTGCGTCTGTGGGACAAAACGTTTTATTTTCCCTTCGCTGATCATAACATGAGCTGTGACTGTAATCTAGCTCTGAGTAGCTCGTGAAGTTCACCCATCTGTGGGTACTGAAATGCACTCTGCTTTTTTGAGGCTCTGTGTCACTTAAGCTTTTGTCTCTTTGTAAAGAGCCGGTATCACTGTGTGACTAGGTTAGGGTTAGGGTTAGGGTTATGTATGGCCTTGATGGAATTGTACACTTTGGCTCAAACTTGTTTACTAAACTCCCAAATCCATCATTATCGACCACAGAAAAGCCCTTAAGTCCTTGGCTATATATTCACCGATGCATTGTGAACCGAAAATGTTAGCACATATCAGCTCTCAATGTCGATGGAGCATCTTCAGTCTCTTTTTTGTTATTGGCACATCATTAATTTTCTCACTGGGTTTATTGTTTACATTGCTTGGCTTTCATGCAAAGGATGACTGGAGTCTGTGGTCTTGACTACTATGATTGCGCCCCCTGCTGTTCAAACAGAAACAATTCAATTTACAGGTAGTAAATAACCATGTCAACCTGTACTGTACCTCATCATACCCCACTATTTTCACTAAGTTCAAGAGCTAACTCAAAGTGTTTGATTACCTCACAAATTTGGGATTATTCACAAACTTTCTGTCAGACAGCTTCTAATTTAACCCAAAACATTGAGCAAAGAAAGAACAGATACTTTTACCTCAGTGTGGAGGAGTTGACCCCATTGCTTGGTATGAAGCTTTCTTGTAAAATGTGTGATTGGTTGATCAAAAAAGAAAACAAAAAGATGATGTAATCAAAAATGCACTCTTACTTATAATAGGCATAGAGTGGCCAATGAAACTGAAAGGCATAATTAAGACATGGTTTAATTCTGAATACTATTTTATATAAACAATGTTTCTGTTGAAAAAATTGTAAGCCATTCAAAGTATCTTATAAAATGTTTGAAAACACAGGCCTGCTTGTGTAGTAACCTTTTCAAGTTTCACGTATTTGTTATATTGATTTGCTTACATCTATTTACCACAATGCTAATGTTAGTAATTAATCTATTTGATAGGCCTGTTAACAGGAGGAAAAAATGGCTCAGTTTTCATCAATTTCCATGATTGCTGGCGTTACAGTGTTGTTGCATTGGGTGGGAGATGTGAGCTCATCTCAAATGAGATTAACTACAAACATTGCATGATCTAATCTGCAGCATTTCATTAACTCTCTGTCATTCAGTGTATGGAGAATATTTCTCTTCCATCTTTGCTTTTCCACCATTTTCTTCTGTGCTTAAGAAAGGCTTGTGCATCGTTAAAGTCCTCCTCCATGCTTCTAACAGTTTTTCACCTGAGGAGCTCTTTTAGGGGTTAAGATGCTCTTTGAATAACTTTTATATTTGCCAGTCTTAACTGCAAGGGTAAATTATTAGACAATGTCATAATTCTAAGAATTTTCTTTGTATTTCGTCACAAGCAGGTCTTTGTAGGAAGCTTTATGAATAAGACTCCCGGCTTTTTGCTGAATGTGGTGGAAGCAGCAGCAGCATTGAGAAAAGTGCTCAGACTTTGGAGGAGTCTTTTCCTTCCCTCCCTCCTCCGTGCTCTGTGCTTTTTGCATCTTTGGAGCTGTTGTTATTACGCAATAGTGTCTTCTCTCCTGTCCTCTGGACCAACTATGAATCATTCCCAGTGGCAAACACTCAAAAATATGTGTTGCGTAATATGATTTGGCGTACAAGGATTATCACCCTATCAGCCAGTGACCAGACCTCTGCTAAACCAACAGAGGCCAGAGGTACTTGTGTGGGAAAGGGCTTTTCCATGTCATCTCTGCTTAGTGTTACTGGAAGGAAGAGCCAAAAATGGGCATGGGATATGAAACTCAGCAGGGGATATGGAGCACTGGAGCGTCTGTCACAGTGAGTCCTGGCACTGGAAGGGACAGTGGCGTTAGAGGATGCTTTGCTGAGATCTGGACTGCCTCCTCCTCCTGTCTCCTCTTCTAACTCAGCATGCTAAGGTATTAGGGGTAGGCGGTATGACCTAAAATTCATATCACTGTAGTTTTTTGTCTGTTTTTTATGGTGACTGTATTATGTCATGGTATTGCAAAAATAAAAGGGATTCTCCTCTCAAAACATCATTGTGCCTCTTTTCTCTCTATTCGCAATGTAAGGGAACGTATGCTACGAAAGAAAGAAATCTTTTAAAAAAATGTATGTGTTCATTGGCACCACATAGGAATGAAAACAATGTCCCATAATGGAGGTTAATTAGTAAATGTAATGTGATTCATTCTGAGTTAGACAAGGGGGTAGGTTTAGGCATCTGGCAACAGTATTTATTTGGCAGAAAAACCAAAGTACAACAGTCACTTGGACACAAAAATATGACTGAAATTCCTCCTGTTTGTCTTCCAGGATGCGTGGACCTTTATTTTGTGGCGTGTAGGTATTGTGATCTTTTAAAAGGTGTTTATGCTGAAATAATATCCCACCAGTATGTCTCTTGTTGTGTTGGTTTTCCCTCTTATGGACGTAAAATGCAAAAATAGATATTCGAATGGTTCAAACCTGTGTTTTTTTTAAAGGAAATATTGAAATATCGTTTTTGGCCACGTTTGACAGCCCTTGTTCTTTGGATGAGGGAGTAGATGAAGACTTTTGTGTTCTTGCAGCCAACAACACAGAAATTGACATGTGTTGCTTGTAATGTTACCTTCTACACCTTCATGTCACTGGATTGGCGTTATGGCAAGGAAAATAGTAGTTACTGGATGTAACTCCAGCTCTGTGAGTACTAGCACTTTCAAAATAGAGTTTCGTTCACATCCGATGATGTGGGGGACAAATGATGGAGCACTGAGTGCACAGTTAGTATAGTGCTGCGGGTTGTGTGAAGTGTGTGATTGGTGACATTCCTTGTTTCATTCCTTGTTTAAACAGAATAAAACTATCTTAAGTGACTTTGCTCACCTTTGTGGAGTCTGAAAGCTGCTTTTTGCTGCTTGTGGTTTAATTTTGGCCCATCGAGCTATTTCTTCCTTTTGAGCACAAAAGGGCTTGACCCTGGAATCACTGCTTGCGCCTATGTTTTACTCATAATTTGCAGTGGTTTAGATGCACCTTTATTCTGGGAAAGCTAGCACTTGGTGGACTGCCCTGTGTAATTTTGTAATTAATTGACTATTAATTTTAACATGGCCAATAGGCAATTAAGAAAATTGCTTGAAATTTCTGCACCTATTGTAAATGCCAAAGATGTGTTTGAGGTCATTTAGAGACAGTGTCTCAATTATGTATTTTTGCCCATCGGAGAGCACTGCCACTAACAAGTTTACTTTTCAACTGTCAGATGTCGCTTACTTCCTCTTACTTCTTACTCTTCTTACTTACTTCTTGGTCACAATTCTTTAATAACCCATTTTGAGGTATCCTTATAATAAATGTTGATATATGTTACCTGTAAAACAGCAGTGTTTGTATGTGCTTCAAAAATCTATTGCCAGTGGGGCTCTGCCTAACTGTACAATTCTCATAATAAAAAAAAAGAGTTCATTCATTTTTTGGGCCAGTGAAAATATACAAGTGGGAAGTAAATCTCTGATCCACCATCTAAGTAGGTCAGTGAGAGAAAAAAAGTTATGTTGGACACTGTGTGGCCCCCAATCATACGCTAGTTCCCTAAATTGGCACTCAGTCATCAAAACTTTGAGAAGTCCTGCTTTAAGGACAAGATAATAAATAGGAGTTATAACGATTGAGGGCTGACTAGACAGACAGATGGACATATAGCTTGACATAGGAGATCAGACATTGCTCTCTGAGATTTCGTCCAGACCCCAGAATATGTTGTCCATGACCCAGGGAGTCCCAGGCTGAGTGAGAGCTGCCTCTGGCCCTGCCATCAATGCTGAACCTGCCAGCCGCCATCCCAGAAGATACTGGTGGATGAGGCACCGAGTGGACTCTCCCAAGTGGCTCATCTCTCATTCTGAAGTGCCTGTCCAGTCCTGATAGCCTATCACACCTCTGAGTGCTCTGATTCCACTCTGCAGGGCACTGATGGATTCCCCAAGTGGAAAATCATGACTAACTGGTGGCCAGGACGATAGAGAGGATGTTTTAACCTGAATAGCTTTTAGCTATAGCCCTCTCAGTCTCCCAATCCCCCCCCCCCCCCCCCCGACCACCACCACTACCACCGCGCACACACACACACACACACACACACACACACACACACACACACACACACACACACACACATTTTAAAGTTTCTCACTCTTTCAATCTACCCCATGCCACCAGTATTCTCTAGAATGTTGGGATGTGTAAAACTCAGAGAAAAAAAAACATTCTCTTTTAGGAATCAGAATCAGAATCAGGAGGTAAGAAAAGAACAAGCTTTCACAGTATTCAGATGAATACCATACCATACCATACATTAAGATAACAGTGGGAAGGAGGATGGTGCTAATAGTTTTAAACTGCTCACATTCATACTCCTCCTCCACACAGTCATAATGTGGGGCTAAATGCCTCATTTGCTGCTGCAGCTGTGGGAATAAGGCCCAGTGCTGCTGGCGTGTGCCAAGGCATGCTGGGTAGTTGTTGAAGAGACCACTGCTCCCTGTGCTGTCAGGACAACTTAGGCCACGCATCAGGCTTGCTGTCGCCTTGGGGCAACAGGCATGTTCCATACTCTGAAGCTGAACTTACTGTATACAGTACATACACAGAGATGTATTGTAACTCTGAGCCACTCACTGTGCTGGACTCCGTGTTCCAGACTTCCTACTCAGGCTTGGTGCTTACAGAAAAGTAGAGCTAGGGCTGAATGATTCATTTTTATATTGACATTGCAATTTGAAGGTGTGTGATTGTCAAATTGCAAGAGCAGCAGTTTAATTATCCATAATTAACTCTGCCAAACAAACTGTAAGAGATGGAATTTATAATCAGTGAGACATAATGACAACTGTTGGTGGTAAAGTTAGCTATTGTAGCTAATTACCATGAATTCTTTGAGTTGTCAGGTTACTGTCCTCGCTGTATGGTGTTGTGCTATTTATGCTTGACCAAATGGTTTTGTAAAGAAACACACTGCTCTGTGTAACTGAATGCTTGAAAAGAATAGATAGTGTGCTGTGTTGCTGTGGTGTGGGTGGAAGAACACCAACAGAGTGCACAGCCTCGCTCAGGAAGTTGGTTGGTGATAATTCCCTCTCTAGCTCATTACAGCCTGTGCAAACAGCACAGAGAAAACTAATACAAGTCCAGCTGGTCAGCATCTAACTTTAAGCTAACTTAAACCTGACATCGACTCTATTGGGTAAACCTGTGTCCATCAATCTTCAGCCTGGTCTGTCAAAAAGTTGAATTTCAGTTTGTCAGATTTAACATGGTTCAGTTTAAATTTATACAGTCACAAAATGATATCCACAATGCACTTGTCCAAAACCATCATTACCACAACTGACCATACATCTGTTGTTATTGTGAGCATATTATTATTATAATAGTATTGTTGGTCAGTTGTAGCTCAGGAGGTAGAACGGCCTTCCACTTAACAGAAGGTCAGTGGTTCGATCCCTGGCCTCAGCAGTCCACATGCCGAAGTATCCTCAGGTAAGATACTGAACCCAGATGCTGTGCCATTGTTGTTGTAAAAGTGCTTTCAATGGTCTTCACATTAGTAAATCGCTATACAAATACAGTCCATTTACCATATTACCATGCTAATGTAACCATTAAGCTTAAGGCACAAGTCTTGTTCTTCTGTAGAAAAATAGACAAGTTTACTCAGAAGCTGACTTTTCTCTGAGTGCTTTGAACTCTGGGAGGGCCTTGACAACCAGCAATTATGCTGTAACTGATTCTATTCATTTAGAGACAAGGTATGTCTTAATTATAGAAAATATTTTTTGCTCAAATCATTCAGCATTAAGGAGGCAAAGATAATAAGTTTGGGTATTTGTTGCTCTAAATCCATAGAGTGATGTGGCCTAGTTAGCTTCCACAATACCTCCTACTGTTCCATCAGCATTGAACATTCTTTTAAGGCAGGCAGGGATTTAACTTCATAAATAAACTCTGAAATTATGAAATGAAAACATGTAGGAACCCAACAAAGAAAGAAATACACCTACAAAGACACACACACACACACACGCGCACACACACACGCGCACACACACACACACACACACACACACACACACACACACACACACACACACACACCACACGCACAGTGATTACACCTCCACTGCTTTGGCTTCACACTGTCAGCAGTGAAACACACGTCGTCAACAGACATGAGAGCGTCAGAGTTTTCAAAGTTTCCCTCCTGCACTCACAGTGGTGGAGTGAAATTTTCCTCTCCAGTCAAAACTCTGCAGTTTTTGTCGTTGGTTAAGAACCCTTTTTAAGAGGTACCTCATGTCACCTTCTCCTGCCTGATTCCTCCCCCGTCCTCTTTTCATCCTAATTGAGAAAAATGTTCTCTTTCGCTCTTCATTTCTCTTCTCATTTCTCTTTCGCTCTCTTCTCGTCTCTTGCATAACTTATCTGTAGTCTCACAAACATCTTGAGGATACTTTGGCTCTCACACTCCTGGCTACCAGCTGCTTGTACTTTTGGTGTTATAGGAAGTCTGGATGATACTGGTACTGATATAATAAAGTCTCTTTTTACAATGTTAGGATTTTTTTTTATACCTTCTGAGAATTTCCATATCTTTCGCTTTTTGTACGAGAAACGACTGTACTGAAAAGAGTGTGAACTAGATAAGAAGAATGAAGTAAAAATGAAGCTTACTTTGGTTTTGTCAGTTTCTGTTTTATTGTTATTTTCATTTTAACAAGTTTTGAAACTATTATTAGACTGAACAATATTTCAAGCTCTTTAATTTGGCTTAGTGTGTGTCTGAATGTAAAACTCATTTGATTTCATATTGATACTGGAATGTGAGATTAGATGTCAGGAGGAGCCATGCATAATAAGTTAATTCCTTAACCATATATTTTGTGGGATTTAAAACTGAATGATAATGTAATATCATTTTCAATGCTTATGGAACTGTTCCAGCAGGGTAGAATACAGACTGGGCCTGTTTAGTCATGTCATATGACTTTGTGTCAGTGTTCCTAATAATCATTTCTACAGATTTTCACACGTAAATTAGGGCTGAACAATATGACTAAAATTAATATCACAATATTAATATGAGTATTTAGCATATAACAGCATTTGTTAAATCAAAATGATTAAACTGATGTTCAGTGAAATGAACTGTGATTCACTGTTACACAGTACACCAAGAAAAACATCATGAACATACATCACAAAAACTGAAGTGACAAATGGAATTATAGTTTGGTTAGGATCAATTAATTTGAACAGTTTAATTTAGTAAAACTGGAACACAATGTGATTATGTGATGATCACTGTGTGGTTCATTAAATGACAATAATTTTAATCTAGGCCTGCAGAAGCTGTGCTGGGGTTCAATCACCCAAAGTAGTGGTTGACCGATATGGGTCGTCAATATACGATCCAATTGACAAAAGACTGAAACATGATCACAAAATAGATTGTAAAAGGGTTGTGACAGGTGCTTTCATTTGATCCAGCTCCTGGTTGGTTAAATACCTGATTTCACCAAGCACATATGAACTGGTTAGTTATTGGTTTTTGTTAATGCGATATCTCAGGAATGGTTTGAGGGAATTTCTTAAAATTTGGCCAAACGTTTTCTTGGACTCAGTTATGATATGATTATGTTATGATTACATTTTGGTAGTCTAGGGTCAAAGGTCAAGCTCACAGGTAGCATGCTTCTCATTTTTAGCTGGTTAGACTGCTGCTTCCATTGGTTAACCTGGCAGACAGCAGTGGTAAATCTATCGGCTACAGCTGAAATTATTTCTGTAACAGCTAAAATGAAACTTTGGGCTGCTTTCTCATTAATGTGCTCTCTGCAAGATGGAGTGTTTGTTTTGTTTTTTTTAGTGTGATGGAAAAGAAACATCACACTCTAACAACATTCCATGATTGTTAGTGGACTGTGTTTCTGTAGCTCAACAAGACCGATAGAGTGGTGACTCTTGTCTGAATCAGGCCATTTTCAGGAGAATGCCTATCATGGCTGTATTTTAAGATTCTCAACTTGCTATGCATTGAGACCTCCACTATTTGGAGCAACCAGCCCAGGGAAACCTCAGCCTGCAGAGTTGGTAGAATGCACCTTCAATTCAATGTGTCAGATTAATTTGATCAAAAATGTACATCCTTTGCTGCTAATCTCACAGGTTTTGAAAATTAATTACACTGTCACTAAACACTCAGCCTGCAACAGGTGATACAGAAAAAATGCCAATGTTGAAGCTGAAACCTAATTGTATTTAACAAAGGAAATGAAAGAGTTTGGGTTTGATAAGCATATTCAATGTTGAGATATGGATTCAATAAAATACTGTTAAACCTCAAACCTATTCTGAAAGCATGAGCAGTCATCATCCAAATATGTGTTCACTTTTGGATTCTGTCAGTGCCACCAAGCCTGAGCATCTTCTGTGATCACTGTGCTGCTGACTATTCATGAAGCTAGACAGTTTGTCATCTTGAAGTCTTCAGTGAGTAATACAGAATTTAGAAGGTTTGCACAGACAGCAGCCCATGGACACAGGCTGATCACACTTACATAGGTCACATTTTGATCTTCCGGTTCTGGTTTTGTATTTTCAACATGTAAGCTGCCCGGCCTACCGCTGGCTCAGCGTTTGTGAATTTGAAATGTTATGTTGCCGCTCGTGACGGATGGAGCTCACACTGTGGAGTGTTGCAGCCGCATGTTCAGCTGTTCACAGATCACAGCACAGCTAAGCTTCCTGTCTGTTATTTAATTTGTTGGCTCTTATGTGCGGTGCCACATGGGCAGACAGCTTTGTCGTATTTTGGGTTTCTGTTCAAGCTTAACATTTTCAGAAAACTCAGCAGATTGTCATTGATGAAGGTGGAATTACGGTGCATGTGTACATGTGTGTAGTGAGTACACAGATGACACTAGAAGCTGGAGTCAAACCTACAACATTAAAGGCACATGCCCTCATGCCCAAAGAGTAACGTCCCCCAGGCAGATTATTTGCGCATTCTGGAAATGTAGCTCATCTCAGGTCTCTCCTGTTTTTTAGTTGTCCTTCAGTGAAATAGAGCTGGAAAATTAAAGACAGAAATCTGGTCTCCTTTCCTGCCTTAAAACTCTGCCGGCAAAACTGTCAGAACATGAGGTGTGTTTTGATCAGTTTTGGGCCAAGATGCTTTAATAGGCTGATGCATGGAGGTTGAATTTCTTCTTCCAGAGGATCAGTTTCTCATCTGTCCCCTTGTCTTAATAATTTTAAGCTTGAGTAAGACTGCAAGCACTTTGTGACCCCCTGCACCCTTGTGTAAACAGGAGGAGGCGGGGGAAGCCAAACACACATACACACATATACGGGCTCTTCCTCTATTCTCCTTGTGTATCCAATGTGGGATTACTGTGGTTGGTTCACATCTTCACTGAAGAATGTCTGTCCTCGGGCAGAATCAGACAGAACACGTGCCCTGAAAGCCGCGTGGTGTCAGGCCATCTCGCTGCTCCACTGCTTCACTCCCCCCTTCAGCCTGCACAGCCTCTCAGCTCGACTCGCCTTCATCCCTGTTATTTGCCCTCCAACCCCCACCCATCCCCTCCGCTACCCGTCTTCCTCTTCCTCTGTGTTCATTTCACAGTCTCCATTTCCAGCTCAACACCCTAGCAGTCTGTACTCGATTGGATTCCAAACCAATTTTGCCTCTATGAATACCTCTTAGTTCCGCTTTCCTTTTCACAATTACTTTCCAATTTTCAGCCCCATCCTGTTTCCTCTTGCAGTGGGCTGGTAGCTGATAGCTGGAGCTCTAGTAGCAGCCCATAGACGAGCGAAAGCAAGCAAATTGACCTTGCTGTCTGAAGAGCAACAGCTCCTTTGAACCTGTGACGAGCACTTTGTCAAGATGAGGTTGAGACTGTGACATCAGCACCTCTTGTTGTGACTCATGACCTAGTGTTAAAGCACGATGGGATATTTAACCCCAGGCATTGCCCCAGTTGGACTCTTGGATTCGCGTCCTGTCCTCTGTAGGTGTAGCTGCAGCCTGACATTTTGCATTACATCAAGGCGCATCTTTGTGTCCATTCCTGTCAGGATGGTGAGTAAACCCCCACAATCACCATCATCATCAACTGAACTTGTGTAACTACCCTCCCAGAGTGATAAGGTTGTTTGTCTTCGGATTAACCCAGCAGGCCTGAGTGTTGCTGGCTGGGTCATGACACAAGGGTTAATGCCAGCAGATGTTTCTCTGGCACCTCATTCTGAGATCATGTTGCGTCTGCACATAAACTCACAGAATGCCAAAATGGGTAGAGATTGGCGTGACAAACACAAAGGAAAAAAAGTAGTTTGCTTTTTCTGTCTTGAGCCTCAGTTCAGCTGTTTATTGCATGCAGGAGAATCATGACCACATGCCTGTTTTTTTATTTATTTATTTTGAAAGTTACAGGAGTGCATATGGTGTGTGATAAAATATAATAAACACCGTAATCATTATTATTATCGTTTAGTTATCATCCTTGACTGTCTTCCATCCTATGTTCAAAGGCGTCATTTGCTTGCTTCCTCAGCTTCGCGTGTGATTCGGAGGGACAGTCCATTAAACATACGGGGGATTTCTTTTGTGTCTGTCAGATTATCGTTAATTATTTCTAGACTGAGTAATTGTGACATCTATAGGTAATGACCAATTGGATAAATAATACACAAGCTTAAAAGAAAGAAGCATAAACAGCTGGATTTAGATTTGAAGTAGTGCTCATAGTCAGCACACTTCTGTTACATGGTAACATCAGTGCCTGTACGGTTGATGCTATCAGGTTAACTGAAGACTTGTTTCATTGGCTGATTTTGTAATGTTCCTTTGCAAATGCATCACCAATAAAGAACCTTCAGAAGAGTAAATGATGCATGAAAGGTTTTTTTGCTGCCATTTCATCTTTTAGTAGTTATTTGTAGTTACCTAAAACATCTTCAGCAGGTATAGACTGGAGAAAAATAATTTAGGTCACTGCACGGCTCAGAGGCTACCAGCAGCTACCAGCGACTCAGGTGGAATGTTTTCTTGCATGTTAACCAATGCATCAGTTGATGTTGTGAATTAATCAATACGCCTTAAATGTCAGTAATGTCAACTTTGACCATTCCATTTGTTTTTATTGGCTCTCTTGCAAGACTTGCACTTCAGTGATGATTGGATCTTCCAGTGCTTAAAAAAGTGTATATGACTGTCATCTGGATTATGTGAACTATGAATATTCTATTTCCTCACTTGGATGAAAAAAAGTGGGGGGCCAATCCGTCTGGGCATCCGTAATTGTAATGATGTGGTTTTAATCTCGGGTAAATGAAAATTGCTAAACACCTCACTACAAACTGATGTGACTCAAGTGTCCGTTCATTTTGAAACAAATCAGTGAATATATTTGGTACTGCTCCAGTTCATGGAGATGAACACTGTGGAGTAATGATGAACACTTTTTTGTAACCAACTGAAAAATTTCATCAATGACAAGGGATAAAAACTCCCAGTGAGTGCTCAGCTTGAATTATTGGCAAATCATTTCCCATCATGCATTTGGCTTCTGCAGCTCATGAAGAGCAGCTGCTGCACCTAGCTATCACAACTGTCCCGTGAAATGTTTAAGTGTCGCGCAGTTGAGCTTCCAGAGCGAATCAGACTAAATCACTAACCATCATGCAATGCACTCAGCAAGATGGCAGTTGAAATTTCGCAGGTCTGCGTCTGTCTGGCTCATCTCAAACGAGCCTTGTGTTAGATTCCTCCATGCTGCAGCTCTGTTTGCTCACAGTAGCTCCGCTTCTGCACAGGATCGCCAAACTGTGGGCATCACAGCCCTGGTGGATTGAGCTCCATTTTGTGTCATTTGTAAAGTGTACTGACACCTTCAGTAGTGTATATTCATCCCGTTTTTGTCTCTGCAAAGTGCTTTGCAATCACCATTTGAGAGTTATTATTGTTACTGATAGCTGTAGTAGTAGTGGACTAAGTTGCACATAAACAAATAAAGGCTGGATGCAAAGCTGTGTTATGATAGCTTACTGGGTGAATTCTATAGCACTAATGTCATCAATGTCATCTCCTCACTTCCTGTATATGCTGCACATCAGAAGCCTGAAACAGGCACAGACAGGCAAAAAGTCTTAACAGGTGCTGGAAAACAGAAAGATGAAGAAACACCAGCACAGAGCTGTCTCATTGCAAGTTCTTGTTTTATTTTCAGCTTCCATTCCAGAGTGGCCCTCACATGTCGCATTAAAAGCCTATTAGAAGAGGGAGGTGTTAAGGCCTTTGAGGCACTGGAAATCTTTTAATGTGACAGCAGCTTAGCAGCAAAGTACTGTATACTGGACAGTAATTAATTACTAAGTGAAATGAGTATTACTTTAAAAAAAAGAAACTGCAAATAGCCATGTGGTGAGTGTGACTCACTACTCTCTGCTGTTGTAGTGAATTACTTCTGTGGAAACGTGCACACTATTCAGCAGCCTACGAAGGCGCAGACTAAACGAGACGGTCTGGCCTTACCCTTGGTCACACTGTGCTGATCCTGTTGCCTAGCAACCTTGGAGCTGCAGTTGATAATCAACTATTAGCTGTGTCCCGATTATGTTTGTATATAATATATATGCAAAACCATGACAACAACATACATTATATATATATATATATATATGTATGTGTGTGTGTGTGTGTGTGTGTGTGTGTGTGTGTGTGCGCGCACATATATATAGGATTTAAGTTGTTGTAAATAGTTCTAATGACCACTGTAAATGAAATAATTTATTTACCAATTATTTTATTTGAATTCCTTCATCAGTAGTTATTTTGGACTAATCTCTGAAGAAGAGAGGAGAGCCTCTCCGTTGTTTGTCTCTCTGCTCTCCTGTACTCCCCTCTGCTGCCTCATCTCTTCCATTATGCGCTGAAGAAGCTTATCCTCTCTCTGTTTTCCCTGAGCTGGCTGGTTTTCCTCCTCCTGGTCATCCATTGCTGTACTTGGCCCAGGTGTGACCTCAGGGATGGAGGCATTTCTCCAGAGTTGTGCTAATCTCAGAGAGAAAACAAGAGAAAAGGGATACACCTATCAATCATGTTAACACAGGGATGCAGACTTAGGAAGACTGGAAAAGGTGACACAGCAAGACGGACACAAAATCCCCCAGAAATAATTAACTTGGATTTTTGGTAACAGTTACTCCTTACATCCCTGTGACGGTACGACAAAAAAGAGAGAAAAAGGATTTTGCCACATCTACTGGTTGTCTTGTTTTTAGGAGCTTTGTATAGGAGAAGGGCTAATGGAACTTAAGGTACAAAAAACAGTCAAATGGAGATATTGCGAAGGAGCTTTTACTGCCTTACCTCTAAGCTACGCTGGCGGAATTTTTGGCCCCAGTGAAGAGGTGATCATTATCTTTCCTCAGTTTAATAAACTAAGCATTATGGTCCTTGCTACCAAAAACAAAACAAAACAAATGCTATTGAAAGTCTGGCTTCATACCACTGAATAAAAGCCGCTGAAGGAGCAAAATAACCAAGTTCAGATCAGCCGTGTAATCAATTCCAACATTACTGGAGTTTTAAAGTGATATTCAGCCATCTGAAACCAAGCTGGTCCATTTATGTGTGTAATAGTAAGTATACATTATCTACAAGTGCCACTCTATTGACAAGATAGAAGTCAACCTTTGAACCTCTTAGGTTTGGCTTTGGCAAAGGCTTTAAAGGCTTTAATTTCAATCTGGCCAGCAGAGCTGCAGTAAGTGCAGTGGCACCAAGTGGCTAGCTAAATAGGTAGCAATGTCAGTTAGTGTGACTAATGTCACAGAATGGCTATTTTTTAATGACCGTTTGAGGTTGTAAAGCACGTTGGTGTTTTTTACATTTGTATCTTTAGCTGTTCAAGTCAGTTCAAGCCCAATACTCACATTGAAAAGTGTACTTCCTGGCCGCTGCTGGTGATGTGTCTGGGGAGTCTGCCATACTCTCTCTTTGGAAAAAAACACCAGCGGTGTGCAGTGAATCTTGGGATAGGTTGGACTGTGTAAGGATCCACCCACTGGATCCTTCAAATTCAGGACAAAAAGGTTTTATTTGAGGGAGCCTTTGAAATGATGCACCCTGGTCGTGCCACTGTCACTCATTTGGTCTTCAAATACAGCCTTCGAAAAGATGCAGCCTCTGCCTTGAGACACAGCAACAAGTAAATATGGAGGAAGTGTTGAGTTTGCATGGAGTACATTCCCTCGACTTTTCCTTCACTTGCATCTTTTCCTAACCTTAGTCCCTCCCACTGAGGATGCTGGGAGAGATGCAGGAAAACATGTGAGGGGAGAAGAAACAAGGAAATATGTTCTTTATTTTCCTTTGAAGCTTCATGTGAATCCACATCCCTTTCTGGTCAGCCAGCAGCTGTCTGCTTTAACAGCCGTTGAGATTTCTGCACACGTGCCCTAATACTAATAAAGGCACAGTCATCAGAGCCAGAGCAGTGCTTTCTCTCTGTAGCCTGTTACCTGTTTAACAAACACCTGCACATGAATAATAACCTGCATTCTGTGTTTATACTGTGTGCTGTGTCCTGCTCAGAGGCACAGGAACCATTTCTACTGGCAGAATGCCATTGTATTATTTATTCATCTTTTGGGTCTGTGTTTCTGGATATTCTGAATGTGAAATCTTTATTGAATAACTCAGATATGATAACGGTGTCTTTTGAATATCAGAAAACATTTATTAGGCTAAATGTTTCAGGCATAGTCCAATCAACAACTGATATGGTTTCAAGTGAGGATAGACGAGTGAAGAAATATCAATCAAGAGACTTCAAAAGCAAATTAAAACAGCAGCAAAAAGGAAAGCTGGGCAGGCTTGTTACTAATATATGATGGAACATCATAATGACAGAAGGAAAATTAGGAACAATTATTACTATGTCCATAAGAAATCATCTCTTCACAGCTTGGCTATCCTCTGTCACTAAATATGTACCCTAGGCTCTGCGTTAAAATCTGTTTCTTAATCAAAGACTCATGATTTAATCATGCAGTATGCCGGTCCACACACCAAGGGCTTAGCGGGAGACTGTGCGTCACAAAGAAACAGGTACCAAAGGTGGTGTGAAACCAAGACTTTTGGATTGTGTTTTGAAGGAGCATTTTGCTTCAGCCTTTTTACCCTCGCTGTCTGAGTGAGTGTGACAGTCAGTGTGATTTTTAGCAGAGACTTTGTGCACTGCCATTACGCAGAGCCCCGTCCCTCTGCATGCTCTTCTCATCTGTCCATGTGTGTTAGCGTTCTGTTACCCAGGGAAGCAGCATATTTGCAGCCCTCTGCATCTGGAAATCAAGAACGTAATAATGCCTGTAAAAGTGCTGAAGTCGAGACTTGGAACTGTCGGGTTTCACACACAACGCATGGTGGTGTACACTGAGGATGTAGGCTGCACTGATCATGAAGAAGATGTGAACTGTTTTACTCCGCATGCACTGACCTCAGTTTTTTGTGTCTTTGCTTCCTTTGTTTAACCAGCGGTCAAGAGGCTGATGAAAGAGGCTGCTGAACTGAGGGACCCCACAGAGCACTACCATGCCCAGCCACTGGAAGTAAGTTCACCACAGAACACTGCAAAAACCTGAGTCGTGTGTGCACAGGATTCATGTGCAATGGGGGATTATTTATAAAAGAAGTAACACACGCCAAGGGTTGTAGTGAGGTGCAGATCACTGGAAGTAAACTTTCGAGTAGAAAAGACACTTTGGCTCCTCATGCATTTCTTTTATTCAGATTCAGTGTGAAAGTTTGATTTGCTGAAGGCCTCTTGATGATGTTTCTCACCGTAATGGTGGAACATGTTTATTTAATCCCAATCAGATGTGTTAGTAGAGTCTGGCCTATTTGACATGGCGTTTGAGGTCTGAGGCTGATCTGATTAATAGAAATGCATAGGGAGCCAGAAAATTCCCACTCATGTGTATGGCAATTCTGAGAAGTGTAACGTATCCTGAAAAAAACAAAAACAAAAAAACTTTATTTGTGTGTCACTTTTCAAGATAAAGTTACTCAGTGCTTTACAATAAAAACACATTTAAAAGTAAAAAGAATGCAAAACAAAAGATATAAGACATGATTAAATTATTTAAATAGTTACAACAAATAGAGAAAGACAAAGAGAGAAAGCCATTAAATACAGAGACCTGAACCCTACAACGCACCAGTGGGTTTGAAACGCATGATTTCTTTACAAAACTGCCAAAATTACACCATTTATCACAGCCAGACTCTGTGAAAACAAATTATTGTCAGATTTTCACATTTCTGACACAACTTGAATGAACCGTGTGTGATGAGTGTTTCTGTAGGAAAAAAGAACCACATCTAACTGTTCGCACCAGATCCTGTACAAACACATTACATTCTCCACTCACAGTGAAACAGGGAAGCCTTGAATGATTAGACTGAACCAACAGTCACAAGACAAAAACTCAGTGAAACTTTGACTGAACTGCAAAATGTATTTACACAGCAGAGAGGAGAGGACAGGAGAACTCGTTGGACGAGGTTGTAAAACTGTAAATTTTTCAATATTTACAGCATTTGGCATCCCTTTTTTTTTCCAGTATCTGTAACACATGTCGCACTTGGAATAATGGTATATCAAAAGATTCCATGTTTGTCCCGAGTTATGTATTCTTGTCTTTTTTTTTCTAAACATATATATAATTTCAACTTACTTATTGCAGTGAAAAACTAGCCCACAGGGAGTAAAAATGTGACAGAAGCAAAAAAGGGCCAGAACCTGCTTGGGTTAAGTTAAGAAAACATTTAAAAGAGGATATTGAGTTTGCCAGCTTCCGGAGCTGAGGGGCCTGGACAGCAAAGACCCGTCTGCCTTTAGTGACAAGTTGAGATTTTTGAACCATTAGCAAGGCCCTGCTGGAGGAGCTCAAGCTGCAGACATGCTCATATTCAAGATTATACAAAGGAGCAATAGTATCTTAAAATCAGTTCTAAAACTGACAGGGAAGCAGTGAAAGGCAGGAAGGGTTTGTTTGATTATCTTACGACATGTTAAAAGCCTGAAGCAGCATTTTGTAAAAGGTGCAGTCTTTGGACAATATCTACTGATACAGAATATACTGCATTGCAATAGTGAAGTCTGGAGGCTATTAAGCAATGGTGTGATCTTGATCTGAAGATGAATGGGTCCTGGTCAAATGTCTCAGTTGGACAAAAGAGGACTGTACCACTGAGCATCAAAGACAATACCTTAGATCTCTTTTTTATTGTTACTATTATTATTTGCTAAGGCTCCCAGACTGGATGAGTGATCATTAATGCTGCTAGTGCCAGAATAGACCCCTGGGGGACCCCACAAAAGAGAGGAGCATAGGAAGAGAAGACATCCCTAAGCACAGCAGAGAAGGACAGAGGAGATGAACCAGTCCCAAGCCACATTGCTGATGATGCCATGGTTTTTCAGACTTGTCATTCAGAAAATAAATCTATTTAGTGGAGACAATTTTAGTCTAAAAAGATGCCTATAAAGATGGTGACCATCTCCTCCATCGTCCTGTTCGAAACTGGAGAGCAAAATGCCAGGAGACAGAGTTAATAATGGCTAAAGTATCCTGACAAACAGTCTGAAATACCAGATGTGACTGCAGCTCAAAGGGCAGGTGGATGATTCTTGGAGTGCAGCGGTGCATTAGAGAGTTGACACAGAGATGTTTGTGTGTGTGTTAATGTTGAAGGTGGACAGGTGTCAACATCAATTTCTCTTTATTAATATGCTGCCGAATCTGCACCATTTTGTGTTGAAGGTAATGAAGACATTCTTCACCTCTCTTTGGGGAGGATCCAGTTGGCTGGCTGAGCGGGGAACCAATCACACAGTCACAGAGTTTGTGGTGTTACAGTGAATTCAGAATTATGCCCCTGCTTAGCAGTCAGTTGTGATATATTCAAAGATTGCTAATGCAAAACGTTGCTCAGTGACAAAATTCTAAGAAAATTCATAGAATTATGTTTTCTAAAAATTTCCCCTTACAGTTAATACAAGGCATGTTCGCCCTTAAGAGAGCTCCTCAGGTGAAAGTTTCTGTTCCTCTCCCGCTCAGAGCTGCTCTGAGAAGTCTGACTCCTGACTCCATGCTCGAATGTTTCAGGCTGAGTTTGGAGCGCTGTGAGGGTACTCTCAGCATGTTTGCAACACGGTCCTGGATGTTTGGACGCTTCGCTCTACCTCCCTGCATTGTCTTTGTCTTTTGAAATCCTCGTATCTTCATTTAACCATTGCATACAAGATGATTTTGGACTTTTTATATCTGACAGGAGCTGGAAAATCAAAAATATTCATGTAAGAGCTATTAAAAACTGACAAATCCCTCCATGGTAGGGAACTGTTATTCATTGGTACTAAAAATGTGTTTCAGGCAGTCAAAGCTTGACAGAAACGAGGAACAGGGAGTGAATTTAGGGGGCGGATAGAGCGAATCCTCAACATGGATTCATGATTTACCAAAGACATTTAGTGAATGTCGTGCCAAAAGGCTGTAAATAAAGGTAGAGAAAACTGAGCAACAACAGCTCAGAGGTTGAAGTTAAATTACACAGATTAGTAATTTACAATACATTTAAAAAAAAAAAAAAAAAATAGAATTTCACTGCTCAGTTAACTGCCTACCGTTAGCACAGCAGAGAGCTGTGGGCTAACAGGACACGTCACCATCAACGTTGTCACTTCGACCAGACAGAAGTCACAGAGTTCTGTCGATCTGTATGAGAATGTCCGTAGTATGTGCTCAGTGTGACAGTTCTCTTTTTTTTTTTTTTTTTTTGTAGGATAACCTCTTTGAATGGCACTTCTCTGTACGTGGGCCCCCAGATTCCGATTTCGATGGCGGGGTTTACCATGGCAGGATTGTACTTCCCCCAGAGTACCCCATGAAGCCCCCCAGCATCATCCTCCTCACGGTAAGACAGAAAAAGGCCACATCTGAATCGCATCTGAATGTTCTCCAGCTGAAGTGGAACAGAGAGACGTCAAATCAGATGATCAAAGAGGAGAAAATGGGCAGCATGTCATAACCATCAGGCATTTCTGGTTGCAACACACGAAGTGACAGTTGTCAGATCAAAGCCTTGGCTGTCATCACACTGTCGGAGGGAATTGCACTGGTTTTACAAGAATATGAGGCCGTCTTATATTCAGACAGTTGAATGACACCTGAACTAATCAAAGACTGATAAAAACCTCAGAATTCTCTGAATTGTTGTGACAGACCCTTTTGTCATTGTGTCCAGCTCCTTTTTTTATAGACTGTTTCTTTTTCATTTTGGATTCATTGTTTGAAAACTCTTACTTTAGCACAATGGCCGCCTGCATTTCCTCATTCAACCCTGAACTGCTGCAAAATTCCATGTCAGTGTGCTTATCATAACTTTCAGTACGTGTGCTGTATTCATCTCCACCCACGTACTCACTTTTATCTCTTTCTGTTGCCTCTCCTTCTAGCCAAATGGAAGATTCGAAGTTGGAAAGAAGATTTGTCTGAGCATCTCTGGCCACCATCCAGAAACCTGGCAGCCCTCTTGGAGCAGTAAGTGTTCTCCAACACAAGTCCCAAGTTCTCCAGATGAAGCTCATTCCCTGTGTTTCTCTAGTTCCTTCTAGAACTACATATCATTGTCACCTGGAGAATGTGGAGAAGTATCAGTAATGAGTGTTATTACTTGGAGGGCTGGAAATTGTAATCAGTCACAGACTTTTACAGCAACAGTATGGAAAACCATTGATGTTGCGTCCTTATGTGTCTGTACAGTGAATTTAGTTATTGTGTTGTGAAGAGGATTCTGGAATGACACAGTGAAGTGACAGAACTGTGGCCAGCACAGACAAACAAAGGTTGTTTGAAAATAAAAGCAGGGTAAAAGACATTTAGGTGGGTTCAATTGTCTGTACTGTAATGGCTCACACGGCAAATTCAGCATCTCAGCAAATTTGTACATTTCAGTCCAACAGTCATACTCACTACTGCTGTGCTGTGCTTTGTGTTGAATTTATCAGAAAACAAGCAAACATGGAAAGCTGGGATGCTTCTTACCAAAAATGTGAAATGGTACATTTATAAAATGAGGAAAATTAAAAAATAAAGCCTGTTTAAGATGGGGGCCTGTCTGCAGTCGAGGTAAGTGAACGCCTGCTCTCTATGTGATAAATATCAAGCCTTTAACCAGAGAGCTGAAGGTGCTGAAGCTACGCCTTTAGGTCTTCCATCTCACATGAAAGTCTGTGTCTTTTGTACAACATGGACCAACAAAAATCTGAGTTCTGTTGACATGTTTAAAGTATGTATTAAGAAAAAATGCCCACCAAACCAATACACATCATGTGGATTTTCTGATGATTTCAGCTCAGGTTTTCTTAACCTTATATCCTTTGCTTTGGTCACTGCAAACACAATACTCTACCTGATGGCGAGGGCATATTTCTGTGCCTCTAGGGTCAGAACTGGTCATTTATTTCTAGAACTCACTTTAGTTTTCTACTGTCAACCCATCATTTTGCCGAGTTCTACTTTCATGCTATGCTCAGCATGGGACTTTAATCAGAGGGAACTCAGTGGGAGACGCTCCATCGTCCTAAAGCATTTTTCCTTCTGGTCTGACCTCATAACCAGTGTGGTGGATTAACTTTTTAAACATCTACCATCTACTGACAGATTCATTTTCAAATTCACCGGCCACTCAATAGAAAAAAATTATTTTGTGTCTACTATTTACCACCCACTTTCCTATTTTACTGTCGTTTGATTGGCGGCTGCTGCCAGTTTTCCACCATCCTTGTAACGACAAAAAAAAAGTTGAAATCAATGACAGAATGAAATCAAAGACAAAGGTTGCTCTAAGCCTCTTTTTACTTCCATACTTCAAGTCACATGGCTGGCCATGCCCTGAGAGATTTGACTTCCCCTGCTGGGATCTTAAAGTGTTGTGGACAAGTTGTGGCTCATCCTGTTTGGAATTGCAGTGAGTTCCATCACAGCAGGCCAGCTGTTGTGGTTTCAGGGTTTCACTCCCTACTGTCGGCTGCTGCTTTAGTTCATAGCTACGCCTACATATTTCATAAAGTGTGGCCAAGTCATTCATACATTCCCTCTGATGTCACTTTGGAGAAGATTTACAGACTTTTATGTTACATATTCCTATCTGTTAAGATTAATTTATCAATATGTATTTATTTATGACTATGTTTCGATATATTTTCACACTCTCTTCCTGCTGTGCTTGTGGTTTGTATTTGAAAATAAGAGCTGCAGTATCTTGAGTTTTGCCTTTGTTCAAATTTGCCCGACAATATTTGTACTGTGTTGAATTTGAATGAAAAAGACTGAATTAATTCAAATTCTCCATAATTCAGTTCAAATGCTGCTGTATTATGTTCACTTTGATAGTGTAACAGTTTGAGTCCCCCTGTGTGATCTCATCTTACACATTACACCCCATAATGGGGAAATCATAAGATGTTACAGCTGAAACTTACTCATGGAGGTGGAGGCTATAGATTAATGCTCTAACATGGACATTAGAATCCTGTTTGTTAATGTTATCAGCACTGTGGGCCATCCTGATTATGTATTTCTGCATGTAAACATCATATTCCGGGAAACTGTGACACCTGATGCAGGTTTCTGATCACTGTCTGTCATGGGAGCAGGTGTGTCTTTACCTCGAGTTACATTGTCGTCAATTAAGTAAAACAGAGGATTAAAAAGCTGTCATGCACACTGAAAATGAAAGTCTGACAGCGTTAATGCAGAGGATACATTTTATTGTCTCTCCTGTCTTCAATGACTTATGATGATGTCACATCAAGCAGAGCAGTAAATGAACTAGTCTGGGTTCATCCTCTGCCGTTCCAGTGACAGTGAACACTGAAATTGACAAAGCAAAGTTGAGATGTTTAGAAATGAAGAGGCTGTAGAATCAGAATTTGTCAGTCAAATCCGATTTGACTGTTCAATATGAAGATTTGACTATTCATTCCCTTCTTTTTTCCTCCCCAGTTCAGCACCACACTGAACTTTGATGGTTTACCTGCAAGACTCATGTTTCAATGCCTTTCTGTGTCATCTGTGGTGTGAAACCATCAGATTTCCACACAGTCAGAGATAGTAAAAGTGTGCATTCCACTCATGTTTCAGTTGAAGTGTCTCTCGTGCCAGGCTGCTGACAGTGCTCAGCGGAAGAGTCAGTCACAGTGGATGACAGTAGAGGAGGTTGTACGACCGTCTGGTTCAAAAGTGGTTTAGCCGACTTCACTGACAGTCATCACTGGAGCAGAGAGAGTTGGAGCAGCCAGTGGACTGGAGTCACACTGCCCGCCTCATGCTGTCCAGCGTCATGTTACCCTCCATTTCTGTCACCCTTCTCTGTTTCCTTCACAGTTGGTTTTGTGGTTTGTGGTCATTGTGAGACTTGGTTTTTAAAGTTTGCGGCCTGCCAAGCTGTTGCTCCTGTATTGCTCTGTGTAGAGTGACACTGCTAAAAAAAAAAATATTCATTCTGCTGACAAAATACCAGTCAACTCCATGTCTATGGGAAGCTGAATGACCAATCATGTCAATGTCACACCCATGGTGGATGTCCTCATGGAGTCCAGGGTAAATCCGAACACAAAGCATCATTCCCACTTATGTAACATGGGTACTGAACATGATGGCATGTGCCGCCTGTCGTGTAATTTAACCTTCTCTGTTTTACCCAGCAATGTTGGATATGCTCTGTTTTTAATTGTTCTCATCTCCTCTTTGTTTTTTCTCCTCTTTTCTGTTTCTCCTCCAGTCCGAACTGCCCTAATAGCTATAATTGGATTCATGCCAACGAAAGGAGAGGGAGCAATAGGATCTCTTGATTACACCCCAGAAGAGAGGAGAGCCCTTGCCAAAAAGTAAGATGTGGTAGTGCAAACTCTGTCCAGTGTTTACTCTGTAGAACATGTGTATGTATGGCTATGGATAGAGAATGATAATGAGGTGATTGTGAAGAGTGGTGTGGAACGTTTTGCATGCTGGATTAGTATACAAGATCACATCACACAGGTTAACATACAGGTTGAGGATATGATCAGTGCCAACATTGCATTACATGCGTGATGGTGGTTAGATATCATTAACACAGCAAACTTTATACAAGCATGTACTGTTTTCAGCACCTGAGCCTTGGTTGACATGTCTCCCTATTGATAACTGCCTTGTCACAAAGGGAAATGAGCGCGCCCAAGCCAGTTGCAAGATGACAAATTCATTATCGCCAAAATATCTGTTCCCTGGAGGGAGCATGAATGGGCTCGTTGCTCTTCATTTCACACTGCATTTCCCTTAGAGAAACCAGAGAAAGAGAGGATCCACCTAAAGTCATCCTTCTATTAGCAGATGAGACAGAGGTCTTGATCAGCAGGCTGTTTCATTAGCACATGGAGATGAGATGGACAGGAAGATGCACTTTGCTATAAATACATGCTGCTTATGTCCTTGATGGAAAACCTTTTTTCTTTTTTTTTCCCACTCGGTCTAAAGCTGGTGCAGCACTTCCCTGGTTTCTCATCTTCTGTTTCTGTGCCCCTGGTAATTGTGAGAAGTGTCAGTCAGAGAAGGGCCTCTGCACAGCAGGAAAAGGCTCCTGTCCAATATTTTCAGAGTTTGCTGAGTTTATGACTGACTGCAGTTTATAAACTGCCAAAGAAGTTGGCCAGCTTGTGATGAGACAGGACAAACACACACACACACACACACAGGGGCCCTGCGGAGCTCATTGAAATCTGAGACAAGAATATGAAAATGTCATTCATTCCTATGCATGAGACCTGCTGTCATGACATGTACTGTGATGTTAGTTATTAAAAGTAACTCGTGAAGTGTGAGGTGTAGTGGCCTAACTGGTGGTCATGTTGAATGGCTTTACCAGTGGATCATGTTAGTTACAGAACTAAAGATTCAACCGAACTCAGGACAATTAACATTAACAGCCCTTCATCCTTGGGGCTAAAGGAATAAAACTTTCAAGTCTTTTCTGGATCTGATTTTGGTAAAAATCGATTTATTATCAAATAAACACCTCATTTGTCCCATTAAGCATAGTTTGAGTGGAATTAATTAAGATGTCAGTGATACTGAAATAAGCGACATTAAAACTTTTCTCTCGGGACAGGATCACTATTCAACGTCACTAACATTTATTGATCAGTAGAAAATGTATTTCAAAATAGAAACCATTACACTTCACAATGTATTCATCTATTCATCATGAGATATGGCTGGGGTCCTGAGATACATTTGTCCAAGGGCCTGAATTTTTATGTAGGGGCTGAACTTAAAAAGAGAAGAATTAAGATTCAATCATTTCACTTTCTTTCAAAATTCATGTTATTTCAGACGATATCTGCTACGTTCGCATATTTACATGACCCAAAATGCCACACTCAGACAGACAGGACTGGAGACCAAAAGGAGTTTAAAGTTTGACTGATAGGTTTGGCAAACTGATGAATCTGAGAAGATCCAGAACTTTGAGAAGGCTTGAGATGGAGTAGGCAAGATGAGTGTAGAGGACGCAGACAGACAGGGCATGAACGGAGACAGGTGAGGGCTAGACACCTGAGCACACAGAAAGACAAGTCAAGAAGGAAGGCAAGCAGACAAGGGAAAGGGCAATATTTGCTTAGGTGATCTTCATGAGTCTCAGTCGTTACCTTCTGAATGAACGGACAATTCTACAAATACTGGGTGGAGAGCCGAGCCCACAGTGAAACACACTTACACTTGACAGACGAGGGAGAGAGGGCAGGAGACAGAGGGAGAGGGCCAACTATGGAGCCCACAGTATCAGTGAACAGACTCTCAAAAAACATGGAAAATCCATAATGATAACTAGATACTGAAGTAGGCCTCTGCCAAGGAGGCAGTCAGTGATCAATACAAAACCCACAGTTTAACTACCAGTGACTGAGTCCTTATCTCAACTAACAGACCAGGAGGGTCGATAAGGTCGAGACAACTTAAGGATCCATTGTATCTGTAAACAGACTGAAGAAAACTCACCTTCTCTGATTTATTTTGCTGAGACATTATTGAAAGAGACCCTGGATCTTCCATCCTCCTTGGACCTGAAGATGTAAACCTTAGAGAAACAGGGTTTTGTTTTCCAGGAGAAAAGAGTGAATGTAGACCACGGCTATTGTCTAGGGATGCTCCAAAAAATGTAAAACGAGCAGAGACAGAAAGGGTGTTGAGGGACAAAAAGGTAAGATATCAGACACCGTTCCCTGCCACATTGAGTATTTTTCCGAGACAAAACCAGAATATACTGCTCAGCAGAGGAGGCAACCAAAGCACACAGGGGTTTACCTATAAAGGTGTTCAAGCCCCTGGAGACCTGGGTAGAGAGGATCAAGCAGCTGACCTGGCGCATGTCTCACCAGGGGGAAGAGATTACTGTGCTACACTCAGGAAGCAAGGTCTACTCTAACATTAACATTAACTAACATAATATCCTCTAAAACCATCTGACTTGCTCAGCGCAGAGGAGAGAATCAGCACATTTTATCTCTGTCCCTGCTTCTATCTGGACTCTGTCTCTTACCTATGCATGTTGGTTGTTTGTAATATTGGTGGCTATAACTACCATGTATTACTGTTTATTTCTTCCTGTATGGGGGCCTCTACCTCAGAGTACAGCACAGTAGAACAGAACACCCCCACTCCAGAGTCTGCAAAACCTCCCCGAAGGTCTTTTGCAATCACATGGGGTCCTGATTGACCTTTCTAGCTATCTTATGAGCAGTTCTCTCGGAAAGTATTCTTAAGTCAAAATTGGGAGAAATGACATTTGATTATTACTTCAATAAAAAAATAAATAAACATAGGTTTGAATAATTGGAATAACTATTTTTGCTCAGTGTATCCATAAGAGGGCAAACCAACATGCTACTTGTATATTATTTCAACGTAATCATGTCTTGCTTGGTAGAAAAATGGTAATTACTGGACAACAGACACTTGTTTTGTGACTCCTGTCCATCATGTAGCGCATTCAGGACATCCACCACAGCAGTGCTGCTTTTTTTTTTCCATGATCAAATATTCATTTTCAGAATCAAATGTCTGGATTTTTTTTTACATCTCAATTAAATTCACATCAGTTATGATCAAATTTCACACAAATGTCTCAGGATAAAAAATGAAATGATGACATGATTTTTTATTTTCAAAAGGTCAAAGGTTTACTTCACTGTGACATCACAATGTTCTGCAAAAAAAACTTTTATGAGTTTTATGCTTTCATACATGAAATGTAGCACTAAGTGCTTTACATGTTAAAAGCACCACCCTACCCTGTGTGCCCTGCGAGAAGAGACATCCCAGCCCGGCCGATAACAGCCCCCAGTGCAGAGGGCCCCCACTGAGGAAACACTGGATATATGGGATAAAAGTATAAAAACATATAAGGTAAAAAAATATAAGAACATTAACAAAGCTAAAATAACCATCTAAAAACATTTAGTTAAAAGCCAACTCTGGGAATAGATAAAAGGCCGGTGTCGGAGGACCTGAGGGTCCACGAGGGTGCATAAGGTAAAAGCAATTCTGAAGAATAAGAAGGCCCAAGACCCCTAAGACATTTGAAAACCATTAAGAGAACCTTAAAATTGATCCTGAAACCCACAGGGAGCCAATGCAGTGATTCTAAAACTGGTGCAATATGCGCCTGCCTTCTGGTCCTTGTAAGCACACGTGCAGCTGAGTTCTGTAGAAGTTGTAAACTTGTGATGTTTCTTTTCGGAAGACCAGAAAGCAAGGCATTGCAATAATCAATACAACTGGAGATGAAAGCATGCATCAGCACCTTTGTGTTTGCCCAAGAGAGAAACGGGCAGACTCTGGCTATATTCTTTAAATGATAAAATCCTGTTTTTGTAACATATTTCATGTGTGGAATAAAATTGAGCTCAGAGTCAAAAATGACGCCCAGATTTTTTACATGATTGGATGGATTTAAAGACAATGTTTGCAGTTTTGGTAAAAGTTTTGCTCTCTGGGCCTCAGGACCAATGATTAAAACTTCAGTTTTGTCCTGGTTGAGCTGTAGGAAGTTCTCTTGTTGTCTAAAATACAGTTAAAGAGGGCATCAAGTGGCCCTGTGTCATCAGAAGACATGGAAATATACAGCTGTATATCATCAGCATAGCTGTGAAAATTGATACCATGTCTCCTGATGACACTGCCAAGTGGGAGCATATATAGATTAAAAGGAATCTGGCCTAAAATTGATCCTTGGGGCACAACACATTTTATTTCATGTATTCTTGAGGAGCATGTATCCAAACTCACCAGGAATTTTCTGTCTGTGAGATAGGAAGTGAACCACTTAAGAACAGTACCAGAGAGGCCAACCAGATGTCTGAGTCTACTTAAAATAATAGTGTGATCTACTGGATCTTAGATCCAGTAGCACAAGGACTGAAAGCTTGTGTGTGTCCAAGTTGCACCTGAGGTCATTAACAGTTTTTAAAAGTGCAGTCTCTGTACTGTGATTCATCCTAAAACCAGATTGAAACTTCTCAAAGATTGAATGATTAATTAAAAAAAATCATTCAGCTGAGGTAAAAAAAAAAAAAAAATTCTAAAATTTTACTTAAACATGGTAAGTTGGATACTGGTCTGTATTTATTAAGAATGCTAGGATCCAAATTTGTCTTCTTCAGAAGAGGCCTCACTACAGCTGTTTTAAAAGCTGCAGGCAAGGCGCCTGTCTGAAGAGAACAATTTACAATGTTTAAAAGCTCAACTTCCAAGAATCCATAAAATGTTTTAAAAAGTGATGTTGGGATTGGGTCTAAAAGGCAGGTCGTTCTACCAAGCATATCAGCATCAACCAGGAAAAAACTGTCCAGTGTTTCCTCGGGGTAAAACACACATTCAGGTGTATTAAAAATAGTGTTTTGATTTCTTACAATTGTTGATTTGATTAAATCAATTTTACCTCTGAAGTGGGCTGTTATTGTGAAATGAGATTATTCTGATAAAATAGTTTTTTCTTGCTTCTCTCAGAGCCTTGTTATATATTTTTAGTTGCTCACAGTACATCTGGTAGTTAACTGTTAATTTATTTTTCCTCTATTTTCTCTCTGCTACCCTGCAATTTCTCTTCAGTTTTTTGATGTCTTCATTTCTCCATGGCGTTGTATGTTTAGTTGGGACTTTCTTTAAAACTTTTAAAACTGGTGGAGCAATATTTATGGTTGTCCTCAATTTACTGTTAAAATCATCAACAATAAAATCACAAGGTAAAACAACTGGATGTTTATCTAAAATGTCAATAAAATTTGCAGCCACTTCAGCGGTAGTATAGCATTTCCTGACTGTTCTCACTGTGGTCTCCTGCTGAATCAAACCGGTGATATTAAAAAACACGCAGTAATGGTCAGACACAGCCAAGTCAACAACAGAGGACACACTGGCTGAGAGGCCGTGGCTAATGACCAGATCCAGTGTCCCTCTGTTGTCCCCTTTGTCTGGTGTGTTGATGTAGGGTAATGATAACGGGAATGGGTGAGGTGTATGTGTGAATAGGTCCATGTCCGGTGTTGTGTGTACTGTGGTTAGAGGTGGAACTTGATGCATAGGACCTAGGGGACATCAATCGGTGGCGGACAGATCAGCTGGTGCAGATTTGGGGAGATTGGCATGTTGCACAGGTTGGCAGACAGCAAGCAGGCACCTGCTCTGTTCAGGTGAAGTCCATCTGGCCCAAAAAGGTGCCGTCTCACCCAAAAGACATCAAAGTAAAAGACATCCACCCATGTGTGTTACATACAGCAGTAGCACATGATCCCAGAGTAGAATGGATTTGTATAACAACAAATCAAGGGCTGCAGTGTAAGAAACATGAAAAACCTACTGCTCTCATTAATTAGTTGGCTTCAGTTGACCGTCCTCAATATTACATAATTTGTCCAACATTGCTCCCAGTCTGTGGGAGTAACCACATCTGCTAAGCCTCAAAGTTTCCACTCATTGTGGGGACATTTCCATTCTGGGTGGGCAATATGACCCAACATTTATATCGCATTAGTTGAATTTCTTTTTCATTTTTTTAACAGTAACTGTATTATATAATGTTATCACAAAAAGAAAGGAATACTCTGCTCAAAACATGATTCTCCCTTCTTCTTTTTTATTGGGTTTCTAAAAGATGCCACTAGCCACATTATCCAGGTAACTTGCTAATGCTAATGCTTGCTAATCAGCAAAATAGACAGCAAAGCAACATAAAAATGTCAAAAATGACAGGTTCTAAGTTTGAAGTCAGTGTGGATCAGTTTTTGAGCTGTTGTGTCTTTGAAGTGAAACCTGCTTTGTATTGGCCCTCGAAGCTGCCCAAAGTAAATAGCCTGAGTTTTCTAGTTGTTGTTGTGGGACCATTTCCATCAAGTTAATCCACTGGGTTTCACTTGGATGGTGGGACGAGATGAATACTTTTGTGTTGGCTCTTACAGCCAACAACAGAGAAATTGCTGTGCATTGCTTTGCAATGTTACCTTCCACATCTTTGTGTTGCCTGAGTCAGCATTATTTTGAGGAAAATAGTGACTAGTGGGTGGCTACATGGAGTGCGTGCATAGCCCTCTCCATGCATGTTATCACAGCCACAGCAAAGCACATTATTTTTAATATGCTAAAACATTTATCACCGTAATGACAGTATTGCAAAATCCACGGCAGAACCTGACACAACCAGTGTACCGGCCACACATAAAAATAAATGAATCCACTGCATCTATCCTCAGATGGTAGTAGTAGGTGAAGAGTGTTGGTTCTTGCAGTCAGCAGCAGAGAAACTGGCTGCTTTGCTCTTAATGTTACCTTCCACGTCTTCATATGGAAACTACAGACAGCAAGGTGGGCAAGATGGCCACTTAGACAGAGTATGGTCACCAAGCTGTAGGTAATGCTGCATTACATAGAGACGAAGACAGGTAACGGAAGACAAGGCTGGACTGCCAACGGGGCGTTCAGGTGTTCAGGAACAGTGTTTGTGGGAGAGAATTATTCTCATGTGTCCTGGACTGTAGACTGAAGCTACAAAGCTTTGCAGATGTTTTACATGCATAATAAAGCCTTTTAACACACTAAAGGTTGCCCGTCTTGGCATTGATTCAACACTCCCAAGGCTGCTGTATTAACAAACACTACCAGTTTATATTCCAGATAAACAAAAATATTATAAGACCCTTCACATTCCTAGGGCTAAAGGGCATCTGGTACTACCAAGCAGCTCAGATTAAAGCCTTAATAAATATGTGTGGTCCTTGTTGCTCATAAGTCTATTGAATACCAGAAATTGATCAAGGTCCCTTTATAGGCTATTGTTGGAAATAGATTATTGAAACACCTCATGAGGGAAAACCCCAACCTATGGTATGATCTTTAACTCAAAATCTTCAAAACATGGCAGGAGCGAAGTGTGAATATTTATTTGAGTATCTTAAAGAATTCTTTACTTTAAAACTTCGAAGATTTGAGGGACCAGAAAGGTTTTGCTTTTTTTTTTTTTTTTCGTTTTTCTTCTCTGATCACATTGATGAAATATTTAATAAAGAAAAGGTCTCAGATCTGTTTCAAAACTATACAAGGGCCTTAAAAAGTTGAACAAATCCTATATATTGTGGGAAAGCCAGGGAAACTTTGTATTATCAATAGAGGAGTGGGAAAACTTAAACAATAGGCAATGAACATCAACCAACTCATTGAGAGAAATATGATTAGATACTTTATAGCACCAGTACTTAAACAGCCCAAGGTGAGGCAGACAGCATGCTGGAGAGGCTGTGGGGCTGTGAGAGCAAATCATTACCATTTGTTTTGGGAATGGTCTGGGATTTACTTCTACTAGAACACGATAGATGGACATAGAATGAAAAACATTTTAAGAATTAAGTTTGAGTTGTTGTACTAAGGAAGGTACCACCACAGCTTCTTGGCTTTTCTAGAGCGTACGTGTTTAAATTATGCTGGTTGCCAATATAAAAAAGCCCATTACAAAAAAATGGTCATGCCAAGGAATGGCCACAGTAGCAGATTGTTGAATGCGATGCATGGCATTTTTGGAGTTCCAGAGCTCAGGGGCTCTGACTCTGAAAGCCTTTAGTTTGAGCCAGGACTTATAAACAGCCAGCAGAACCCTGCCAGAGGATCTGAGGCTGTGCTCTGCTTCACAGGGGAGCAGCAAGTCAGCAATGTAACTGCTAAACCATGAAGTGCTTTAAGGGTAATCTTAAAATTGATTCTTAAGTGTACTGGTAACCAATGAAGAGAGGCTAAAACAGGGCCGGTATGATCTCTCCCTCTAGTATTTGTTAAAAGCAGAGCAGCTTTTCTTGGAGCTGAAGAAGTGAGATCTTTTTTTTTGACATAGCCCTGAATATAAGTAATACAGTAATCTAACCAAGATGATATAGAAGCATGTATGACCTCCTCAGAATCAGACCAATTTAGGCGATGCTTGTCAACTGATAAACTTGATGGAGGTTTTTTTTTTTTTTTTCCAAATGGAAGTTTACTGTCAAATATTACATCCAGGTTTCTGACTGATTTCACATTTGTACACAGGAAATCAAGGTTTTTGTAAAATTTGGATATACTTTGGAGGACCAGGGAGAATGATTTCAGATTTGTTTTCATTAAGCTGAATGTTTTCAGACACATTTGAGCCAAGTTTGTGCGTCATCGGCATAATAACAATAAGAATAAGAATAAACTACAACAAACAAATTGCATTTATGCTTCACACAAAAAATAAATAGAATAAACATAAAAATGGATATGAAGTAAATGTAAAAAAAGGTTGGAGAATAAAGCCCACTTAATAGCAAAAATAAGATGAAAATAAGAATGAAAATAGAATATAGAGAATGCATAACATAAGATGGAAATTAAAACCCACTGAATAATAATAATCAATAAAGTTTAAATTGGAGTACACAGAATGACAATCTAACATTTAAAAAACAGTGCAGCAGTGCAAGATTGCTTGGCAAAGCGCACACGTTCCAGGCCTGTATCCGCAAGGTCACAGCTAGTTCAAGACTGAAGCGAAAAGTTTTTAATTTTCCTTGAAGAATATGTAGAGAGTTGGCTTCCTGATATCTGTAGGTAGTGTATTCTGTAGCTTTGATGTATAATTAGCAAAGGCTGCACTCCTGGTTTTTTTTTGGCTATTGTTGTGAATCTTGTGAACAAGCGAGCTAGCAATGTAGCTTGGTTCAAACACATTAAGAGCTTTGTATGTAAGTAGGTATACCGCTGATCAATTCTGAATGTTACAGGAATCCAGAGGCACTTAAACTGGACTAATGTTCTCTGTCCTCTTGGTTCTGGTTAATAGCCGAGCTGAAGTTTTGAATGAGCTGAAGTCTCTCAGAAGGTTTTTTCAGGCAGCCAGTAAATAGTGTGTTACAGTAAAAGAGTTGGCTTGAAATAAAGGCGAGAATCAGTTTTTCACCTTTCATCTTTTTGCTTTCTAATAGTCATAACAACCTACTTCTCAATCTCACATTTTTGATTCAGAGTTTCAGTCTTCTTTTCAAGCTGTGCAGTTCTCTGTCAGTGGTTCACACTCTGTGCAGCCACCGGGTTTTGCCATCTGATCTGTCTCCGCCCTGATCCCAGGTTTCCAGTGCAGACAGCAAAAAGACTTGTGCTCTTTGGAGGTCATTTGGGGAACACCACAGGTCAGAGGGGCCACAAAAGAAGAGGAATCAACGACCATTACCGATAAAGCTCTGTTTGATAAATAAGATTTACACTAGTCTAGAGCAGTATTCCTGATGCCAAACCATTTTTCAGGGTGATCCAATAGTGTAGAATGATCAGCTGTGTCAAGTGCTGAGCTGAGATCTTGTAGAGGAATTAAAATGGAACAGTCTCCAGCATCAGCTGTAAGTGAAGAATGTTTTTTACTTTAATGAGGACAGTTTCAGTGCAGCTGCAGCAGTTTCATCCCTGAAGGTGTCTGGAAAGATGTTTGTAGTATTTTGTGTAAACCCCCACCCACTCAGTTGCTGAATTATCCTTAAGTGCTCTATATTTTTGGTTAAAGTGCAGTAGGCATTTTCTACCCCGGGACCATAGCACCAACATTTTTCTGCTGTGTTATTTTCAGGGCTTGTTGTGTAAATAATTGTCTGGCCATAGACTCCTATGAATCATCTCTGGTGAGCCAGGGGGGACAGTTGTCACAGCATGCATTGATATTTGACAACCTGACAAAAAGTTTTCTGCTCTAGTATATAGTCTGTAATCTAGCATGTTGGAAAATCCTTACAGCCCAATATATATATACTTTTCTGCGTGTTACAGACTCTTAATAATTCTTCACATGTTTTTGTGGATGTTAAGATGAAGAAACAAAAATTTCCAATTTGTGAAATGCTTGTGGGACCATCTAAATATAAAACCTTCCTGCCACTAAATATAAAATAAAATTGCAGGAGCAACACTTCTGAACCAGTAATTGACACAGCAGCTGTCCTCTCAGTACACATCTGAGATTTTACAAACCAAATATCCGGTTTTGGTATTCCTCTTTAATCTCAGATGTGTTCTTGATGATTTGCACTAA
This sequence comes from Chaetodon auriga, assembly GCF_051107435.1. Taxonomy (NCBI): domain Eukaryota; kingdom Metazoa; phylum Chordata; class Actinopteri; order Chaetodontiformes; family Chaetodontidae; genus Chaetodon; species Chaetodon auriga. The sequence goes on along the minus strand of NC_135091.1, from coordinate 21,629,126 downwards.
TGCCTAACAGGGTTCAAACAGTAATTCATGTGAGCAACCATCAGCCTACCACAGAGCCTGTCTGCATGCAGTCCACTTTTTGACACATAGACTGCCTGTCTAAGTTGTCATAGTCCAGTGACATGATCACTGGAGTCATAAGAGATCACTCATTATGCTTTACAAAATGTCTAATGCATCTTCTTCCTCAGCCACATCTTAACTTCACTTGAATAGAATCCAATTTCAATTTGGCTGCAGAGGAAGACACTGATTTAGATCATTAATACCATAATATATCCAAATCTCTCCATGCCACCTTCAGCCTGAGGATGATTCATCCCTCCTCCTGACAGCTGTGACATCAGTCCATGAGCTGCTGCAAGGGACAATTAGCTTTTCCAAGACAAATCCACAGAAACCTTTTTTATGTGTTGCATTTTTTCCCACATCACTGCACTATATATCTGTGTTGCTCCTTCTCTTAGCAATATTCCACTGAAAGCCACTGTCAGGACTGACGTGAAGGCTTAAAGGTGCCCTCAACAGTCTGAAACCTTATCAGGGACCTGGCATGTGAATGTGCAACAGGTGGTGAAAGCAAAAACACACCTGTCAGACGAGGGTTCAGTGTGAGGCAGCCAACAGTACAAAGAGACAGCCAATACAATACACACACTCTTACTTACACACAGGTGCACACATCTTTTGAAGCTTGGTTTTCTGCCAGTTTGTTTACAGGATTCATACATAGCTGTGAAAAGTCTGGGCAGCTCAATCTAAAAATCTTTATAGCTTCATAATCAAGATCCCAAATTGCCACTTGACAGTATACTTTTCTTTGGCGGATAAATCAATGAGCCACCCTCTGTGGAGGCTGCTAACTTTGTGAAATGTACAATTGCCAGAGTAATTCAGAGTTCTTTGTCTGGTCTCTCTTTCTTTGTTTGTGCTGACCATGACACACTCTCTGACCGTCAACCAACAAACCTAAACTGTGGCTCTCTATCAAAAACGTTGTTGATTGACTGCCTGCTAGACTGTTCCATAATAATTCTTGTATTTGTTCGTGTTTACACCATCACAATAAGGACTGGGCCTTCATCACTTCTTGAAGGGTTTTTTTTTTTTTCTTTTTTTGATGCAGGTTAAGGTTTGGGTTTGGTTAATTGGATTTACAAAGGATCATAAAGATCTGACATTATGCTCACTGATGTGTTTTCCATGAGTTGGTTAAACCACTGAGCAAACAAACCTTTGTACTGTAAATGAAATTAAGAACGGGGATGTCATCTTCATACGTGCTAGCTAGCTACATTGAATAAGTCAAACAGGTTGTTGTAAGTAAATTTACAGAAATAACAGCAGATAGAGTAGACCACTCACTACTGACTGCTTATGGTGACAACAAGAAATTGCCTAACATGAAGTTGAGGTCAGGCTGAATGAATGAAGCTAAACAAAATGTCGGTTTAAGGTGATTGTTAGTCCACTGAGATTTGAGAGCACAGCAACATCAGCAAAAGAATTCAGATGACATGAGCAGTCAGATGACCAGATGGCTGTAAAAACCCAGGTTTGCCAAAGTGATCTGATGGAGAAAACCAAAGCACATGGGAAAATTATGACCCAAATTATCCATTGTGCATTGCATTGGTCTTGATCTGTACTCTGGATGAAGTGTCTTGTATTTTAAATGTGATTGTACTTCATGCTAAATTACAAGAATGAGCCACTGTATAACTGCTACAGACAGTGTGACATATCCATGAAAAGAAATAATTGTTGTTTTAACCTGACACACTCTAACAAGTGTGTGAGAACATTCATGTTGGGTGCTGTTCATTATTTGCAGCAGGTTCTTATAGAGTGGAGGGACCTAGTTATTCATCATGTGACCTGATACTGTCAAGTGAAAAAAGTGAAGGTCTCTAAATGTTGTGTGGAACGAGAGGTGCTCTCGCGGCAGAGTGACCTCACCAGCTGTCTGTTCTCTGGCAGGTCCCAGGACTTCTGCTGTGAGGCGTGTGGCTGCTCCATGCGCTCTGCCCTCCTTGCTCTGACCCCCAATAGCAACCCCAGCGCCGAGGACCACAAGGCTAAAGAACTGGCCCAGCAAATCAACTTCAAGGTACAAACACTGGCTGTTACATGAGTCATGTTTGATTCACAGTTCAGTCAATGATTTAACCCTAAGAGCAAAAGAGCTGTTGACAGCACAAGCTACAAAGGAATGTCTGCTGCTTTTGCCTTTCTTCTCTCTCTTTCTGTAGAAAAAGCTGATTTGCTCAGTGCTGTTAGAGCTGGACAATAAACCATTATGAATCTCCTACGCATTTCAATGTACTCATTCACGCTTGGCAATAAATTGTCTAAGTACTGTCTGATTTAAGTTAGAATACTTAACTCCAAAATACCATCTGAGGCCATTATTTGAGAAGGCTTAGAATTTCCCATTTTATCAGGATATTTGATCATATTTAAGTCAGCATTCTCCTTGTTTTCCGGTGAGCTCCTGTTTTAATTTGCAGTTTTCTGTTCATGCAAACCCAACATTTTCCATCAGTACAACACCACAGTCATGTCATACTCAGTAATCTGCTGCTTGGAGTTTTGCTTTTAATACAAATAATGCTCTTTTTTCCAGTCTTTTTTCTAGTGTGGTCAGTATTTTGTCCACTCTTGAGGTGCTGTCATTGAAAGTCAGCACGCACTTCTAATGTGCTTTTACTGTCACATGACAATGTGTCGAGCAAAAATGGACTTCCACAAACAGAATCATGTCATACTCATCACAGAGTTGCTCTCAGTTTCTCTTTTTAAGAGATGTGCTCTTAAGCCAAGACACAGTGCAGATGACTGCTGTCTCCTGTGTGTTAATGCAGGCAGAGTCCAGCTTATCAAGACAAGCAAGTGAGAGCGGAGGTACAGAAAGCGAGCCTTCCACAGTCACCCAGACAGAAACCTCCACATCTGCAGACAGGGAAGCTGCTGATGGTCCCCGGGCTGAACAGGTAGGTGTTGAACTGCCACGCTGGGGTTACGCGCACACACACACACACACACACACACACACACACAGGACAGCACATACCTTGCCTGCAGCCAGCCCACCACCCACGGAACAGACCATACCCATGGTTTTACCTGTTTTAGCCTTTTGACTGCAAATGTAACATGGCAACCATTTCACAAAGCAGTGCTTCTGAGTCCTTCAGTCCCACCTGTGAGAAAAAAAGCAAAACTAAATACCTGTTCCTTTCTGTTCAGTTTGGTAATGATGTGGTTTGATGACATTGTACTATCTTAATGAGAAAGCTCTAGATCTGATTTTAATGTAGAAGTAAAATTGTACTTACAACTTCTTATACAGACTATGTGAATTCTGATATGAATTTATTTTTGTATTAATGAAGAACAAGAGTACATGAACAACAGAACAGCAACAAAAGAACAACTTTTTTGCTTTATTCTTTACTTTTACCACGTGACTTACATCTTGAAGCTGGACCTTCTCTAAACATGTTGGTTGAGAGAGTTCTGGTCTAAACAATTTCACCTCAGGGATCAATAAAATATTTATTTAAAGTAAAGTATTTCAAGTATAAAGTATTTATATCTGATTCTGATTCTGAAACAACAGAGTGGATGAGAAAACATAAACAAACAAGCCAGGTTCTGGTAGGGATGGGCAGTATACTGGTTTCATTGCTGTCACTGGTGCCATGTTGGCTGAACTGCATTGCAATTAATGCTGGAAAAGAGCCATCAATAATGTTGTTAGTCCTACATGAATCTGATTCATTTGGTCCAGATACTGCAAAGCTATCATGGATTCACGTTAACACGATTTATTCAGAAAGAAAAATGATGTATAAAGTACTCAGTGGACAGCTTTTGAGTTTTGACACAGAAAAAATACAAACACATGAGTCAAATCCAAATCTGAAGAAGCCTCTCAGGTCCTCGTCCTCTCAGGTTCACTGTGAGTATATCAAGAGAGCCTTGTGTCTGTTATGTATAAATACTCAAGCAAAGCTTAAAGAGTTAACAGTGGGAGTGAGCAATATGGATAAAATTCTCACATAGTATGTAAGTTTATATTGCGATATCAATAAATATCGTAATTCTGTATAGTGAATCTTCTGGAAAAACAAATGTCTATGTATAAAGTATCCATAAACCTTATAAATATCCAGTAATGCAATAAAACAGTATTGTTCATTGATTTGCAGCATCATCAACAATGGCCCAAAACAAGTAAATTTCGCATTATTTCATGGTACATATCATTGTATAGCCCACTTGTACCAGTACACTGTACTACAGCAAGAGCAGACAGCCTTGTTTATCCTCTCACCTCGCTGCAGTGGTGCTGGTGTTCTCTGGGATGTGTCAGTTCATCACTGTTGTGGTCAGAGGTGCCAGACACAGTGAAACACCGGCTTTCAAGTAACTCTTTAAGTTGAGTTTTTCGTTTTCTCTCATGAAAATCATTACGTAACATTAAAAACAACACGCAGCTTATGGTCTCAATCAGTGAGTCCCAAAAGTGGGTGTTGCAGCACCCTGGTGTGCCTTTAGGATGAGTGGGTGCAGCAAGATTTATCATATCATTGTTCTTTATTATGTTTTCAAACATATCGTAACAGAAGAAAGAGGTAAGAAATATCATAACAAATGTATTAAATATGCAGCTAATAACATGCATCCTGTAACACACCTACCGGCTGGCTGGGGACTTTTTTCAGGATCTCCACAATAGTGCCGGTCAGAGCAGTGATGGAAAGATGTGAGGTGGTGAACAGAGCTCGGGAACTGATGCATGTCAGCCCTCAACACTGTCTGACAGGACTGAGTCTGAGCTCAGCAGCCAAACTGAAACCAGACTCAACTTTACTCGGCTTGGCAGCTTAACAGACAGGTTTGGGCTGCTCGTGGAAGACGGAGATCCGGTCACTGTGGTATTGTGCGTTCAAACATTGTGTGTGTGATCTGACTCTCTCATGGCTGGAATACAAGAAAACAAGACAGGAAAGTGCCTGTCAGTGCAGCCGACCTGCTGGTTTCAGTCTTTCTCCTCACACCAACATGTGCCTTATACACAATAAGAATAAGATGAATCTAATTTTAAAGAAAATGAAAAAAAAGCATATTAGTTGATTTGATTGTATTGAGCTGAAAATCACTAGTTACTAGTTTTCTCAATATTCAGTCAATTTACATGTCACTGCTGCCTGAGATGTTTTTCGGCCTCCAAAGGGGGACATGACAAAAAAGTTTAGGAGCCACTGACTGAAAGACAGAGTGGCCATTCTGGAAAAATGATGTCTTGCCCATTTTCCTCTAGTCTGTTGAGGATCCCTCTGGTGGAGTTGCCTCTCCAACAGTGCTGGCACCTCTCTGCCTGTGTGAAGGCTTGATAATCGCTGCCACTGATTTTTGACTCTTGAGGTCAAAGCTTAAATCACTGAAGACTTATATACCACTAAACTATAAAGCTCATTCACTGACGTGCAACGCAGTTGACACTAAGGATTATTTAGGCTTTGCTGATTCCTTCTCCTGATGTCTGGCGTAATTAAAAAATAGACCTATTTTCACCATTCTGTGGTTTGTTTTTCAATCCATTTAAGCTCCAAAGTGTTGGACAGAGCAGTGACACAGTGTAGATTATACATTGCTGTCTGTATGCAGTCAATTACCCATCTTTCACACTTTTAATCGGTGGGATGCTTAATCACCTGTTGACATCCCACTGAGCTCCCCAATCATTTTGAATGTGTATGGAAGGAAATGATTGTGCCTGATTGTGCAGCAGCACCATGCCAGCTGTATTGGTTGCACAGAGTCAGTGTGTGAAATCAAGCAGCGAGACATCAGCAGTCTCCACACATCATCGTGGATGTGTTCTGGTAGCTCGAAGCCTGTGGTTCCATGGCTTCTTTTCACGAGCTTCTTTTCACCAGCTCACATGATATGGACAAGCTTTGTTGCCTAAGAGGATTGATTTTGGCGCCAGCTGCTACCCACAGAGCCACAGTGGCAGAGTCTGAAGGAGCGGAGAGGGGGGTCAACTTAGATTAGTGTTTCTGAGTTTGGATAAACTGAGGAGGGCCACATGAAAAAATAGGATTCACCATCTGCCACTCAAGTTGGAGGGACGAGACTGAGAGCTCGTCTACAATGAGACAGGCCGGTCCACGGTATCCCACACTGCCTTGCTGCTGTGCGCCAAGTGCAGGAGGGTGTAGGATAACTGTGTACTGTTTACTGCCTTTTCCCAGTTTCCGTAAGCTCTCTCCAGCCATTCTCTAATTGAGTGAAGTCTGTTTTCTGTGTAAAAGCTGAGCCCATCAGAACCACTCATTGGTTAGTCATCCCCCTCACAGCCTCCTGTCCTCCAGGGAGGACTCATTCTGTGAGCACTGTTATCATTCTGTTAGGTCACTTTAAATGAACACGATCATCGTAGATTTGATGTTAAACTAATTCTATCACAAAGTCATTATACTGAAAATGGTAGCGGGTTTTAATGCGCTGATCCAGGAAGCTCATGAATTACACATTTTTTCTATGTAATTGCATAAAAGGAAAAGCGTGTCTGGTGATGGCGAATGCATTTTTGGGGTTTGCTTGCAGGGTTCAGTTTTCTGCATGTATAGTACCAGTCAAAACTTTGGACATGTCTTCTCATCCAAAGGTTTTTTTGTAATTGTCAGTTGCATTAATAACAACCCAAACCGAGAGGAAGACTTACCTCCATGTAGAGTGTCTGTGACAGAAACACTTCTCTACATTGCTGCAATTAGACACATTTGCTATGAATTCATCGTCACTGATCCAAACAATGTTTTAATTTCACACTTCATACTACACAAAGTATGTATGCATGTAAGTCTATTGAGCCTGGAGGTCTATCCACAATTAACATCATCATAACTCATTAACATCATCACTACTCAAAACTCGAGTGGTTTGTGGCAAATGTCAGACATGTACATCTGTTGGCTGTGTGTTTTGGTCTGTGTTATGTTTTATGTCCTACTTTTGTATAGTGCGTTTTCAATGTTTTTGTTACATGGTTAGGTTACTATATTAATAGGCTTTAAATCTTGCTGTTTCTGCTATGTGCTTTGTTATGTGCTTTTGTCTGTGGTTATGTACTTGCTTTGAGCTTATGTGCTTTCTATATATGTCTATGTTCCTTTCTATGGACATGCAATCAATTCGCTTTTATCTGTGCTTATGTGTTTTTGTACTTTTGTACGTAATTTTAATGCCTGTTCATATATATATATGTAAATACCATCAACCTGCCAGGGACTGCAGATGGAAAATTAGCCTGTATGGCTAAATCTGGCACATTTACGTGACTTAAGTGATCATGTTAATTAATGTGCATTGTCCCTTCTTAAATACAATAAACATAAAATAAACATAAACGAATTTATGATACACCATATCTTGTTAAATTAAAAATGTGGGTTTTCATACCAAAATACTTTAAGTTATAGAGCGCAACAGTAGTATTTGTATAATATTTGAAATTAACTTACCCTTCAAAATATATCCTTTTTTCTTACTGCATGGAGAGCAGCTGCAATGATGTAGTTTTATGGATAGTTTTGGAAATAAATGAAAAAAAAAAGACATAATTAATATAAAAAACTAAATTAAAAGATGAAATACATTTCTGACAGGATTCTGTTTTTAAATTGATTTTTAGTGAAATATTCACATTTTGCAAATCAACTGTATATCCGGTGTATTAGCAGGTTTGTGTAGAGTCGCAGTGTACCAGTGACATATTCTGATAAAGTAAAATTACAGTTTTGTACAACTGAAAATAAATGATGTAGAGCTGCATTTTTATAAGCGATGAACAATGCAAATTTAGCTCTAATCTCAAAGAAATGTATTAAAAAATTGAAGATGACAAATAGAATTTTCAGAAAAGTGTTAATATATACATTTTAATCTTTTTTTCATCTTAACTGAGTATCGTGACAAACTTAATGATAACTTATTGTTAAATATGAAATTCAACACAATTGTAAAATATTGTAAAATAACTCTGCACCTGTGAGATGTAATTCCCTGCTGCTTGGTTTTGGCATTTCTTTTTATTAGAATATCCAAAAGCAGCACTAAAGTCTGGTATTTTCTGCTGTTTGAATGGGTCACAACGTGCTGCAGTATGATGGCAGCAGAGACATTTACTGTGTGTATCTATGATCGAGTCGAGCTAGATGACATGAGAAAATGAAGCTGTATTTTCAAGTCATCAACCAAAACCAAAACTCCAAACGACTGAATTTATTGCTCTTATTTACAGTTTCCATTGTTGGAATGAGTATTAATAGTGATTTGATTGCAGCTCATGAATACCCCCTTTTAACCAAAAGTCATTTGCAAGCTGTCGGCTGTGCTGCTGATCGCATCATTATTTCATGAAGACAACGTGTGAGTCAGTATGAATACAGGTTAATGACAACAGCTGTACTGTGTGATCAGCTAGACTGACATGTAAAATGAGGAATCACAGAAAGCAACAAAAGGTTGCCTACCCTCACAGGGCAGGCCTGTCATCACTTTGTAAAAGTCCTGTTTTGGGGTGAGAAAAACATCAGTTTCCAGTGTCAAATGGAACCGTGATGGAGCTGTAGCACAACCCACAGGCATTGCGGCCTGATCCAGTGGACATGAAGCATAACTAATTGTTTCTACTCTAATGCCTAGGTCTGTCTCACTGATCCTCTCAATGCCATCCTCCTCCACAGGCAGAGGCGTCTCCAGCAACAGGATTAGAGGTGCCCCAGCCCCCTGCGGCCTCCAGCACCGGTCGCCCTCTCAGTCCCCGGCAGCGTCGCGCCCAGCAGCACAGCCAGCAGGATCAGAGAGACGGCAGAGATCCAGCCAGCAGGCCGGCCTTTGCCCCGGCTCCTCGCCAGCCTCAGGATGAAAGCCACGCGGGCTCAGCGGTCCTCATCGTGGTGCTCACTCTGGCCCTGGCTGCACTCATCTTCCGCAGGATCTACCTTGCTCAAGAGTACAAGTTTGACTACGAGCTGTGACCAACTCGGCCGCACCCCCACCTCACCCTCGAGTCGACCCCTCCTGCTACCACCCTAACAGAACTCTGACCCGCTGAAGTGGAACTAGAGCCAAGGCAGTGTCTGGCACTGACTTCCCTCCCTGCCCGTCAGCAGAGGGTTCAGTCTCCACTGAGGAGGAACTTTCATTCCTGCAGAGGAGTTGCTCTACTCACCACCACACCTCCAGGGTGTCCTTTAATCAGCGTGAATTTTCTCTGCGGAGAGTCATGTATTGTTAAAAACGGGAAGCTTTGTTGTGTTTGCGATCAGTTCAGCAGCCACACACACCACATCTCCCCCTCCATATAATTGTTGTTTATCCTAGGGCTGCCGCTTGTTCCCATTATTTAATTGCAACTGTAATATAATATGTCAACAACATAGAATTATGGGGGATTTTTGTCTCAAGGTAATTATTTAATCGTGGAAGTATCTGCACAGAGTATATGTGCTATAATGGCTTCCTCTTAATGTGTTTTAATTTCCTACAAGGTCAGTCACACCATACAGGGCTCCATTTTAATGGTGCAAGTGCAGCAACTGCTGTGTGGGCGTCCTCAAGTCCTCCAGCTATTTTGGTTCATATGGATGTGATTGGTATGGTACTGAGGTCTTCATTCTACTCTATCTCACAGTGTCATACATGGTCACATCATATTGTAATTAATGTGATATAGCAACATTGCATTTCGAGAACAAAGCACGAAATGCCCTGTTGTTTAATGAGTTGAAGTGGTGGCAGTGACGCACAGGACTGATGAGCCCTGGTAATCTGACATCGCCCACATTAACAGGCACAACGCTGGGTTCTAACTGAGCAGGGTGATGTGTGTAGAGGTGTGTGGCAGCACATCAGAGGCTGCAGATTTGTAAACATATATGCTCTGCTGTCTCAGATGGCTGCAGGGATTTAATGTACTAAAGGAGAAGCTTTACAGATACTCTAAGAAATCACTCATTAATTTACTAACATCCATGTGACCACCGTAATGTGTGACTGCAGGGGTGCTGTTGCAGGGATGTTATCACACTTTGTAATAGTGAGTAGTTGAGAATGTGCCTTGAGGTCACAGTTTCTGACACAGGTACTTGGCCTTTTTATTGAAACTGACATCACCAAACAATCTGGCAATAGAAAACAGAAGCACTACATAAGAAGGTTGCTGTTCCTGACACTGGCCATGAGGAATGTGATCCTACTGAACCTGGAAACCAAACAAAACCAAGGTCCTTGCTGTTCCTGTCAATTCTTTTAGAGACTTAATAACATTAATAACGTTTAACAGTAACACTTGAAGGAGTGTGACAGCATCCTTGACACAGCAGCTCCCGCAGTCACACATTAAAGGGGAATTCCACCAATTTTACTCATCAAGGTTTGTTACCAGGACCTGGAGAGTCCTGCTGCATGTGTCAAACATGTTGTGTAAAGTGTTGTGTGTCTCCAGAGGGAGCTGTGTGAAGTCTGATAACTGTCCTCAAGTGATGTCACTTGAGTCAGGATCGTTTGGGGTGCAAGACTACAAGTCTGAAAATGGAAAAACATCCGGGGAGTGGGTCTCACCAGACCTCTGTAGCCCACTCCTCATCTCTGCTGGAGGCTAGAGGCTCCAGGCTACATTAGCCGCTAGCATAACTCCACACACCCCAGTCTCCAACTGACAACTGTCAGCGGTCAAGTTCCATTGTGAGTAATTTAGGTGCCAGGTTTTGACAAGGAAGACTGTGTGGAATGAAAAAAACTGTTTCTCTGGTTCTGCTGCATCGATTTTAATCCTCTCTGTTTTAAAACCGTCCATTGTGAGTGTGAGTGTTACAGGAGTATAATGAGTAATTGGTGGAGTACTCTTTTAAGGTTGTCACAGAAACTGGCATAACACCTGCTGAATCACATTAAACTTTCTTTTTTAAAGCTAATTTTAACGCATCTACTGGTTGGAGGGCTTTAATTGAAATTGTTTATTTACAGTTTGAAGCATTGTTTCACAATTACTGGAAATTGCTAGTATTTAGTTTGCTCTTGTGCTGCTCGTGTGGTGAATTTTCTCTAGAGATAGACATGGTTCTGAGATGAGCGCCCAATTTCCATCAAAATACCAACCACTTGCTTTGTACTGCCTTAATTAAATCAAACTCTCACCAGTGCTGGGCACAAGAATACCAAACGCGAAGAGAATGTGAAGATCAGTAAAATACCAAACTGTTGGCACGTGTCGTGCACTGGCCGCTGTGCTTCCAGTAAAACACAGCCCATCAGGTAATAATTCCCAACAGTCCTGTGAAGGGAACAAGTTGACTGATCCAGCACTGGCTAAATGCAGGATGTTTACTGGAGTGCAGCAAGAGGACACACTGCTTTGAACTGTTATCACCATGGCAACGTTTACTGGTGAGATAATTTTAGGGATTATTTCCACAAGTAAACATGACTCAGAAAACACTGCAAACCCGCCGGTTCAGTCAGCTGTCTGTTCACTTTCAATGCATGTAGGATGCGTTGGATTTCCCTCTGATTGTGCTTTCACACCCACAGAAGACATATTTATTTTCTTTGAATCAGGAAGTCATTTTTCACCGTAATCCCATTCATTTGTGTCTTACCCCTCACTGCCTCTCTCCACGTCTCCCCGGCTGTTTCATGATATTCCCACCACGTCCCTGTGCATTAATCTCTTGTTTGGCTTGCATTCTCTGAAGCCGTATGCAAACAATCACCCCCCCACCCCACCCCCCTCGTATAAATAGACCCAAACACTGTCTAACATTTACCCTCTTTGATATACTTTGAGTAGGGCTTTATCACTCTGATGAGACTTGGAGGAACTGGGAAGCAATTTAAATTCACTCTTTGCACATCGTAGCTGACGCCTTTTGACATGTACAGCAACTTGGCAGCATACAAATGGCTCTGTGGTAGTCAGAGCAGTCTACCTGTTCTACCTTGGGAACAAATCTGTCTCTGTAGTTTTTTCTTTTTATTTGAGCAACATCTTATGCCTGCATATGTCCAGGTATTACTTGAAGGCAGCAGAGGTTCTTTCTGAATATCCATTTTGTCAGAATCTCTCCACATCTGTCATTTCAGTTATTGTGCTCAAGGCTGGTATTGTGGGATATAAACAGAAAATAAATTGCTTGAATGAAAGAATGTCTTTGCTGTGTGTCAGGTTTTCTAATGTCTTATTATACCTACACATCCCACAGGGAATATGTGGCATTGCTGGTATCTTTACGTTGTCCTGATGATGGATCAAGTAATTGTCAGGGTCTAAATGTGTGTAAAATACATTTAGCTACATCCCTTATCTCACATTTTCTAATATATGTAGCTGTGAATAATCACAAAGACCTAAGCAGTGATTATGGCAGAATTGAGAGATGATGGTTTACACTATCGCCTCACAGCTGCAAGGTCCTGAGTTGTGGAGTTTATATGTTCTCCCTGTGCCTCGGTGGGATTTCTCAGGTGGAACCTCCAGTTTCCCACAGTCCAACCCTAAATTGTCCATAGATGTCATTTTCTCCATGTGCCAACTACCACCTGGTTATGTGACGTATAGACTGTGATCAGGATTAGATTTCTGCATCAAATTCAGAAGAAGCATATAATGTCTTGGATTTGTGTCAGCTGACTTTAGACTTGTCTTACTTGAGACTTGGACTTGTTTCAGTTTCCATGATTCTTGATTCAAACTTTTGTTCAACTTGATATGCACTTGCCCTAAAAGACAGCTCTGGTTTAAACAGAATTTCTATCACATTTGTAAACCTATTCATCAATAAATTAACTACAAAGTTCAAACAGACAAAAGATGCTGAAGCTGAAGACACATTTTCAGTGGACACCATTTTCCCTATGCAATATTGTCTAAAGGCAGGCATTTATGTCATGTAAGGTTGGCCACAAACATCAGCCCTGAGAGGCATAAAGTTAACAGAACGTATGTATCATTACACGCATCATTTGGTTAGCCACCTTTTCAAAGAGAGGGAAATATTTTCACTGAAGCTCCTTGAATACTGAGCATTCATCCAGATGAATGTAGTCATCTAGAAAACATGGTTTGACGGGATAATACTTTTTAATCTCAAATACTCTTTGTCAAGTGGGAACAGAATGTTCCTCAGCATCCACAAAAACTGAGGCTGAGGGCTTGTGTAAGGAGACAGAGCTGACACCACAGGCACTTTCATCCTTGACTGTACGATGGAGAGCAGAGGTCAAGAATGAAACAATTACAAATCAACCAGAAGGCCATCTTTTAAAAATCATCATGGGCAATGTTCCCTCCCGCAGTAACTGCGCCTGGTCAAGTGAAATGATGCAGTCAGCAGCTGCCGGCATGGTTTGTCCTCTGATATTACACATAGAAAAGTGGATTTGGAATATTCTGTAGGAAACCCGTATAAAAATATTAATCTAAACTGAGTCTAAGAAGGATATTAGAAATGCTGCCCAATCGGGTGAGATATTGTAATTCCACAGGCCTCTAATGCAATTTCACATCTTCCAAGAACTTTTCTACCCAGATTCCAGACGCTCGGACTGAAGAGAAGCCCCAAGAGTGAGACAGATGTGGACATCCGAGTCTTACGTCAGTTTAAGAGGATGCCCTCACACTGTCCTCCACTGCAAAAAATGATACAGCAAACCGTGAGCGCTCAACTCTTCAACAAATTTTCAAAGTAAAATAAAATGATTTCACTTTTGACTTTTTTTCAATAATAATATCAAATGAAGTGATGCTGCTTTAACAGAAAACTGGTCTACCCACGTCAGCATTTCATCTGGTTGGTCTCATTTGTGGAGAACTAAAAACAAGAGAGGCTGCAGCAACATTCTGTCACATCTATTCGCACTCTCTCCCTCTTCTCTGTCTGTTTTCCTCTGAGGATGCACTGTCTTCTCTCAGCAGTGTCTCTGCCTCTAAGCGACTCGTCAGGAGGGACATGTTTTTTGTTTGTTTGTTGTTTTTGTGTGGTGCTTTTTTTGCAGCGCGCTGCATGTGGTGCTGATGCTGCGCGCTCCTGAGCCAGAAAAAGCCCCTCTGGAGTCCGAAGACCAATCAGAGCCCTTATCACACTTCAGCATCCCGTCTCTCCCCGGCTCACTTCTTCGCCGCTGTCCCTCGACTCTCACACTCTTCCTCCTGCCTGGCAGGAAGATGGTACCGTGCACAGAGCGTCCTGTACGCGGACCAAAGGCGTCACTGATCGACTCGCTGCGGGACTTTTAAACTCATCATGCCGTGTTACGTTAGGTTCCTGCTTTTACTTTTGTGTTTGATCCTGATCGGGGAGTGCAGGAAACACAAAAGTAGGAAAAAGCGGTGGTCCGCGCCGGCGGAGACACACAAGCCAGGCACGTAAGTACTGCAAACCTTTCTGTCTTTTATTTGCATTAAACTGAGATGGGGACTGCAGAAAACAGCATATTACACACATTCAGCAGGACATAAAGGACGATCACTTGCTTTTATCTGTTGGAAGCTTCCTCGAAGAACTCCCATGTAATCACAACTCTGCAGCAGACCAGTTAACACGCACACACCAGTCTGACACCAACCAGCAGCGCTTCAGCGGCAGCTTTGCGGATTTTCCCTGCACTTCATGTTCAAGAACACTCAGAATGGCAACATTTGCATGCAATCTGCGCATGTCTAAAAGCTGTTTCTATCGATTCCCACGCTAAACCATTCAGTGAGGTCGAGATAAGTAACGCCACCCTTCACACCACCCTAACCAGAAAGATCCGCTGTCCTTCAGCTGCCAGTGAAAACTTGTGCGTGTGTTTCCATCAGCAAAGAAAATCCATCCTCCCACATGCAGAGTGTTGGGTGTTATTTCAGGGGAACACAGCTTCCTGATTAGCATTGTTTTAAGGGTATCAGCAAGAGACCCCAAACAGAGAGACTGAAAAGTGGAGGGACCTGAAGAGGCATATTCCCTGTAAAAGCACAGTTTATCTGGTGTTTCTTTCTCTGACTGTCACACTCGAGTCCCTTTCAAACAGGGTCATTAGCAAAACTTGAATTTAATCTTTTTGCTTAACAAACTATACCAGTACTTTTATTTGGATGGTGGACAGACGTGTGAGATAAGCATTTGCATGTTCGCATGTATTTTTTGTACCGTAACCACAGTCTCTCCTTACCCTGACCAAGTGTCTGAGTAGTTTCACCCTGACCATAGTGTTATTTGCCAATAACCAAAGATTTGAAGATCATGAGCATTAGATGTAATCCAGGCTTTAAAATCATCCACTATCAACATTCTTGTCTGGCAAGAGAAACAGACTTAGCCACTATTGACAGTAATAAAAATAAGGAATAACAGCAGCCTCATTCTTTAAGAGCACACTCGAAGGGTACTTTAAAAACCTGCTCTCTGTCTGCTTGCTTGTTGACAGTCCACTGTCCAAGAAGGTTTCGGATGGGACCAAAACTCGGAAGGTGAAGACCAGCCACCTTCTGCGCATCGACGAGCACGACTTCACCATGAGACCCGCCTTTGCAGGTAAGCTTTTGGCTTTAAGCTTGTAGTCAGCGGTCATGTTGGTGACCATATGTGAATAATTGTCCGTTGTTCTTGTGTCTTTAAAGAAGTCTGTTTTCTGAGTCATGTCACACCCAACAGGATTAGATTAGGCTCACCCTTTGTTGAACCTGCGTGTGAAGTGAATGTTGATACCACGCTGACTGGGAAAGCAGCAGCAGCAGCTTTATTTTTCCCACCTGTCTTCTTTTCCACTCGACTGCCAATTCTAAGGAGGACAGAAATAGGCGAGATGTGGAGCTCGCAGCCCCAAGCTAAAGAAGAAAGAAAGAAACAGAGAAATCCACAGCCGGTTCTGTTACACTGTAAATAAGGTCTGACACAGAGGTGAGCAGAGGTCATCCTACAGCGCCTCATAGAAAAACCTGCAAAAATTTGCCGTCAAGTCATTATTTGCCACATCTGATTGATGTATCTTCCAGCACGGATCCTGATTAGTCACATGCTGGGCCAGAGCAAAAGTCATCTTGAGGGCATTGTGTGTGTCCTTGCTTTACACCTTGAATGTCAGGACAATGGCACTGCTGCTGGGAATTAGGGTGGCAATTAAAAATAAGAAGCTTATTTGCTGGACTAAACAGTCCCATTCTTTGGCATTTAGCATAAACGGGCTCTGTTTAAGCACAGGAGGAGGTGGCAAGCTAAATGAAACGTCCCACAGAGAATATCATGTTCCTGAGGGACTACAGTTACAGCCTCAGACTGGAGCACGGCTCCCACTGAGGATCACTTTTTGTTTTGCGTTTGTCAGCTTTTGTTTGCAGGCCTCTTCTGCAGCAGCAGAAGAAGAAGAACGCGATCGTCTTATTCAAACATCATCAAAAGCTGACTTGTGTAAGCACCCCGCTGCTGCCTGTGAAACTGCCGTGCGTTCATTTGGCTGAGGAAAAAGTGTGCGAGCAGCAGCAGCTGCTGTGGTTCCTCCTGGCTTCAAAAGGAGCGACTGCAGTGTTACTAATGAAAGCCTCTTACACAGCAGCTTCCGTTCGCTGGGGGAACGATATCGAGAACAATGCTGTTGCTTGCCAATGGGGATGTCAATGTAGGGATGGGGAAAATTCCTAAATCACAATCAGACAAATCCTGACTGTGGAGCAGTTTATTGTCCAAATGGACACAATAAACTGCTTTGTTGCAATTCCCTTTCCCAAAGAACAAAGGAATGGAAAAATGTGAACTGGTTGGTCAAGATTCTTCTTCTTCTTCAACAGTATGCCTCAGAGAACACAGGGGATGAGGTTTGTATTATCAGCTGGTGGAGCTGTGAATGTTGATGAGCGTTCAGTTATCCTAATTAGAGCACCTGCACTGCTCCCACTGGGCGGTCCCCCACTGTGACCTGACAATTCAAGCAAATACAGGAAGCTGAAGGGAAGAAGACGTTTGTTTGGATGGAACATTTGTCATCACATCGAGTTGTGATTTCCTGGGTACATCTATTTATGGAGCTCCTCCTTGCTGCCTGCCTCAGGTTTAACATGTGATGGGGTGGATGGACCTGTCATGCATTAGTCACATTTGCATTAAAGAGACAGCATGTTTTCTCCTCATTTCACCCCCAGGATTCTGAGGAACCCTCCACCTAATGCATCCTTTCACTTGATTTCTTTCTAGCCCGTCTAATCTAGCCAGGGTGAACCAATAGTGGATTTACAGTTGCTAATCCATGAAAAGCGGAGCAGTCCATCATAGGTGGAATGGATAGGGTGTTTTTCTCCCCCTCTAGTCTTGACACATCTGTTGAAATTATACAAGGACAATTCAATCTGTGAAAGTACGGCTGAGTAACTGCACAAATGAGACAAAAGTGCAGCCGTAATCAGAAATAGCTGACTGTCTGTAAAAGCTTTCGCTGACTAATATACAAGATGAATTTAAGTTTCGTGATCAGCTGTGCTGTGTGTGACGAGGATGGTGGACAGGTTTATGTATTCAGCTACTCGTGAAGGTAGGTTTTGAAAGTTTTGGAAGGAGAAATAACTAGTTTCCACTCATGAGTGAAAAGTTTAATTAATAAGCAATAAAGCATAAAATGGAATTCAGTACACTCAAGGATTTGGGTGCTACGAACTTACTTTGAAGTTTCTCTTCAATCATCTGTTTGTGTGCTGCTGCTGAAGAGGTGTAGTTTATTTGTTATTTTATTTATTAGTTAATTTAGTGTCATTTATTATTTAAAGCAGAAAGGGACCACAGCTTGCATGTCATTGTACAACCCTCTGTTGTAGAATGATAAATAAATAAACCTTGAACCTTATAATTCAGGGAAGTCAGATAACTGTAAAATTCAATTAATATTGTTTTCCTTGCTGTTCTTCTTGCCGTGGCCACAGCAAGCCGCAATAGAAATAAGAAAGCTGAACATTTATCGACACTGATGGCAGCAACAACCATGTACATTCAAGCCTAGGCACAGCTCCCATCAAGTTTAATTGAAAACAATGGAAGCAGCCACACCGAACGCTCTCTGTCTTAAAGAATGATGACTTTAGCAGAATCTTCATCAGAAGCTCCACGCCTAGTTTAGCATTCCATTTTCCTGTAACTGGACATGAGCCAGAAGTAGGCTGGGCTGGGTCCAAGCTGGGTTAGCTGAAGTCCTATTCCTGGACTGGCTGGACTGGCTGGACTGGCTGGATGATGCTGTGGCCAGTGGTCGTCCCAAAGTCCATTGCGCCCAATCCAATCCCTGTGCGTCCTTTTTCATTGCCAATAACAATGAGTTTTTTTCTGTCATACGTAACACATTCTTCAGCAATAAAGGCAAATAATAGCAAAATAAACAAAAATGTAGCAACGTTTGAATCACCATGGTAACATTTTACCAACTTGCCCAGTAGTTTTGAGCATCCCTTCGTTTCTGGTTGTCGTTTTTGTTCTGACACATTGATAAAAAGGCAGGCTGCTATGTCACCTGCTTCCTACCTTTATGCTAAGTTAGGTTAGCCTTGTCCTAACACCAGCTCTGTACTTAACACACAGACATAAAGACTCAGCCTCCTCATATCACTCAGAAGAAAAACCTATGAGGAGCATTTCACAAGACTGAACTGTTCATTTAAGGGTTGCAGCAGTTTTTTTTTCCTCTCAAAAATTCTATAGAAATCATCTGCACTGCTAAACAGTTTAAATATTACTTTTCAGTCCCCACAGACAAAATTCCATTCACCTCCATTGTGATTGAGTGGAGGCAGAATTATCAAGACAATCATTTCTAAATATCTCTCTGGACAAATATTGTGAAAGCAAAATTAGACAGTATCTGCATGGCCAGATAATACTAGGGGTGATGCTGCAGTATTAACAGTTGCAGCAGCGGTCCTGTCACTCCAGATCTCAGGGTGCCCGGAAAGCCTCAGTGGTTTGTGGTGGTTTGTTATTATTGTTAATTATTCCATCTAATTACTACTAATTAGGGGCAACTCAGTTTTGCATCAGGTATCCCTAATAGTTTAAGTCAGCCCTGCTTAAGGGAACTTTTTTTTTTTTACACTTTAATATGGACATCTGCCAGTACACATTGAAATAACCCCCCCCCCCCCCCCCAACACTGACATCCTGTATTTCTTACAGTAATGGTTATTATGTAGCCTACGAGTGTAACTTTTTTATGACAGACATTATTAAATTTCATCCCCAGGGAGATCTGAAAATCCAATTAAACAGTAAGAATTAGCCTGATAAAAAATTCAGCGGCTGGATAAAAACTCCACATGTAGCTAATAAAATGTCTGCTTTCCTGTCACGTGAATGCAGAGTTTATGGCTTGTTTTGTTTTCACTTGATGACACATGTTAATTCCATATTAAAGACAAATTAAAGCCACTGAGGTTTAGTGGAGATCTCAGGAACAACAGGCTGTTTTGATCTTAACTCTGACTCACAGAGTTCGCTCCTCTGTGATGTTGGCACTCAGTGCTGTGGTGGTGACGTCTGTGGGACTGTAGGGTCAGGGGGAAACCACTGGCTGGCGCTCTCATGCTTCATGCCCCATTTGAAAGCAGCCCACATGGAAGTGCCACTGAGGGCTACAAGGGCCGACAGGAATTATGAAGTGGAGCATCGCTATGACGCATTCATGGGTCTCATCTGATAATCGGTGACGTGGAATAATTTGCTGATGCTGTCAGCTCAAAATAGCAAAAGGAAATCTTCTGGCAAAACCACACGCAGGACATTTCATCTGTGCCTGATTGTCCCGCCTGAACACACACAAACCTCACTTTTTCAGCCTCAATCTGGAGCCAACATTTTCAACACTGAAGCACAGAAAACAGGCTGTCATACCCTGTAATTCTAAAAACATAAACAGCCATATCCCTCCTCTGGACAAAGGTTTTTCTACTGCTGGGTTCTGGCTGTGGCCTCCTGGGACCCAAGCTGCGGAGAAATGAGACAGACTGAAACCACAGATCCATCTCACCCTGAAAGCACTGCTGGTCCAGGCTTTTTTCTCAGCAGGTGTCTGGTGTCCCATCCACTCAGGCGACACGTCAGCAGGAGGTCAGCCATTGCTGAGTCTGGCACGTGATGTGTGGCATATGGTGTGAGTAAAAGCAGGGAGGACACTCTGCTGACAGCTGGAACTGGGCATGAGTTAATATCCCCCCTTCCAGGTAGCAGCTTTGCTGTGCCAGTAGTTATGTAAGGCTGGCACCCTTACTGCTCCTCAGATTAACAATACTACAGCAGTCAATGTGACTTTAGTACACAAATGAGTTATGAGGATACTGTTTCATATCACTGGAAATTCCAAACTGATGTATTTGCTGAGCTGATGGTCCTCTCAATCAGTCAGCGAAGTAAATATGAAATATTCAGCAAACACGAGAATGTTGTGTTCTGTTGATTGTAAAGTCTCATATGAAATGATTGGAGTTATTCGTCATAGCTGAGCAGGATACCCCATCTTGTTATTTTAGGATTGTGTGTGCTTAGATGAGCTGATGACAGGGACACAGATCTGAACTGTGACTGCATCAGAACTGACGTCATATTTCTATTAAAAAGCGCCTTGCATATCAAATTTTCAAGAACGTAAAAACCGTTTTGTTCATCCATCTGATATCTCAGCAACTCACTTCAAATTTGTTCATTTGGACTCAAGGGTGAACTGATTAGATTTTGGTGTCAAAGCTCATTGTGACCTCACAAAATATGCTTTTGGGCATTAATTAGGAATTCATATGCTAATTTTGACAACATTTCACACAAATGTCTCAGAGGACAAAATGATGAAGTGATGACATTTTAAATCCAAAAGGTCAAAGATCAACTTCATTATGACATCATAATGTTGTGCAAAAACAGTCTTCTGGCCATTATTCAGGGACAGAAGGAGAGATTGTGACCATATTTCACATTTGGTCAGATACTGAATTGGTGACTCTAATCTTTTGTGTCCACCTTGAAACCGTGGTGATTGTATAGATCTGCCTGGTGGAAGATGTGTGTGAAGCATCCATTTTTACAATTTGTAGCTACATTTTCTATGACGACCACATCTATCTAACACCACATCTAATGTTCTGTCAGGCAATAGGCTTGATAAACCCAGTTATATCTCTTTTGATTTTAGATCTTCCTGGTTGTAATGTGTGAAATTATTGAAATTAAAATGTTTATCCAGGTTCTACATTAGTATGACATGCGTAGAACGTATAGTCGTGTGCTTTGGGATTGTCTCCTCAAGTCTGGGTTCTAATTCTGCAGTATAATGTAACTTCCAAAACAAACTGAGACAGTCAATAGACATGAAACAGTCGTTTCTCTGTGAAAAATATGAATGCAGCTCTAATCTGTTTGATATTTATGTGCAGGTCCAGCTGTCCCTGTTGGAGTGGATGTTCAGGTGGAGAGCTTGGACAGCATATCAGAGGTAGACATGGTAGGTGGCTTGAAGTTGTTAAATGCCATACAGTACACAGAGTAAAGTTGTTGGAAAGTCATGTAGTCTCTATAATCTGACTTCAAAAAGAACTGAAATCTGCTGAAAATAGCTAATTAGAATAGATTCAGTTTGGGTGTAAAAATGGAGGATTACTGGGATAATTCTGTCTCTCTAACTCAATATTCAGCCAGGATTGAATGCAAAGACCAATGCAAACGGAAATTAATGATGTTATGGGAGAAGTAGATACATAATGGCATTATTAGTGCTACTATTCCAGGGGATCATGTTACTGGTGGCAGATGTAACCAGTAAATCTGTGACTGATTCAGTTTGCAGTCGTGGAAGTTGCTGACTTTAACAAATTAACTCAGACTACTTCAACACATGCGGAAGAGAGTCTCTTCAGACAAAGCAGCTAATGACGCAGAAACATTCTTCATTAACAGAATGAGAATGAGCACATGAGCACCACTGTGACTAAGACTGTGATAATACTTGTCTTCTGAATCCAGCTTTTTTGATTGGACACACCAGATCAGAGCCCAAAGGTGATGAATGAATGTATCCTTTTAGTTACAGTCATTTCAGTTAGATAATCAGAATCAGATTATGAAAGCTCAGTGGTAGGAATTGTTTATTTTGCTCAAAGTCAGACTGAATGCACGTTGAGTAATGTAATTAAATCGACCTTCTGTTCTGGAACCATAAATTGGATCCAAAACAGTTGTCCTGATGTTGTGTAAGCTCCTGTTTGCAAGGACAACCAAGGATTACATTTAATTTGGATCCCAGAGTTGTGTATGTAATTGTTTTGGAACCAGTGGGGGAAAAAAAATAATGATTCCAGACGATGGCTTCTCTTAATGACATTATGTCATATCACAAAGCTGCAGGTTGCTAAACAGTTACACGGCAAATGATCTTTTGCTGTTTCATTTAAAAGTTGGCTGGTTTAGCAAACATAAGATTTGCTGTAGGATATCTATGATTTTATTCTACATTTTCAACATATCTCGTGAAAAAAACAAAACCATCAATGTTCGTCCATGTCTCAGTGCTCTCTGACTTCCCTACCCTGTCTGTGGAACTCAGCCTAAAGCCCATTGGTTCGTATTGAAGACATAAATCTTTAAAAATATCTCTCAAAGGCTCAGCAGTTTTTTTTTGAAAAATGAATTTCCTGAAACAGCTGGTCACTGTAGGTTTAAAAACACGTTGCTCAAACAGGGGGAAGTAGTGCATTTCTTGGCAGGAGCATCATATCAGGGAAATAGTCAAACTAATCTCTCCAGATTATATTGACAAGAAAATGATCATTGTTTGCTCAGCAAATAGGTTTGACAGACTAGGTTTTGTGTTTGAAACAATAATGGAGCCTCTCTGCAAGGCCTTTGCAGCAAGGTAAGTTTAACTAACTCAACTAAAATGTTAATTAAAGCAATCATTAGCACATACCCGGATCTGTCATATGTCATATCTGTCAGAAGTGAGTGAGGGGAGAAAAAAAAATGTATGCATTTTTTATGTTAGGCTCCATAAAACTATGACACAAAGCATAAACTATTCTCTTGAATCTCAATAATTATCCAATCAGAATAAAAGAAAAGTTCTTTCCACAAAAATGAAATCTCATGATTGATTGTTTTATTGGTGACATGGCAGGCAAATAGTGACTGGTGAGCAAGCGGCAGTTATGCATATAGAGTGGCTAATGCTGAAGGTGGGTGGACAGAGAGAGCAGGTGACTTACATTGCACAGATTCAAGATCAGCTTTTCCTAAATAGAGTCAAGGTTAAAAAGAGTGCAATAATTTCATCTGAACCAGTATCAGCTAACTTGTATCAGTGGGAAGTGTGTGGGTTTTTGTAACAGCTCCCAACTGCATTCTGATGGACGATGTCGATATAACAAGATTCAGTGCCCAGGTCTCCCTGAGGGTACTAATCCAGCCCTGCATTAGTCATGGTTTACACTGAATGAAGATCTTCAACACTAACTTTGAGGTAGTTGTTGTATCATATAATTTTGAGAGGCTCATTTAAGCCAAGAATGTATAGATTGATTTTTCTGTCCATTGTCTAATGTTCAATGCATAATAAAGACCTAACCATGAAGGAAATAATGTTCCATAATATTATCTGTCCAACCAAATAATACATATCATACAGTAATTGTACATTGTATTGAGAAAGGAGAGCTGAAACGTGCTGAGACTCAAACATGTACAGTACCACAGGTTGGTTTGACTAACACTATTTTGGTATAAACAGTTCACTGGGGATAACTCTCATGTCACTACAGATGGTTTAGGTTGTTGATTCAGTTATTTGTACATGTGAAATATGGATGTAATAAAAGGGAAACACTGGGCTCAGAATGTTCTGCTACAACTACAAGAGACTGTTTGAAATAACACAGGCAGTGTGTGTGGGAGTGAGTCAAAGTCAAAATGCTCTTTGGCACAGATGAATAAGACATGTCAGGCTTTGGATGCACACACAATGCTTGTTAGCAGGATACATTTGCTCATGGGATTTGATCACAAGACAAAAAATCTAGGATACAATCAACTCTATAATTTAAGACACCCTGTGTTTAACTAAAACATGATACAACAACAGCATGAGTAGAGAAGAGTCAAAAAGTCTCAGTTAAATCATTTACACAGTAATATGTGTTTTCATTTTGCAAACATTAGTCATCATGCTGATAGCAGACCAAAGCATATTGCCGTTATTGCTAATGAATTCAGCTCTTTGTTTTGTAGCAATTATTGACTGATAATGAAAGCTACAATGTAGCATAACAAGAGCCATAGAGTCATAAAGTCAGTGAGCTGACTCGTTATATTTAGTTACACAGCAGTATCCATCTAAAGTTTGCTTGTTAGTAGTTACAATCAGACACCAGAGTGTATTTTTCTACTTGATATTTTGTGGCAATTATGACGTTCTGGTAAATGCTAAAATGTAGCACAATGGTAACATGAGTAGAAATAAGTCATAAAGACACATCTGTGATTGACATGGGCGTCAGAGATAAGGAGCTGTCTCAGAAGTTCCAGCTCATCTCAACTTGATGGTAGCACAGACTCACAGACCTATGGTACATGTGGTGCTGAGCATTATGATAAAATGAAATGCCCTGCTTTTAAGGATACAAAGTATCAGTCAAAAGTTTGGACACACCTTCTTGTTCAATGGTTTTTATTTTTTTGTTTTCTAAATTGTTGATTAATACTGAAGACATCCAAACTATGAAGGAACACATATGGAATGATGTAGTAATTAAAAACGTGTTAAACAAACCAGAATATGTTTTATATTTTAGCTTATTCAATGTAGCCACCATTTGCTTTGATGAGGGTTAGGGTAGGGTTAGCCCTTACATAGCCTGAGTGAAAAGATCGTCCTGACCCTTCCTGAAGCCTATAGTTTGGAAATTAACCACTTTCATCACTCCAAGGAAGGAAAAGAAGTATATATGAATGACCCCCTAGTTCATGGAAAAACTTGGAAGATTTATGATAAACCTCTGGAGCAGGAACTGGAAGTGCGACAGCTGGCCTCAAATTGAAAAGAGCCAAATGTATGTTTAAACAATGGAAGAGTCACTTTGTGGGGCACATCTCTGATGAGAGTGGCTTAAGACCTGACGCAGAGAAAGTGGGTAGGACAGAAAATTTCTCACAACCTCAAAACCTAAGGTAGCTCAAGCAGTTTCTTTGAGTGATCAACTACGAGGCCAAACTCATCCCAGAGGTGAAGGTGGAATGACTGTGGGGACCTACACAGCAGACCACCTTCCAGAGACTGGAGTCTGCCTTAGCATTTGCACCTGTTTTCTCCTTCTATGACGCTATCAGGCCCACTGTGGTGTCATTTGACACCACCAGTTACAGACTTGGAGGGGTCCTGCTGCAGCAGCATGGTGAGGACTGGAAACCTGAGGCCTACTGCTTCAGGAGTCTCAGGGACGCAGGGCCCCCCCTCTCCAGGGGCCTGGTGCAAAGTTTTGGGGATGAGATGTCCAGTAACAAAGAGGCTACACATATAGACTCAGTCCTGAGCCATGTCCTAGCTACACCACAGTAGATTCAAAAGATCAGAGACCACATAGCCAGAGACCCCCAGCTCCAGGTAGTGAAGAAGTTCTTCCAGTCAGTCTGGCCAGCTTATGAAAGGAAAATACCTGAGGCAGTCAGGGACTTCTTCAAGAAAAGACAAGAAGGACTGCTGCATTTTTCGTGTGTTGTGAATGGGCAGAACAGTTAAATTAAAATGTCACTGAGTGTTCAGAATTTAGTGTTCCTCTCACTTCTGAAACATTCTGAAGCGGTGTGGTATGAAGGAGTATGAACAAAAACACGTAGCAGCCAGAACACAATGCAGCTGTGCCTGGTGGAATCTCGAGGTGGGTGTAAATCCCCAAATGAGTTTCATTGCCAATACATTCAACTTTTCATTTCTAAAATGTAATGTGTTGTTTCGTCTTTCAAGTTATTTGAGTTTTGCTTTCATGACCATTAAAATAAATGAATCAAAGTTTTAAATAGCTAACATGCTGGCATTTATGTACATTCAAGGATACAGATTTTAAATCACTACACATGAGAACATCTCTCATTAAACTTAAAAAACATTACAGTTATCAGAAACTGAGAAATTCAGATATGCCCCTGAAGTCATCTTACGCAACATCATAGGTACTTTCATGGTGGATGCCAAGAGTACAGTGTGCTGCTGGAGCCATTATTTCAAACTGATCAGGTCTTATGTAATACCACGAGGAGAAAGGGATAGAGGATCACCTTCTGTGGTAGGGGGATATAGTGCAGACAGAGGTCCACTCTTCCCTGCATAGCAACAGGAGGACAGAGGCGGGAAGACAAGGGTAATCTAGGACAAATGGAAGCTGCGGACTGCACTTAGTTAACATATGTTCAGCACTTCTCTTGACCATGTATGTTTAGTCATAAACAATTCATATAATCCAGCAGACACAGGCCACAGCAGTGTAATCCCAGAGGAATTCAATAAACCAGAGGCAGCAAGCAAGCAGAGTCCTCATAGTGAGACTTAATCCAGAGGCTGTTTCTGTTTCTGTCACCCATCCCCCTCTCCCTTAGGACTTCACTATGACCCTGTATTTGAGGCACTACTGGAAGGATGAGAGGCTGGCCTTCCCAAGCTCAACCAACAAGAGCATGACCTTCGATGGGCGCCTGGTGAAGAAAATCTGGGTGCCTGATGTGTTCTTCGTCCACTCTAAGAGGTCATTCATCCATGACACCACCACTGACAACATCATGCTGCGGGTCTTTCCGGACGGTCATGTCCTATACAGCCTGAGGTGAGGGCAGGAAGCTCCCCCATGCACAGATATCTGCTCTCACTGGGTTTTCCCACACCATCCAAGCGAGACTTGGTAGGCTTTGGTGCAACATGCTAAGAGCTGACACACTCTGCTTTTAATTCCCCAGGGTTACAGTTACTGCTGCATGCAACATGGATTTCAGTCGTTTCCCTTTGGACTCGCAGACATGTACACTGGAGCTGGAGAGCTGTAAGCATTCATATGCCCTGACCCTCTACTCTATTACTAACACAGTGGAAATATAATGGGCTACTAATTATTAAAGGCCCAGAGCATTAATACAATAAACTATTATTTATTACTATTTTATCATAATGTACTGCTATTTATCAATCAGGTTTGCAGAACAACAGTTGTTGTTAATTGCATTATTTTTTCATGTCAGTATTTTCACTTCATTACATTATCTTTGATTACATCTCTTCTTCAGAAGCAGTTTTAACTCACTAATTGTTTGCAGTAATATCAGTCTTGTAATTTTTTGGTCACTGTTAAGATATCAGCAATAAACTGAGAAGTTCTGTGCAAATATTTCACATTGAAAGCCCTCCAGCCCTATTAAGAGCATCATTCCTCCCATTTCTGGAAGGCTTTAATTTGAATTAAAAAATGCAAAGATGCTTGCACACTGTCCTTCAATTCATTCTTTCATTCAGAGTGGAGTGGTGAGTATGAATATATGTGTATATATAAGCATGCAAACATATACACACAGTAGATACCCATATACGACTACATCGACATATTTTTTGCAGTTCTTTAGTCACGACTCCTTTATTTGTTTGGCAGTCATTGGAGTCTTAGCAGTTGAATATTGGCTTTTATTTGAGAATTTGCTGAATTTTTGAAAGTGTTTTTCAGTCTTAACAGAGATCAAAGACAGATCCTCTACTGATATTGAAACTAATGTAACTAATATATACAAACATTCATGCGCTCTGTCCTTCAGATGCTTACACAGACGAAGACCTGATGCTGTATTGGAAAAGCGGTGATGAGTCTCTGAGCACCGATGACAGGATTTCTCTGTCTCAGTTCCTCATCCAGAAGTTTCACACTACCTCCAGACTGGCTTTCTACAGCAGCACAGGTAGACTGGCTGAACAAACACAGTAGAGTTTTACATTGATGTTTTCCTTAAGGCTGCATTACCCCAAAGCCCCAAATGCTTCAGGTTCACTGTGTGACAATTAGTATGGAGTAATTTGTTACATTGATCAATGTAAACTGAAATGCAATGGACCTTAATGTGACTCAAACATTTGAGCCTAATCCTGAGCTCTAGTATTATCCAGGGGTCCCATGTCAAATACATTGAAATGTCAGTTGACATTATGCTCACATGGTGCATATTTTTGAATAACTTACATTTAATCAAGAACACTTGGGGAATCAGTGGGGATCCCTAGTTCCCTTTTTTGCCCTGAGGCCTGCTGACAGGTCATCAGGCCCTGATATTACAGAGTCCGAAGTGATCACGTTGAACCTCAGTGAAACAAGCCAAAGAACCACAAAGCAAGACAGCAAGGAAAGTCCATTTATTTAGCAAAGTTTATACACAAGGGCATTTCAAAGCACTTCCCATAATGAAATTAGAAGGTTTAAAAAAGAGAGACTTACATTAATAGAAGGTATCTCATGATGGAAGAGCAGGGTAAATACTGATGAGTACATAAATGATTTTAACCCGGATTTAGTTTGGGCAAGTCTTCTCTGCTGATTTTTCTTGTTAAGTCTGGACTCAGTTTAAAGGTTAGCTGAGGCTTCATATTTTAAAGATAGTCACACAAATACTTTGATTCTGAACAAGCAGTGGCACTTTCTACTCCACTGAATGACACACTGGAAGCAGGCCTGTACTATTCAGGTCCAGCCTCTATTTTGAGATGTTTGTTCTATTATGTGGGACTTGTCTCTGACTCAAGTGGTTTTGACTCCCGCCTGAGAATTGATGCAGAGATCTGAGAATTAGTATGATGTCGTTACTTTTCTTCCTCTGTATAAGGTAAAGTCATTTTAACATTGCCAAGGATTTGAAATCCTTGCCACTGCCAATGTTTGACACTCCTCTCCATATTAAGACTGTCACTTACAGTCAAACCAATCCAAATGAATTAGTATTAATTTTAAAATAGAAATAGTAAACACAACCTTATGCTTAAACTCCCTTGCAGAATGAAATCTTTTCCTTTTGCCACTATGCCTCTGATGTCTGAGTGACAAACATTACTGCTAAAGCAGTTGCATTTACAAAGTCAGCAAACAGCCTTCATCCCAGTTTTTCCATCTATGGTATTGAATCCAAATACTTCCACACATTACTTGTCAGATGGTTTGATTATCCATTCAGCACAGCTCGCTAGTTTTCTCCATTTTGAGTTAGCCAAAGAACAATAGACCCTTTTCACTTCAGATATTTTGACATTTCCCAATAGGAAAGCCCAGGTGTAAACTTGGACACTTGAATAGAACAGAGACATCATTAATTTGATTAGTACCGCCTGTGCTTTGCCTACAGTGACAAGTCAAAATGCCTGCTGTGAAATAGAGCTATAGCTTAGTTCACTACTCTAGCAACAGGTCAGGGTAACTGGTGCTCATTACTCAATTGTGAATTTGAACAGGTTATTACAGGTTATATATCTATTTTTTCCAATGTTTTAATTAAAGTTAAAATTTCAAATCAAAACAGCTCAGGGCCCCGTCTCAATATAATGGAGTTAAATGACTTTTTCACTGAGGGATTTTGAAGCCTATACAGGAACAATGTCCTGGTTACTCACCGCGATCAGCAGACCACACTGACAACAGTAATCAAAGATAGAAAACAGTGCCATTAAAGGTGGGAAACAGTAAATGCTGTTCTCTCAGAAAATAATTGTTTGGCTTTGCCCTCTGGGGTTACTCAACCAATGAGATGAGACGGAAAGCTGTTTCTCTGAGAAATGTTTCTGTCACATTGGAGCTTGAACACACCACTGGTCTGTTTTAATATATTTCATATAATTCCCTCACATTGTTATTGTGCCATTTTCTACCTTAGTATGCTCTGCTGTCATTTTTTTAATTATCTCTTTTATATTCAGCTGTTGTTTTGTTTGTCCATGGGTTTTGGTTTGGTTATATTCCTCTCAAGATTTCAAGCATTTCTATGTCATTAGCTGTTAATTTCACCTGGTTCTGTGTTTATCATGCCATTTTAGCACACCAGTCCTTTGTTTTATCTCTGACACATAAAATAGTTTGCAGACACAACGCTATATTTTACTTCTTCTCTGTTTCCAGGCTGGTACAATCGTCTGTACATCAACTTCACTCTGCGGCGTCACATCTTCTTTTTCCTGCTGCAGACCTACTTCCCTGCCACTCTGATGGTCATGCTGTCCTGGGTGTCCTTCTGGATCGACCGCAGGGCCGTCCCTGCCAGAGTCTCATTGGGTAAAAAGATACGGAACACAATCACCATCCTGCCTGTTGACCTCAGAGCATAATGCTAGCATATGAAAACTCCAAAGGGAATCAGATTGTTAAAGGAAAGCACTACATTTTGGTAAATTTGCTTTTTGTTCCAGTATCAGTTTCTTTTCTGCACTCAATACAGAGCTGGCGGGGCGTGGTTAGCCTAGCTTAGTATAAAGGCTCTTGGCTCTGTCTAAAAATTATTAGTATCAACCAACTCTAAAGCTCACTAATTAATACAATGAATCTTGCTTATTTAATACATACACTAACCCAAAGTAAAACCACAATTTGTGGTGTCGGGGCCAACTCAGAGGTTAGCAATTTTTTGTGACTTTCTTTCAAAGCCCAGTGACAAATCGAATGACTTTTAGACAAGACTTTATCTCTTCTCTTTTGAAGAGAGTCACCAGTATTTCTCAGTGAATAACTTGAGTATTTAAGTTTATTTTCTCTTTAACACTCTTTTATACACAGAGTTTACAGCATCGTATTGTATGTGGATCCTCTGCATTCATGACACTTCACTTCCACAGTCTATACAAGAGGCTTCATGAACAGGTTTTAAAGTTAGAAGTAGACTTAGATTCACAGTGATCAGATGAGAGTAGCTTGCAACATAATAATAGGTAATGACAAAGCTAATGAGAGTTAATTTAATCCAGTCTAATCTAGCAACATCTAACAGGATACAGTTGCCATGCATTGAAAATAGTTGGCAACACTGTACAGGCTGGAGCTGTTTCCTGATGAACAACCGGCAGGTGTGGTGACTATGTGCAGCATCCTGCAGTCTTGTTGCCACAGTGAGGTTGCTAGGTTTGATACATCAGACCTGTACCGAAACCTACACTAAAAAATAACCTAACCCCAACAGTGTATGGAGAGGCAAAAATGGTTACTCTGCATGAACTACTTCACAGAAATGAGGAATATTACTTTTTGTCCAAAACATAAGCTAATATGGAGTTTTGCTGCACTACCAATATCATCAACCTTATTTTGTTGTAAATTTCTGAAGCAAAAGTGGTGGACTTGAAAAATGCAGCTAAAGATATGGTGAGTAAATTCAGGGGCAACTCAACTGGAACACAGTCTGAGCCTCATCTACTATCACTGTGCTCTGCACCTACAAGTGAATGAAAATGTTCACACATCTTCTTTATTGATGTCTTTCTGGGAAACGCTCACTAAAGCCAAAAAACATTTAAGTTCCCCCAGTTTCTAGTTTTTGTCCTATAAGTTCCAGAGCAATCTCTGTACTGGACAGACAGAGATAGAATGAATAGAGATAGAAGGAATCTTATTCATGTGTCCCAAAATCCTTCTCGACTGTCACGCTAATATTAAGGGTGGATATTCTCTGTGCTTCAGGTATAACCACAGTGCTCACCATGTCCACCATCATCACTGGAGTCAACGCCTCCATGCCCAGGGTCTCCTACATCAAAGCTGTGGATATTTACCTCTGGGTCAGCTTCGTCTTTGTCTTCCTGTCTGTGCTTGAATATGCTGCTGTCAACTACCTGACAACAGTGAGGGATGGGAAAGACCGCAAGCTGAGAGAAAAAGTCAGGGAACAGGTACAGACACCTTTTCAGAAATCACATTAATCTCATAATGGGGCTTTCCACTTTTCATTCAATCCTGATTTTTTTCCTCCCTTTTTCCAGTCCCAGACGCTCCCCTGCACCTGTGGCATGTCCCACGCCAGGACCATGATGCTGGATGGTACATACAGCGAGGCAGATGCCAACAGCCTGGCAGGGTACACAAGGGCCTCCATGGCGGCTGAGGATACATCAGAAAAACAGGAGAGAATGGTGGTGCATCTCTCCCTGGACGAGCCTACAGGGACCAAGAAAAAGGGCATCCGTGGCTTCCGGATCATCCACAACACCCACGCTATCGACACCTACTCTCGCATGATCTTCCCTGGGGCCTACATCCTGTTTAACCTGATCTATTGGTGTGTGTACTGCTGAGCGAGCGCATTTGAGCCTAAACTGTAGCAATGAAGAAAAAGCCACATGACTTTTGATCTTAGAAGAGATATAAAGTTGTTTCCACTCTGCATATTCAGGTGGGACAATGAGTTTGGCAAGATAGAGGTCAGAGGCTTCTGGCTGTGAATATCTCCAATTCTGGCTCCCAAGCAACCGTCGGACTGGACTCAGCTTCTCCTCCTTTACATAATCATATCACAAGTTCATACTGCAACAACATTTTTCGGGCTGGTTGCACAAGTTTTGCTTTTAGACTAGTCTAAATGATGTACAAAAATAAAAAAAACAAGACAGAGGTGATTGCCTACCATATTTTATTATGTTTTAAAGCTCTTTTAAAGCCAACAACTTGTTTGTTGGCATCTTATTTCAATCATTTTTGTGTTAACTTTAATATTGACTCTAGTATTAACATTTTATGTCCCTCCCTTACCATTTACACATTTTTCTCTGGCACACTTGGAACTGAATTCTGAAGATGAATTACCATGTAACGTATTTCACAACATGAAGAAATATTCTGATTTAAGTGTAGGTATTTTTGGAAATTGACTTTCAAACCCTTTTGTCTCCTTAAGCTGCTAAACGCTCCACTATGTTCATCAGCTAATTGCTAACTGTGTCTCTGCCATTTGCATCTTGGCAGGTCGAAATAGAATATATTGATTGGCAGAGCTTCCACATTGTCAAGAAAGCTATGTACAACTAAGAACTTACGCTGCATGCCTATCTGAAGTTGGACAGTTCGATCTGTGTCACATCTTACAAATCTTTGTGCAACCAGCCCCTGCCTAGACTCCCCTAAATAACACTTTCTTCTCTGAAGTTCTCTGTTTTCATGATCCAACTGTCAAAATAATAAGAACATATAATTTGGCTGCTATTGGCTCTATAACCTCTGCAACTGAGTCACAACTGAATGTGTCCAGAGCAGATGGCTAATGAGGCAGTAAGTGAGCTAAATACCAGTCTTTCTTCCCTTAACAGCACTCTGGCTGCAATGACAACATTTCAATTAAAGTGACAGTAAATCCTGCTGCCCTGTATTACTCATAGACTACGATTGACATTAACTAGACTGAAGTAACTTGTAAAGCCAGGACAAAACAGGATCTTGCTACTTTATGGGTTTTAAAGCACCATACACCACAGTTGTGGCAGTCTTTGCTTATTTATGTATGGGCTTGTTCATTCACTGAGTTTTTTTTTTTTTATTTAATATTTATTCATTATTTTTAGTGCAGCAATAGATCCATGTGCCATTATACCTTAAGTTGGCAAAGATACACAAAACAGGGCTTGTACAGAACTGCTTGATGCATGCTGCAGATGTGCAATACTGTATCTTTACGGTTGTATATTTTTCAGAAAGGACTGAAAACCATGGAAAGCTTTATCAGTGATGTAACCGACTTGAACCGCCTTAAGTGAACATTTTTTATACATCAACATAGTTTAAAGGCTGTTTTTTTTTTCTTTTTAAATTTGTTTGTTTGAGTATCATGAGTGACTGCATAGTTACAGGACATTGGGGTTTTCTAAGCAGTTTTCCATCCAGTATAGCATTTAATCATGTGAGTAAATAGTAAGCTAGAAACTCTACCTATGTTGGCCACAATGTGATTACACATTACAGCTGATGCATTTTCATTCCATAATTCTGGTTAACAAGTCAGTATTTCAAAAGCAGATTCTACCCTCAGAAATGTTCCATATCCAAGAAACAGGTGTACATTTTGGGAGATAAGATTATTAACTTTCTTGCTAAGAGTTAGATGAGAAAATTGATATCAATTTCATGTCTGTGTACATTTGGTACAGGACAGGACCCAGGAGGCAGTTAGCTTAGCTTAGCATAGCATAGCATAAAGACTGGAAGCAGGGGGAAACAGCTAGCCTAGTTCTGTACAAAGTTCAAAAACATGCCAACAGCACCTGCGAAGCTGAATATATAACATGTTTTATCTTGATTAATCAGTACTTGCTGTTTAAACAGAAGCATGAAGAAACTTGGAGAGAGACTGTAGCCTGTCCATTTCTTTTCATTTCTCTAATTCAGCTCGACATTGTGTACACGAAATGTTTCTCTTTGGGAGGGGGTTTATTTTAATTAGTTTTACCCTAACCAATCAGGAGGGATTACATATCCATCCTGCCAATGTCATTTGGACTTACAACAACCCGGAAAGCTGTGTTGATCTTATCCGCTCGTCATCATTTTCAGTCGCTATTTTCATGAATATAGCGCAGTCGCTGGCTAGCTATGTAGGAAGATAAGGTCCATATCCGCATTGGAAGCACCAGTCAGTGCACACACCACCAGAACTATTTGACCCGGCAAACAAATATGAGGAGATTTAGGGATCTGGAACCAAGCAAGGCTCGCCGTATTCCCCTGATTCCAGTCTTTATGCCAAGCTAGCCTAACCACCTCTTGGCTCTAGCTACAAACTTACTGCACAGATATGATGTGATATCAGAGTAGTATTGATTGATACTCAATGAAAAGGTGCAGTTTGGTAAAAGGCCAAACTCTTCTCAGTCACCAATAATGCTCTTTAGCTTCATGGCAGCATTCATTTGCCAAAACAAAATGTGATTTTTCTTAATTTCTTTAATGGTGAGTATTTTGAAACAAAATTGTCACTACATTAAGTCGGATGGTTTCTTAGTACAAAAAACAAAACAAGAAAGACAAGCACACTCGTAGATCCGTCAGCTTCCAAACCAACATCACTTCTACCTTCATCTTCAGAAATGTTCAGAATGTAATGCTTTCAGAGCAATTTCATAAATAAAGTATGTCTTTCACACATTTAAATGGGTGCTTATTTATAGCTTTGAAGATTCTGCAGAATTTGAGGTTTTGAGGCCACAATACTGTCAAGCTCCTCCACTTTGTTTTCTAAAGACAGCAATGGCAAAGAAACAGCTTTACTGAAAACAGTCATAACTTCCAAGAATAATGTATCAGACAGAATCTTCCTTGGTGACGCACATCCGTCTTTAATCCAGATTTTAGAGAGCACTCCGGGCACATCTAATCCCCAAATAAACAAATCATGTCAGATTTGACTATGCTACCACTACTTAAAAACACAGCGCTGCAGTAAGGCAACCGATCCCACACTCTTATCTGAGTTATTTATTAATGCAGCTGTTGCTTTAAGGTAATATACTGACTCATGCTCTAATATGTCTGGCCATGGTTTATACTCAGTGGCAGATCCTTGAGGACTTATTGTCCTACAAGGACATCTGCGCCGTGGCTTGTAATATTGTTGTGTCTGGGATAAATTAATAAACATTTACACAAATTTCTTTGAAATGCCACAAAAAAGAGGATATGATATGATATAAATAGTTTTACAAATCCCTGTGTGTGCAAAGCCCATGGCTATGGGTAGTTTTGAACTGATTTGAACTGAACATGACCCATATCTAGGTTTTTTTTTCTGTTGCTTTTTTCTATCTTTGCTCAGTAGACAAAAGGTCTGGGATACAGAGGCAATAATAATTATTCAATGTCCTGATCTAAACCCTCATTAACAGGGGAACTCAGGTGGAATGTTAATTTGTGTCAGTGAGAGATGATGACTGTTGATGGCTTCCTGTCTTACATCATTGTTGCTTTGGGATCTAATTATATGGCAAGTGCTATTCATCTACCAAAAATATTTACATGGCTCTATCTATCACTGAGCACACATGAGATGATGCTGTTTTTAGCAAAAATAATGTAGTGCATAGGATGAGCTGAGCACACCAGATCAGCACCATGTCAGCTTGCCAATAGAGAGAAGTCTCTGGAAAACCAGTCCTTTCATCGCCTACACTGCTAGTATAAAAAAAAGAAAAAGAAAAATACACACACACAGGATATCCAACATCTTAGATTACTTGCACATCTCATCTCTTCAATTAACGGTTCACTGTAAAATCAGGCCACGTTTCCTAGTAATTATGGCATGGATGTCAGGCACCAGTTACCAGTCAGACACTGGTAATTATGGTAACATTTTCTCAAAAATTTTTGACAATTTTAGAAACACTAATTAACAGGTTCAGAAAAGGTCTCAGTACAAAACTGCTTTGAGTGAATACTTCAGCATTTTCATAAACACACATTTGCTTTCTTCTGAGGAATAGCAGATTGATATCAGTCTCATGTCTCTGTGTTAAAGCTGTATTAACTGATTTGTTGGCCACTTCGGCACAGCAGGAGGAGCTGTAAACACAACATCTGACATACTATGACCTCATGAAAATGATATGTTGAGTTTCCTAAATAGACATCCAGCAGACTTTGAGCAACATTAGGTCACCTGATGAAGGGAAGCTCAATATTCACTCTCCTTTTCACTTAGGTTTTTGTCGCCACCAACTCCTGAGCAGAACACCCGTCTCTTTAGCTGTTTTTTTTTCCTTTGCTGAAGACAGAAGATAAAAAGTTTTGTACGACTGACGAGTCATTAATAATTTCTTTTTCAGTTCATAAGTACAAACAACACTTTTCACATTCCACACAAAAATGTTGATTAGTGCAGCTTGACATACAATAATAATAATAATAATAATAATAATAATAATAATAATAATACTTTTCAAAACAAAATTGCAAGATGCTTTACATGTTTCAAATTTCAGGACTGAGGCAAGTAAAATCAGACACTTCAATTAACAATCAACAATAAAAAGGAGATAAAATTCCCAACAATGAAGAAGAGAACAACTATGATAATAATAATACAGATAAGACATGTTGGTAGTTAAACAGAGTGGTTGTAGCATTAATAAAAAAAAACTTTTTTAAAAAAGATGTCACTGATTGTTCAAGCCTCATCCTCACGCAGGGAGATCCAGAGCTGAGGGGCTCTGACTGTAAAAGCTCAGTTTACCTTTAGTTTTGGGCCACGACATAGGAACAGCCTGTAGAGCCCTGCCTGAAGATCTGAGGCTGTGCTCTGGCTCACAGGGGAGCAACATTTCAACAATATAACTGGGAACAAAACCATGAAGTACTTTAAAATCAGTTTTAAAACTTACTGGTAACCACTGAAGAGAGGCTAAAACAGGGCTGAGATGATCTTGTCTTCTGGTATTTGTTAAAAGCTGAGCAGCTGCATTCTGTGCCAGCTGAAGGTGCTTAACTGTGCTTAACCCTGAATACAGTGAGTTACAATAATTTCATTGAGCGGGGAAAAAGGCACAAATGACCTTCTTGAGATCAGGCCGAGAGAGGAGAGACCTCACAACCACTTTTCTGGCTTCATTTTTGGCATTTATAGACAAAACAATGATTTCAGAAAATTTTGGGAAATCCAGCACTTTCTGACAGATAATAGCTATATCGGTCAGATGATAATAGACAGGATAATAACTGATGAAAACTGACTTCTCGAAGGGTTTTTAATTGGACATAAACTTGTGTGTATAGCAATGATCATTTATGCATGATATGACCCAGTGGCAACATGCATGCATACAGTAGAATAACAGAGGACCAAGGATGGAGCCTTGGGGAACACCAGTAGTCAGAGGGGCCACAGAGGAAAAGATAGCACCAACCACTACTGAACAAGTTTGTCTGGACAAGTAAGATCTGAACCAGCCAAGGGTAGCATCCCTGATGCCAACGCACTTTTCAAGACGAGCGAATAAAATAAAACAATCAACTGTGTCAAATGTTGAGCTGAGATTAAGAAAGATTTATATCGAACAATCTCTAGGATCAGCTGTAGAGTGAAAGACTACTTGTATCTTTGCTGACGGCAGTTTCGGTGCTATGACATGCACAGAAACTGAAAGTTGTCAAAGATTAGAATTATTCCTAAAATAAATCAGCTGAGAGAAAGCAACCTCTAAATTTTTGTGGTAAAAATGTTTAAAATCCAGAGGGTCAGTGGTGAGATTTCAAAGAAATGGGTGCACTGCATGCTGAAAGCAGGAAGGAACACCCTCAGAAATCTGGCGGCCATCACATCTAAGGGGCTTAACGAAGGCTTTAACTCAGTTTTAAAGTGCACAATGAAAGAGCTTCAAAGACAGAGTGTTATTCTGGCTATAAGAGGGCTTCTATGTGTCTGTCTCTCCCCTGTCCGTCAAGTCTGAGTCTGTCACTACATTTACACATAGCCGGCTATTTTCATAAACAGACATTTCACCCTCTCCGTTTTCAAAAATAACAGTGTGCACATGTGTCCATTTTCAGAAAACTTTTCGTTTACACTAACCCGTGTATGTATGCCGTCGATGCTGGCGGTGACGCGGACTGGCTCTTCGTGTTCAGAGGAGAATTTGCGTTTGCGTGTAAACAAAGGGCACAAACGAAGAGAAATGTCTCCATTTTTCAAAATACCCGTGTACATGTAAACGGGGCTTGAGTTACTGCAGGGCATGGCCAACAGGTTGGGCCCAGCCTCCTCTCCTCCTGAGCACAGGTGGGCTCAATCAACCAATCAAGACTCAACTGCCCAATACAGTGTTTAGCAACAGGGTTTCAACCAGCATTTGTCGTATCATCTGCCTTGCTGCTTGGTAAAAGACTAGAACTCAAGAAAAGTGCTAAGTGCTTTTGTCTGAATATTTTCGTCTTGTCTGCTACCTGACTTGCGTGTCCCTGCACATGGCAGAAGGTTTTCTCTTCATTTCTATGATTTAGACAAATAGACACTATTTTACTTTGTTTGGTGCTAGCAGCTCTGCAGCAGCAACAACAAATTTTCCTTCTGAATGAAGTTTGAGCTTTTTAGCTATTAGCTGGCTCACCATAAAACTTCCCTGCATTCCAAACTATGCCAATTTTTAAGGTTTTATGGTGTCATATGATGTCATTTCTGCCTTAGGGAAAAAGGTTGACACCTTTCAGACGATGTTTCTGGGGTTAATGGTTCTGAGACTGGATCTGCCATCAAGCATATCCGCTATCTATTTGGTTTGCACAGAGCAACTCTTTGTGCTGTATTTCAGTACACAGTGTTTTGTATTCGTCGTTTTCTCCACTGGTGCACTGTCCCGACAGGGAGTTTGAATGTCAGTATGCTGCACCACTCAGTGGAGACATTTGAAGATTGTGCTGCAGCCATTGTGGTACGCTTTGAAGTTTTGGTAGATTGACCATCGAATCTTTAGGCAAGGGCACAAACATTTTCAAATTACAAACACAGTCACACACCACTCCAC
This sequence comes from Chaetodon auriga, assembly GCF_051107435.1. NCBI lineage: Eukaryota > Metazoa > Chordata > Actinopteri > Chaetodontiformes > Chaetodontidae > Chaetodon > Chaetodon auriga. The sequence goes on along the minus strand of NC_135091.1, from coordinate 21,589,577 downwards.
AAGGAATTTCTTTCATCTCCAAAGGCTGTGGTGGCTGCAATAGAGACACATGAATAACAGAACAGTGGTTTTCTAGACCAGCCACTGCCAGGTGACATAGTATTGGCAGACTGAGGTTTCAACATAAAGGGGAGTGTGGAAATGATGTGTGTTGAAGTGATGGATGCACATCTCAGAATCCACATGGAGCCAATTATCAGTCTTGTACGCAACAAATACAAAATACTGTCTTCAAAAATTCTGAAGTTGTCACAGTTTACTGTGCCCTGACAGACATGTCTAAGTGTTGTGCAGTAATTGCAAAAATGTATGCTGCAGCCCTGTGCATTTGTTTGATCACAAGCCCAAAACTTTAGCCTGAGGAACAACACATAAAAATGATCTTGAAACAAGCTACTGCAAAACTGCCCATGAGCTTTGAGAGATTTATAATTCTCAAACTCATGCAAAGTGCATATACTCAGTCCTAAATAGATGATTAACAATGTCCGGGTACATGAGTGGAAATAGTATGATAGGGTCTGAAATCCAGTCTCGTTCAGTCAAGTCATATGGATCTATGTTATCTATAGTTATTAGTTTTTCATCATGCCATTTCTTTGCACTGGCATTCAGTTTGTCCCAGTAGTGTACCTTTTCTCTCTGTCTTTACCCTTCTCATTACATTTTGATTTAAACAACTTCTTAGACAAACAAAATAAAGGTGAGCAGGTGGCAGTCATGAGTAAACAGATGTACAGTAAACAGTCTGTTCCTCACAAGAAGGCACTTGTGTCCCAACATGGAATATGGTGTGATGTACACTGTGACGCATGCTCACTTTCTCTACAACTGATATCCAAAGAGCAGGCGTGTTGCCCAGTGAAAGGCTTCTGTGAAGGCTGCTTTTGTGTATCTTCACTGATGGCTGCTCGGAAATCTGAGCTTTGAGATGGCCTTCAAGATGGCGGACCAGAATGACTTCCGTTTCAAGTAAGGTACAAGGAAGTATGAAAAAGTATTCAAAACTGCCTACAGCACTAGCAATGGGTACTGATATGGCCAAAATGTAGCATGTGGTATGTAGTATGAAAACAAAAGCAAAAATCTCTGGTATGCATTGGACCAGTTTATCTCATCTACAGCGTCCCACAATGCAAAGTGCTGGAGCAGTTGCAACAACCAGCTGGGCCAACAGCAGGAAGGTTTTTTGTTTTGTTTTGTTTTTTTGTGAATTTCAATTTTTGAGGCCAGAAATCAACTGCAGATTTTAAATATTGGTCTTTTTTGCCAAATTTGATGAAAAAAATGTTGTCAATGTTGTCAGAGTTGAGAAGCTCCATTAGTGCCTGCAGGGGTAACTAGCTCGACAGCTGGCTCGTCACTCTTACCCCACAGTCACACAGACCACTGCAACCAACACAGCAGACTTCAGCAATGATAGCAGAAGAAAGCCAGGACCACAACTGAAAGATGTTTTTAATTTTCACACCGCTGTTATTCTGTCATTACATACTTTTTTTTTTTTTTGATGGATTTTTAATTAAATGTACGAAACTGTAGCCAAGGAGGAAATGTTCACAATATGATCAAACCAGCATGAGCATCAACACGGACAAAAATAAAATCAATCAACAAGTGCTATGAAAAGGCACCCAGTGTGATAGAAGCAAGGACAACAAGGATGTTACACTTCCAAATCAACAGAAATACCGAGAGGAAGAGCTTCAACTCACATTACATTTGCAGTGAAGTAATGTGACAAAACACCAGTGAAGCTGGTTCCTTCCAATCATCAGATAGGAATAATCCATCTCTCAGGTAAAAGTTTCAGAACATCATAAAAATCTCCTTGTTTTATTTATTTTATTTTTTTGTATTTTTTTTTGTTACAGTTTAAGGGGATGCTGCACCGTAGTGGTGGCTTTCCATTAGCTGTGTTATAGTTTACTTCCACTTTCCAAAATTGGAAACCAGCGAAGCCTGGTCTAGTATACTACAAAATAAATCAATTTAACACTTTCATACTGCATACTACTATGAAAAATAGTATGTATGTACATGCTGTATATTGCATTCATCAGAGGCATTTAGTACAGAGTTCTAAATACAGCCAGAGACTTGAGATGCACCCTGTGACAGCTCCAGTGAACAGGAAGTTCTTTGACAGGTCAAAGGAGCGGCATCGCAAAAGAATCAACCTTGCATGGTTCTGCTGATGCCTTGAAGAGTGTGATATGTTATGTGGCATTCTGCTGACATCTGCTGGATGTACTGAGATGCTTACAACCTACTGTGAAAGCTGACATATGACATTCCCATGTGATGTCTCTAATATTGTACATTTGAAGGACCATCTTGCACATAAACAGCAGAAAGACACAATTATTGTGATTATGGTTTTTAAGGATGTAGTGACAGAACTGAAATTGGGACACAGCTGGATACAGGCCTGATACAGATTCAGCAGTCTTTGAAAGGGATCCTTCAGATGAATATCATTATATTCATTATACCTGCTTGCTCATATATATAATCTATATCCAGATAAAACTTTGGTTTCCTTTACCTTCGTCATTCCTTTGTTTTCCACACAATTTAAAACAGAACTCTTAAAGTGGAATGTTGTGGAATGGTTGTCATTACATTTCTGTAACATTATGCAGACAGTCTGTGCTTGAGTGTGTGTTCATGTGTAACACATAAAGAATAATGGGGAAAAAGCTGTCACTCCGCATCAAGCATCCAATCATTTACTGTTGCATGTGCTGAAAACACTGGTGAGGAAAAGATGCAGTGGAGTGATGCAATAAAAACAAACATCAGTGCATCCGTCAGTGAAAAGGCTTCTGCAGGCTCTTCAGAATGATCCAGAATGTCAGATTAGGAGTTACATTTTCAGACTGCAAACTCTGAAAGATAACAGGAGCAGTGGTTAGAAAAATAACTTTGTGACTGAGATGTTGCCAGTTTGGATCCCACTGACTGTGGGCAGAAAAAGTAAGTCAGTGATTCAATCACTACACACCTACCATAAGTTTTGCTACTATAAGTATCTTTTGGCAATTATCCATTTTAGTGTAATATAACTAGAGTATCATTATAGATGCATTTGTAACCAGTATTTTTGATGTAGTAATCATAGCAGGGCTCATTTTAACTCCTCTATATTTGGTTAGGTAGGAATGTTATCAACGAATCATGTTTTATAAACTCATGTATTTGTCTGACTTTTTCCGCTGGTGCGGCCTAAGGCTCTGACTTGACCTGACCTACTCTGCCCACCTGTTCCCACCTCCCCAGGTGCATAAAATCAAGTAAAATACAACATTTTAAAAGTAGTGCCGCAGTGCATAAGCACGAGGGAAAGCATAAAAGTTTCAGACCTGAATCAGGAAGTCATAGCTAGCTAGTGAAAGGCTAAAGTGGAGAGATAAGTTTTTAGCTTTCTTTTGAAAATATTCAGTGAGCTGGTTTCCCTGATATCTGTAGGTAGTGTGTTCCAGAACTTTGGGGTGTAACAGAGAAAGACTGCATCCCCAATTTTCTGTCAACTGTTGCTGGAAACCCTCAGTAGACCAGCAGCAAATGATCGCAGTGTTCTTGAAAACAAATAATAAATGAGGAAGTTAGCAATGTAGCTTGGTCCTAGTCCATTAAAAGCTTTGCATACAAGGAGGAGGACCTTAAAATCATCCTGAATGTTACAGGAAGCCAGTGCAGAGCAGCTAAACTGGACTAAGGTGCTCTCTCCTCTGGGTTCTGGTTAATAGCCGAGCTGCAGAGTTTTGAATGAAGTCTCTCTGTGTTTTTTTGGGGAGGCCAGTAAATAATGCATTACAGTAATCACGCAGGCTTGAAATAAAGGCATCAGGGAAAATGCCTGTTTGCAGAGATGCATGTATGATCTATCACGGTGCATGTGAGGAAAGGCCAGGACCCAGATGCAGAGTACCAAAAACACAAGTTTATTTTCACCAAAGTAATAACAGAAAATCACCGTAGAGGGGAACGTGGACACGTGGAAAACCAACAAAAAAAAAATATCACCATAACGGGAAAACACTCATCAAGAGGAAAAACAACTGAAAATCACCCCAAAGGGAAAAAGTAGCAAATAAGTCAAAAAGGTACAAAAGACGAAGTACTTACAAAAAACAGAAAGCGTCCAGGAGAAAGCTCAAACTGGAGATTCATCAAAGTACAAAGGAAATATATATATAAATGTGTATCGCAAATAACATGAGGCAGGAGGTCGACTAGAGAGCGGGGCACATGAGAAGCTAACGCAATACTCCGGCGCAGGAGCAATTTTGGAGCCGGTTTCAGTAGCCGGCTTGATTGCGGGATGAGAGGCAGGTGAGTATGATCAGCCCTGCTGCCGAGCAGATCACCCCACCTCCGTGCGCTCAGTCTAGGAGCAGAGGGAGAGAGAGAAAAAGGATTAATGCTGGAGTAAGTGCACAAGAGTGACAACATGACAATAATCTTCAGGACATGACTTGAAACACTCTCAAACACCTGCTTTAAAAATGCTGTATGAATACAGTCAACACATAAGGTGGAGTCACAATCTAGCAGAGCTCAGCAATACAGGTTGCCATTGTTACATCTTTTTTTTTTTTTTACAGAGTTTGCTGAGCTTATTTGTGTTTACATCTGCAGCAATGCTCGCTCTGATTGAGGTTATTCTGTTATTGAAGAACAAAGTTTTTCAAAATTTGATGCACAGAACTGTGGATGGGTGGAGGTCGTGTTGAGCAGCTGGTCAATAGTGGAGAATGATATTGTAGAGTTGCCAGCATTCCCAGCATTCTCTGTAATAATCTTGGAAAAATGTTACAGACAGTCACGGCTTCTTTATATTACAGTGAACTGTGTGCCCAGTTTTTCTCCATTTTCTTTCAGCTACTCAACAAATTATCTTCCTCTCATTAACACTGCTGTTGTTTAACCATAGAGAGATTCTGTCAGTCATCCTCTTTTTAACCTTTTGTAGAGCAACAGCATTTAAAGCAGATGATACGGGTATTGTTGAAATGTTCAACCATGTCATTTAAAGAGCCGTCATAGCTGTGTGACTCAAATGATCTCATAATATTACAAAACCTTTCATTGGCCTTGCCATCGAGGAATCATCTTTGAACCAGAAATTCACTTTTGGCCCTTGTATTAAGATTACCTTGGCATCAAAAAACACACAATGATGGTCAGAAATAGGTCATTCTAATACTGAAATGCTGTTGATGTTAAACCCTGTTGTTAATACTAAGTGCTGAATGTTACCATGAGTGGCTTCATTTACATGTTGTTTGAGTTCAAAGCTGTCCAGTAAATTCATAAGCTCGAGGGCTTTGAAATCATTCTTTTTGTTGATATGGATATTCAGGTCTCCATTCATTCATTCATTTTCATTCAACCTTTATTTTAACTCGGAAATACATTGAGGTAGAGACCTCATTTACAATGTAGCCGAGTAAAACAATAAAACAAAAGCACTTATGGAAAAAGCCAAAGAGAAAATTACAGAAAACTTACATAAAAGTACAACAAGAATAAAAAGCAATAAAAGCCATTAAAAAAAAAAACATTTGAAATAAAATAAAATAAATAAAAGCAACAACAATGAATAAAACGGTAAAAAATGTAAAAACCATTAATCAAGGAAAACAGGAACACCTAGAAGCAAAATGTGATACAGTTAAAGATTTTAATTGCCCTATGGATAAAAATGAGGAAAGCTTTAAATGGCTCTGCGTGTTATTCCACGTTGCAGGTGCGCAATATGAAAAACTGGATTTTCCAAGTTCAGTAAGAACAACTGGCACCTGCAGCGTGATCCAATCACTGGGCCGAGTTTGATAAGAACCCACATTAGAAGAAAGCATTGAACTAATGTAAGAAGGTAAAAGACCGCTAAGAGCTTTATAAATAAATAAAACCCAGTGTCTTTCCCGTCTTACACTGAGAGAGGGCCACCCAACCTTAGTATACAGGTCACAGTGATGGGTGTCATTACTATCTCCAGTGATGAATCTCAAGGCCAAAAGGCTTCAGAGTGGCAGCAGAGGCATGCATGTTATAAAATATCACCATAATCTAACACTGATAAAAAAGTTGCCTCAACAGGCATCTTTCTACAATGCAGCAGAAAGGAGAGTCTGTTTCTATACAAGAAACCAATTTTCATTCTCAAGGAAGACACCAGATTGGAAACATGACACTTAAAGGTTAACTTTTCATCAATCCAAACACCGAGGTACTTATACTCCGTCACCCTTTCAATATTTGTACCATTCCTGGTAGAGATGATGAAGCTGTCAAGGTTCATATTTTTTGATCTGGTGAACAACATGAATTTTGTTTTGTCTGCATTGAGAACCAGTTTTTGATTATTGAGTGCAACTTGTACATCAGAAAAGCAGAGGGAATTTAAGGCGTGAGTGGCGGAGTGTGCATCGTTTTCAATGCAGTACAAAATGGTGTCATCAGCATATAAATAAATATTACTCCCAGTGACAACTGAGGTAATATCATTGATGTAAAGTGAGAACAAAACAAGCATTAATTCAGGATTAATCTGTCATATTTAGCTACACTAAGTACGATCTGAGAATTGCACAAACCCTGCTTAATTCTTGATGGTCGATACAAAGAAATGATGAGCACTGATAATTCTGCTTTGAGCAGAATCAAATGATATAAATTCACTCAGTTTACTGTCATTATACACAAACTGCTTATAAAAAAAAATGGCCGCAATGTCTTCTCCTTTCCTCTTTTGTCTCACTGACTGATAAAAAGTTTAATCGGAGGATAAGCCTTTATCATTGTAACTATACCAGTAGTGCTGTTTGGCCAGGTCTGGGAGAAAGACATCCTCTGGATGCTTTGGGTGATGTGAAGCAGAGGGTCTGGTGAGGTTCTCTGCCTATGCAGGCTGACCTTGGAGGTTATCTGTGTATTCTTGTTTTGGTACAGTATGCCAAGAGCATGACGCAGGTTGATGCCAAGCAGTCTGCAAACAGTGATGTCTGGATGTACTCCATCAGGCTGAGAGCATTCTTTACAGTTCCAAAAGACATTGAAGTTGTCAATAAACCTTATCCCACGATTGGGGCATTCCAATGTCAGCCATGTATTCAGGGCAAGGGGTCTGCTGAAAGATTTGATGCCTTTCCCCAAGGTTGGAATGGAGCCCAGTATGAATACATGTTTTGGCTGACAATTGATCAGTTTCTCCACTGGCTGCCAAAAGTTTTTTTTTTTCAGGACCTCAGAGCCAGTTTGCCTTCACAGAATGTCAAAAGATCCAACATGAATAAGAATGTTCTGATCACTTGGATGTGCAGAGAAGATGCCTGACAGCAGCTCTCTTAGCTCACTGACAGATGTGTCATTCATGGTGAGATTTTCAGTCATTCTTATATGTCTGACTCTCTTATATGTCAGAGTCCCCAATCAGAATGGTGTCTGGCTTATGAGGTGTGGGTTTACCTGTATTATTTCTGGCCTTTGGCTTGTCAGATGGGGAGTTAGTAACATTTCTCCTGGCCTTGGGCCTCATAGTGGTCTTCTGGCTATTTGATGCAGCATTTCAATCTTCTTTTCAAGCTGAGCATTTTTCTCCGTCAGTCCAGTCAGTCACTCACAGTCTGTGCAGCTCACAGATTTTGCCATATTCTCTCTGTCCTGATTCCAGGTTTCCACTCACAGACACAGCAAAAAGGCCTGTGCAAAAAGGCTTACATAGTACCGAGAAATAAAAAAAAGTGATACAAATATGATGGCAGCCTTCTGTTTCTTTCATTAACTTTCATGTATAAGTATCAAGGAACCACTTTCTAAAACTTTTAGCAGAGAAAACAAGAATTTCAGCAATAGAATGAAAGCAGTCATCTGCAGAAGCATCTGCTCTGTAGGAGGAAGAGAATTAGTTTCCTGAGTGTATGCTTGTTATGACCTCATGCCTGCCTTTTGAACACCTGCTTACGAGCCTAATCTCTGTTGGATAAGTGTACCTTATGTCCCCTGCCTGCCTGGTTTTGACTTTTGCCTGTGTTTGACCTTGAGTAAACTTGAGCTTTTTATTTTACCAACCTGGTATAACGGTCATGCTGTTGAGTTCAAACCTGTCTTGACTAAGCAAAAACAAGAAAATAAAAATATAATAAAAATGTGAACCAGGCTAAAACAAATGAACAAAGGAAAGGTAGATAAATATAATAAAGAAGGTTAAACAAAAAGCCAGATTCAAAAGGTGGGTCTTAATTTTGCTTTAAAAATAATATACACCACTGTCTTAATGTGTTCCATTCATTTAGTATAACAACCTAGTCAGAACAGAAAGGCAGCTGTACATGTAATAATCCTATATTGCATAGTATTAAAGATTGGGAAAATAATAACAAAATCTGTCCATTTGTTCCTAAATAAATCCTTTCATTTATTTTTTAATTTACTTTGCTGCATACTCCGAACCTCGGTAGCATCCACATAAGTCCCTACGTATTGGTAAGAAGTAGCTTGTTTAATCTGTGTGTCATGGATAACTGGTGGAGAATAATAAAAAATAATATTCCTGTCTGTAAATCACTGATAAAATGCTGCTGCAGGCAAGACAGGCAAGACCATCATTTCACAAAATATTTTCATGGTGTTATTCACTCATCTCGCCACACAATGGCACTATGTTGTTACCAGACTTCCTCAGGTTGACACCATTGTGCATTGTACAGTCTGAGGTAAAGTCAGGTGATTCTGTTATGCATTTGCTTCGAACAATTCCAACAGAAATGTTGATGTATTCAAAATGTACTTCTTTGTTCATAGTATTTAAATGTTTGCACGCTGTCAAGTAAATAACAGTAAAATATACATGTGGACAATAACAACAGGCTTGTTCATAAACTCCACTGTCTTGACTTCCACTGAACTCAACCTCTTAACATACTGCTATTCAAAGAGAAAATACAGCTCTACAGATTTATGGGACCTCTTATGCTGGCAGAGCTGGCAGAGGCAAAATAAAATAATAAAATAAAATTGGTAATAAAATAACACCAACAAACAAGTCATGTTGTGCTGTGTTTATGTGACAGCTCAGATAGATAGATAGATAGATAGATAGATAGATAGATAGATAGAAAATGGTGACGTGGCTGTTTAACCTCCCCACTATTCAAGCTTTATCTAAACTTGTGAGAGTGTTGTTGACTGCCAGTAGGCCCATAGATAGCACAAAGTATAAGATTCCAAAGAGGATGATGTTATTTACCCTCAATGGCTAAAGTTTCCTGCGGCAAAACTCAAGAGTCAAAGCAGAAGGTTATGCGGTAATGCAGGGTCAGATTCCCACTCTGGAATTTGAGATGAGAGACATGAAAATGTCTTCAGTGCTTTTGAGGAGTCGCTCTCTGCTAAACATCAAAGGTCAGAGCCAGTGAAGTGGACAAGAAAAGCACATTTACCTCAGCAAGGTTAGTGTGACTAAGTTAAAAAAACTGACATCAGCCAACAAATCACTCTTGGCTTTATGTCAGAGCTCCCGAGAAAGATTACACCGATCAGGTTTCAGAAGTCTTTGCTCCAAAATCTGTGGGAGTGAATCACACAGACACTCTGGGCCTTAACATGAACTCCTCCTCCTCATATTGCATTTGAGGTGCTTTGTTTTTTTTCTTGACACATCTTCCTGCTGTGGGTTTGTATTTGAAACAGAAAGGCAGCTGTACCATACTTCAGAGGACTTATCAGTGTTAAAGTGTGTAATGACTGTCACTGTCTCAACATGAGCACACCCATTGTGCTCACGTATGGTGAACATTTACACCTTCCAGTTGCCTCCTAGGACAACTAAACACTGATGAAAGATTTGCATGAATGACCACCCCAGACCTAACTGGTAAGCTGACATCTAAAATCTGTAAGGGTTTTGGTTTTGTGATTGTGCTTATATAATTTAGTGCTGGAACCATTATTAATGAATTACATAATTCCACAAAAACTCTGATAATTAATTAATTGTTTGAGTCATTTGTTGGTTTCATGTTCTCAAATGTGAGCACTGTTGGTTGAACAATTAATAACTGTATTTCCCTATGCAGTATTTAAATAATGAACATAGTCAAATTACTAAACAAATAAACAAAATGGAATTTAGAATGACACACAGGCATGTTGGACCTTCGTTGTACCAGACTTTCATCGTCAAGTGGTTAACATTGAGAACTGCTCACAGTTTGATTAGGTTTAGGCAATAAAACTACTAATCTCGGTTGAGGCAACAAAACTTGGTGAGTTTTTTTTTATGATTTCTTTTTTGGCCTTTGCTAAAGAGAGACAGCAAGTCAGAGGGAGAGACGATGACATGCAGCACAGGGACTGCAGTGAGGACTCAGCCTTAGTGTATGCTACACACACCCTACCAGGTGAGCTACCAGGGTGCCCTGTTTGGTTAGGTTGAACAAAAGATCATGTTTGAGTTAAAATAAGCATGTTCCTGTTACATATGTGCATTGTGTAAGTTAAAGTAAGTCAGTGTTTGTTTTCACACAAGACAAAAACATCGGCCTCTTGAGTGAAAGTTCTGTGTTTGTTTCTTCATCCACCCCACCTCTTCCATAGATCGACTTTCTTGCTCTTTATATTGTGTCACCTGACTTCCTTCTTTGCTTCCACCAAAATAACAATAGCCAGTAGAGCTTGCCACCTAAAAATAAATGTAAAAATGCATCATAATAACCTCCTTGCACAGACGAGTGGTATGGACACTTTCCTTGTGAGGTCACAGGACGACATTTATCATTTATCACCAACCCTGTTTAGATGAAAGAACGATCACTTCCATATGACAAATGCCTCTGCACTCATGGAAATTCTGATGAATTTACTGTTATGTTCATCAGAGTGTTGACTGATGGGAAACATTAATTCTGTAGGATGATGGTAATTGTGGGTGTGCCGAATGGCCTAGGAGACTGTCCAGTACTCGTGCTGGCAGGGACTGGTCCAGGCCGGAGCTGGATCCAGGTCTGGAGAACCAGGTAAAGAAGTGTTCGTGGAGGGGGCAGTTTGTCAGATATGAAGTTGCCATTTTCTCTGGTCTGCTCTCAAAACAAACTGTGCCATGCCAACACTGAAACCAAGTAACATTAGATCTGGCTATTGTTTTTCCAAACTTGCTGTGTATGCAGGGCCAGCCCTCCTGCAGCCCACCCTGCGGTCACCCAGCCAGTCTGCTACTGAGGTACACTACTTGGTCAGGTTTAGTTCAAGCTTCAGTTTCTGTCGTTCAGAATTCCCCATGACTCTCTGACACTCTAATAAACAATAATGTTAAATTCATCAAACTCAGTGCACCATGTTTCCCATTACGGGACTGGAGGAGGAGTGACCTGCATGAACGGAGTTTCCATGGCAACGCAGAGGTCGAGATACTCGTCATATGGTAGTTGCTGTGGTTTCATCTGAACTGGGTTGGAAAAATGATCGATGCGTCAGGGGCCAGTGGCATGTGCTTCTGATGTTGAGCTGGGGAGGACAGGTCAAGTTTGAATGCTGTGCTTATAAACAAACTGACAGTTCCTCAGAAGTATCCAATTTTTTAATTAAATTTGTACTAAGGTCTGTGTACATACTGGGCAGTGTGAACTTTGGAGGTGTTGGAAGGCATATTTTTTCCACCAGTTTTCATGCTCAGCTAGGGTAATGACCACAGCTCTGTACTGACCAAAATGAGATCAGTATTGACTTTCTTATCTCACTCCCTTGCACAGAAAATGAATAGGTGCATTTATCAATCAACAGAGCAGCAGCAGATTGATGTCTGATTGGAAAGTTACTATGTGATGGCAGGAACTGTGTGTGAGGTATTTATATCATTGTTTTTACCTCATTGAAGCATCACTAAAATGCACATTAAATTCACAATGGCTTTTAGATATTTATCAAATCATAAATTGATTACAATTTAACTATGGTTACGTCTGAGTGTATAGTTATGGCATATTTCCAACATTACACAATGTGAAAGAAAACTAAAGACGAGTATACTGTAAATCTGCTTTGGAATCTGAATCGGATTTGTACAGTAGGTCACAGCAGCCTTTCTATTACAGAAGTGTGAATCTTCATCTGTTCTCAGAATCCCACAGCCTTCACATGTACTTATCCTCCAGTCTTTGCTTTATCCCCTCAGTATGAAATCAACACTGGTAAGCGCCTTATATGTGCGAGCCTGTAACTTTGCATTGTGGATAGATCAGAACAAGCCCTTAGGTTAGTACAACACAGTCTGGATCAACTCCCATTCCTCATACTCACTGGATGAGACAATGCCATTCTTATATACCTGAAGAAAGTGTGTCGGTGTCGGCAGAAGAATCACCAGAGAATCATGAACCGACAGTTTCACTGCATACAGACTGTGCTTCTCCAATATCTAGTTCCATTCTTTGGAAATATTGTCTTAAACTGACAGCAGATGAAAAAAAGCACAAAGAGGAGTGAAAGACCCAGGTTGCTGCAGACACACCCTTTCTCCCTTGGATGGGGCCCCCTCTGGTCTCCATGGCTTGGGGGCCGCTATTGTCGATGCAGAGAGGGTGGGACAGAATAAGGACTTGCTCAAATGTCAGCATCCCTTGAATTAAGATGATTCTTACAATTACTATGTCTGATGATATCTCTGAGTTTCTACCTATGAAGTGACGTAATGTAAAAAAATGTGAGGCCTAAATTCACATGATTGACAGTGGCAAGTTAAAACAAATGAAGGCATTTCTTGGAAGACGAAGATACTCTTTCACATGATGTCTGAAAAAATACAGGATATATATATAAACACACACACACGCACGCACACACACACACACACACACACACACACACACACACATATATCTGAGAGCTGACACAAGCGTTGCCTTCCTCAGGCATGTAGTGGTCACCCACAGTTGACATCAGTCATTTTTCTCACATCCTCGAGCTCATATACACTTTACAAACGAAAGTTTTTACACATGCAGAGCAGTTTTCTAGTCAGGAGGAGTATCTGGTTGTAGAATGTGTTCTGTAGCTTTGGAGAAAATAACTGATGATGACACTGGGTCATCAGGGGTATCTGATCTCTGGCAGAGACTACACATTTCTAATGGAAAGTATGTGTTATAAACTTAGTGTGTGGAGTTTTAAAGATTTGAGCTCTATCCAAATTTCACTAATTCTGAGGTTTTCAGTCTGTATTGTGCACTGAAAAAGCAAATTGAAGTAGCTATCAGTATTCTAAAATTTTGGAAATGGCAAATAATAGATTACACTTTTGGAAGAACTTTTGGCCCTTTGCCAAGTTTAACTGGCAATGACTTTGAAAAGCTGCATTTTGATTAACACTTGTTGGCACAGGTATCATAATTTTATTTTAGCAGAAAGATGTAAAGTGACTTGTTGTTTTTGGTTATTAACAACCAAAAATGGTATGTTTTGATCCTGTATGTTTTCCATAGGGACCAAAAGTCACAAGATCTCAAACTGCAACTCCTTTTTAAAATGTGTCTCTTGAAAGTTTCCAATTTCCACGAAAGTGCAATATGAAATCGCTGAAATATCTCTTTAAAGCCTCAAGCTGAAATGTTCTAATCAAATTTTAGCTTCACTTTATACAGTGCATTGCATTTCCTTTGTTAATTTTTCTATTTTCTCTCTAAAATGAAAGCTTGTTCCACCTGTCTAATGACTGGTAAACTGCAGAAAGTAGACGCTCACTGAGGCAGAGTACGCTCTGCATCCAGGGGTCCAAAGCGGGGAATAAATCATTTCATTAGAGGAGAAAGTTGGCCTGGAGCTGGACTGTCTCCTCTTTCTCTCATTTCACCGTGCTGACAGTCTGTCAGCGGCTCTGTTCACATGCAAATGACAGAGAGAAGGAGGCGGCGGCTGAGCACGGACCACAGCAGCGGCGGACCGTTTCCACCGCGCCTCCCTCCAACAGCATGCACTTCACGGACTGTCGGACTAGCTAACACCGTCTCCGTCCGAGTCGAGTCTTGGTGGGAAAGTTAGTCTTCGAGGTTAGTCTCTTTATTAATTCTGTTTATTTTTCGTGTTTTCATCAGGAATACGTGTGTTTACATGGCTGTTTTTTTAAACTGCGTTGACTGGACGTGACGAGCTCCGCGTTGGGACTCTGCTGACTTGAATTACGTGTTTTGTACTTAGTGAGAAATCACTGCAATATTTACGTAATGTGCGCTATTTCTCTCCCACAGTGACTTTCATGTAACTAATAGCTTTATTCTACATCATTCTGATAAATTAATCGCGACGTTATCATAAATGTTTTTGCCGTTTTGGTCACGAAACCACAGTTTCTGAAAGGCGTCCTCTGAACTCCCCACCTTCAAGTCACAGCAGTATACCATATCATGAACCGTTTACCTCTATGTTAAGTTTCTGGTGACTTTATTTTACTCTTTGGTGGAGTTTTCAAACTTGGATTACGTCTCTGTAGCTTCCTTCAGGATTAAATGTCACCGCAGTCCCCATTGTGTTTGGCATACTGATGGTATTCCCTGTATTTTTCCATTTAGTAACTCAGTATCTCAGTTGAAATGCCTCCGTGCTGCTCCCCGTTCACTGACCCCTCAGACTCCCTCATTACAGCGTTAGTCACACTCAGTGCAGTGATTCCCTGTGGAGCTACTGATGTTACAACAAAGTATTCTTACAAAATGTATCCTGGTTTTGCTCTGGTCTAGTTTAGTGTGCCCCCGAGTGTGCAAAATATGTCTGAAAAGAAGACTAAATTAAGCAATTAAAACATGAACTGGGGTCTGCATGCAAAACAGCCTGTGTTGTATCTGATGCAAATCAGGCTGCAGCCCCTGAAGAAAATACAGAGTGTATGTGAAATAAAGTAGATTTAAGTGAAATCTTCTCAGCTGCATGGAATTTAGCCAAAGGCTTCTTCTAAATATTTAAATATACAAGGGTTCAAATTGGGGGCGTTTAACTGTTCCAGATAGGAGTTCATTAGTAAACGCTGGTCAGTAACGTGTTATCATGATAATTCCTCAGCACACTACAGCAACATACACCCAGAGAGCAGACAAAGTGGTTGTTGTGAGCTGGTAGTAGCCTTGATCAAGGAACTGATTTGAGTAGGATTTGTGTAGGATTTGTCTTCATGGTGATGTCAGTGTCCAGGGAGCCTGGATGGATACCCGGTAAAAACAAGGACTCTTGGGTGGGGAACATTTTCCTATCAAGGGCCTTTTCAGTTTTTAGATCATCCTTCAAGGGCTCTACTAAATTACTGAACACATATATCATGCTAACCTCTGATGTGATAATGGCTGGAACTGTTTCTCTTTGGTGAGGCATCTGATGTCAGGTGAAAGTGATGATGATGCCACTTGCAGCTGGTTTTCCAGGTTAGGTCTTGAGTGGAATTGAGTCTTTACAAGAGTCCATTTTGAAAATAACTGCTCACAGTAGCAGGTTGTCCCCAACAGAGATGCTAACTTCAGTGCATGTCTCCTCAGGGTGGGAAAGTCCTCAGGATACAGCTCCACAGCTTTCCATCTGAATGAGGTTTCAGCTTTTTAGCTTTTAGCTCTCCACAAAACTTGTCTGCCTAAAACTCTCAGAATGTGGTCTTTGAAAGCTGCTTGTCAGCCACCCAGACTCTGAAAGTAAACACACTGGCTTGGTTTTTACTTCATCAACAAAAGAACTGTTTGTCCATTTCTCTTAGAATGCATGATGATTCATGTCCACTTTTCTTGACAGTTGCCATGATGCGTTAACGTGACATCAGCAAGTGCAAGTACGACATAGTGTTGGATGTTCAGGGATCAGCTCAGCCCTCACCCCTCAACCCCTCACCGAGAGATGAGATCATGTAAAGCTTGTGGTTTCACTTTCTGTTTTCTGATCACTATGTAGACTGACAAACACAGCCAGCCACCTGAAACAGAGCATTCAACCAATGCTAGTTTCTGGTTCTAAGAGGTTCTACATTATCTGGTGCACCATGACGATGATGATGTTTGGCAACCTCAGGGTGAGGAGAAGGAGCTATTGGTGAAATCCAGTGTCATTTTTTTAGCATGAAAAATGTTAAATTCTTAAGTGTAATAGCATACAGAAAAAGGTGCAAACGCATTAGTGACACATTACTTGATATAAATCTCTCAGCGCTGTCTGTAATAAGCTGGAAAGTCATAAGAATTGAAGTACAGGAAGATCCTGGTGGAGTTACAGTCAAAGACAAACCTCTCCCACCACCTCACCACCAGCCAAAGTGCTTAAATCACCTCTAACACATAAAGCCATCACATAAAGGTCTTACAGTGTGTGTGGCCTTAAAATATGATGCAGTTGTAACTAGTGATGTAGCAGGCTGAGGGCTCATGTTGGTGGTAGAAATACTGTCATATCACATTAATCGTGAGGTGTTTTGCTTTATCAGTTAATATTACCAGCTGGTTTATGTTAAAGGAATACAATTAAAATCAGCAACAGTACTTTCTGT
Source organism: Chaetodon auriga (assembly GCF_051107435.1). Classification (NCBI taxonomy): domain Eukaryota; kingdom Metazoa; phylum Chordata; class Actinopteri; order Chaetodontiformes; family Chaetodontidae; genus Chaetodon; species Chaetodon auriga. Next base: position 21,573,064 of record NC_135091.1, on the reverse strand, counting down.
AGCAACAGAAACAGCAGTGTGACGTCACTGCGTTATGGACCCGGTGTGAAAAAGCTGCTGAATTCATGTGAGATTAAGTTACGCTAATAATTCATCCATTTTACCTGAGTCCTAGGACCATTTTACAAAAACTTTATTTCAAGAATCCCTGTAAAAACTCTGGATAACGTCAAAAATGCTGCTTTCTCTTAATTCCCCAAAAGGTGACATTTTATAGATAGCAGCTGTCCAACTTACAGTGACATGCAGTCTTGCAGTGTGTGCTCTGTGTGAAGTCAGTGAATGCACCCACGCATTCAAGGGTATGAACAGCCTCAGCCATCTGTCCGTCTGCTCGTGTCCCCAGGGCGCTGATTAGCACAGCACAGTGCTGACGAGGTCAGAGGTCACCAGGTGTATAATGGGCACATAATGATTTTTAATTGGCCACGGGGCAGGGGGGAGGGAACGTTTTAGAGGCTTCGGAAAGTAGACACTGTGTGAGTGGTGCTTATTAGATTTGTCTGTCAGATGGTGAGATGGGGCCTATTGTGAATGTGCTGTCAAGTGCAAGTGCAGATGCTGAGATGTGCTTGTTGTCACATTAGTATTCATAGTGCTTTTTGACAACTAGAATATATGAAATCTATGATATTAATGTTGTGTTTTAAATAGATAATATCACGTTTGATTAAAGTATACACAGTACTATTTAAAACCCAGCATCAGGTGGCTGTGTAATAGGACAGACCCTGGGATTAGCACGCTGTCATTGCACTGCTTCCTCGTGAGACACTGGAGGTGCAAGTGAAAAGCTCTGTGGCGTAAGAAAAGGAGCTTTCTTTAGTCGTTTGCTTGGTGGAGGCTCTAAATCCCACTTAACTCTTTTGTTGGACGTTTGAAACAATGAACTCTACAGTCATGCACAGCTCCTCGCTCGTTCTCAAACACTGCCTCTGCTGTCATTAAGTTCTCCCAGCGCAGAGGATTAAAGTGGGGGAATATTGGTGCGCCGTTGCTTTTTGTAAGAGCAATGTGAAAAGAGACAAAAGGCGAGTGCAGTGGGATCGAGCCTGTGCTTTGTATGTGTGTGGTGTGTTTTCAGAGGGGAGTGGGGTGTGTGTGTGTGTGTGTGTGTGTGTGTGTGTGTGTTGGGGGGTGTGAGGCGTTTGTTTGCGTGTGGATTATTATTTCTCAGACTGCAGTCATTGTTGATGTACATTTAAGGATGATTCCAGTTTATTCCATTTATTTTCTTAGTCTTGATCATCATATCAGCAGTATGATGTACTCGTCAAGTTAATTGTTGAGATCTGGGAAAACACCAACATCACTAAGAAAAAGCCAGATAGGGCTAGACACAAGGCCAGTCAGCAGTTTGTCCAGATGATCTGAACTGGTGGGACACAACCTGAGGGTCAGGACCCCCCAAGAAGTCGAGAATAGAACAGAAAAAAACAAACAGATGAGACATAAAATTGTTGCTTTTCAGGTTTTTTTTTTATGGACATTTGAATTTGAAATGAAATCCTGAATAATTTGACCTCTTTAGCCTGCAAAAGAATAATCAAATGCAACAATTATTATTATTTTGGCAGTCACTTCTGTCTGTAATGGTATACTGATTGGAGAGATTGGTAAAGCTACAAAAATAAAAGCCAAATTGTAATGAGCTGGAATTATACTTAAAGAAAATTGGAGGGACCTTGATGACCACTGGTGGTTTTGTGGTAATGCATTTCCTAGCCCACGGGCGGTGAACTCATTGTGAGGCACCACTAAAAGGGTAAAGACATCTCACTGAGGAGCACAAGGGGCCTTTTCTGCTCACTGCTCCTGGACAATGAAGCAGGGCCCAGGAGGTGATTTTGGCTATCAGACTGGCAAGGGTCTTCAAATTCAGTTCTTTGGGAGGGTCTTCTTCTTTTGTTGTGCAGCTGCATCATTTGATCCCGTCGTACTGCAAAACATCCTTATTCATCCAAGGGGTTCTTGTACTTCGTACTGTTAGAAAAACAATGTGTGAGACTGTTTTCGATGCTCAGATACGGATACACAGTGGAAACTGCTTACAGTGATCATGGTTACAGTGATCAAGTTCTTATCTGGATCAAAAAGGTTGGGACAGAATCATTCCTATACAAATGCTATTTAAATATTTCCCTTAAACATGGTAATCAAGTGCTGCTTAGTGTTCATTTTGGGTCTTTTCATACATGACAAGATATGGAAAATGTGAAACTATGTTATTCCAATTTTTAATCCTCCATGCTGGCAACAGCTGTGGCTGCAGGCATTATGTTTCTGGGTTGTCTGTCCACCCATCTGTACGTACGTGCTATCATTTTGGACATATCTCAGGAACGCTGTGACGAAATTTCTTCAAATTCGGCACAAACATTCACTTGGATTCATAAGTGAACTGATTAGATTTTAGTGGTCACAGCACAACTCAATAATTCATACGGTAATTATGACAAAACTTCACACGAATGTCTCATAGTATAAAATGTGACATATTATATCCAAACGTTCAAAGGTTAACATCACAACGTTTCAGTCCTTTTTGTTCATTGTTCAACACCATGACTCAGGAACAGAGATTGGGGGGAGATTGGGACCATATTTCACATTTGCTCAGATACTGAATTGGTGAATCTAATCTTGGGCATCCACCTTGAAACTGCGGTGATTGCGCAGATCTTCTATGCTGCTGGGTTGAAGATGTGTGTGAAGCATTTAGCTGATGTTGAACTTCTGCTGACTGTCGTTGCACCATGTGATGAAGCTCCCTATCAGTCGTCTGTACTCCTCTGTAAACACACTCTCTTTATGTGAAGACACCATGTTTCTCATTGGAATCATACGCCAATATAGTGATAACTTCCATTTCAACAAAAAATACACCTAATACCTTTTATGACATTCCTTCAAAATCTTCACTACATATATGATATTAGTCTGGACAGACATGGATGCAAACTGCAGCTTGACTGGTTGACGAATGAATACAACCACAAGGCAGTAGTTCTTTGTCGTACTTTGCCTTGTTGTACCAGAGGAGGATCTGTAAACTCTGTAAACTGTAAACTCTCCTCCTGAGAGCAGCGCAGAGCAGAGTTTGAGCAGTGGATTGCAACTGATGACAGCACCCCTTTCATCACGGAGGTGAGATATCCCCGGGTACCATTGCTGCTGGCAGCGAGGAGGGGGAGGGAGAGGAGAGGAGATTGCTGTGCCATCTCGGGCTGAGATGAGCAGTGCAATTGGCATTTTCAAGATTAGCCTGTTGCATGTGGGTTTCATCAACTTGGATCTTTTACATCACTTTGAAACAGAGGTAGGGCTGAACAATTATTAATTATATTATCAAAATTGCAGTATGGCCAAGTGCAATATCTAAATCACAGGAGCTGCAATTTTTGACAAAGGTGGAATGTGTCACAACATACCATCAGAAATGAAGCATTGTGGTGTTTCAAATCAAATCATATCAAATCAAACTTTATTTATAAACATGCATACACACACACAGACATTCTCACCACAGACAGTAGCAGGAGTAATGAGACATGGCAAGGCACTGAGGATTGAGGAGAATGCCACCTTTGGGACCGTTCAAACCAAGAGGAGTCGTCATGGACTATGAGCACAGGGGGCACCGGCACCTGGGCCCCCCCGACCCTGACAGACCAGGCGAGTCCCCACACCAAGGTAGAAGAAGGTAGAAGTAAGGTAGAAATAAATTAGACAGTTAAAAGAAGAGAAGTTCAGAAGATAATAAGTGAAGTAGATAAAATAGGGTAAAATAATACAAAATATAAGACAGCAGAATAAAAGGCATCAACATAAGATAAATGATAAAAACGTAGGAAGAATTTAAATTAATTTTCACAGATAACCTGGCCTACAAATCATATTCTCCGGACGTAAGGGAACATGCTTGTTTGGTACACACCCCAGCAACAATCACATTAAGATTTTTTAAGCCCTAAACAGCTATAACGGACACACCTCTGAGATGAGTGTTTGAGGCGGCACAGAGCTGACACAGAACAGAGGTAGCCTCATTTGCTGTTGTTCTTGTTGTTGTAGTTTTTATTTTTTTAATACAGCTGATTTCAAACTCAGACTTCAACAGTGCGTCATTGATAGCCCACCGTATCTTCAGGACTGTTAAAAGTTTAGAAATGCACTGAAACCACACCAAGCTGTGGCTTCGTAGCCTATTTGCACTACTGACATAAGTGCATTTTGTAAACAGCACAATACTGTTTTAGGCTATAGCCTGGTTATAATTTGAGCTACAGTAAACTGTATTTTATATAGTGTACTGTACTGTATTGTAGAGTATTTGAATTATACACAGTTCAGTCATTTAATTTGTGCAATAATTTGAAAAGCATTTGAAACCACTGTACTGCATTTTGAAAGTCGGTAAAGTTTTGTAAATAGCAAAGCTGTTTGTTTCAATACTTTGTAATGAATACAAAAATGCCAATTAGATGGTAATCTGCGTCAGAAATAAAAGACAAAAGCGGTTCTCACTGTGCTAACATCCAATATCAGGCCAATCTCTGAGCACACTGAGCATGAAATCCAAGACCAAAAGCAAAAGTCATTGTACTGGAAGTAGTTTCAACAGAAGTTCGAGTTGAGTTACTGTAGAATTTCACTGTGTGGCTCCAAATCTGTCCCCTATCTGGTATTGAACTGTACTTTTGATAAGATGTTCTCATTGTGTACCATGAATACCTAAACATCACTGTCCTCCAGACGCCACACATCATCACCCTGACCATGAGACTGACCATGAGACCCCAGTCCCCTGGGGAACTCCTCCTTTTACAAGGCCAAATACAAAACTTAATGTCATTTAATCAAAGAAGAAGGAAACTACTTTTTGACATAATCTGTCTCTAAGTTTCATACATAATTCTTAGCTACCAGGGTGGTCTTCAGAATGTCAGTAATGATTAGGTGTGCTGGTTTGTTTTTTTTAAAATTTGGTTTGTTGTTGTCTTTATGCAGAAATTACAAAATGTTGATACTTTTACTGATTTTTTTTCAAGGTCATTATAATGCTCTGTCACTTCCAGCAGATTTGCATTAAAAGGCATTACATGGTTTCTTTTTTTAGTCTCATGTTTAGGTTGACCTCTGCACTATTTATTTATTACATCTGGCTCAGCTGTGTCATGGATGACAGAAGGTTTATTTCCAGCGGCGGCCTCAGGATTAACCAACAGTGTGTCAGCCTCCTATGTCTCTGCATTAAATGCACAAATTGCAGTGCAGTGATTAAACTGATAATTTAGCCATAAATATTTGTCCTGCATTCTCTGTGGTATTTATGGCCTATTTTGTCCACCATACATGCTTCAATTAACACAGAATGTCTTTGCCCGTCTGCTGCAGTGAGCTAGCTAGCGCTGAAACAGATCTTGGGATTACTGAGTGGGTCAAAGTATTGTTTTAATCTGGTTTTGGCTCTCTGTCCCTGACTAATGCAGGAAAGACAGATGGCTGAGTTTTGAGTGAAATCTGGGGGTGGAGGGAGGGGTTGAGGGGGACCTTCCATTATGACCACTTGTTTCACACACACACATATAGTGATGTCACTGATCCCTCGCATGAGAGGAAAAGCCCTCCTGCTGGGAAATATGTGCACTGTGAAAGAACAGTAGAGGAGGAGCTACAGTTTATCTCTCTGTTACTGTGTTGATAGTCTGTCTGCAGTCAGGTTCAGTAGTTCAGTAGTTGTCATGTGATGAGAGAAGAACACCAACAGCACTCCAATCAGAATGCTACTCCATTCTTTGGGTGGATTTTGGATTTTAATGCTCTGTTGCCCTGGGCCTGTATTTATCAGTGCAGTGCAATCAATGCAAAAACGTGATTACAAAATTCATGAAGATCCTTATTGATGTTTACAAATATGCCATTCAGACTGTAAGCAAACATTAGCAACTTAGGCATTCACATGGCTATTTTTAGATTAAAATATTAGGATGAAGTTACGCTGTCATCCTCATCCAGCCGTATCATTTTCAAGCCTGTAGTGCTACATCTTGCACAGGCAGACACAGGTATGATCCTAATTACTCAGTGCCTGGCTGTAGTCTAATCTCTTCCACTTTCAGCTGCACCCCTTGTATGTTCCCTACATGCAGGCAACATTTATTTCTGTAATGTCACCCAGCCTTGAGAAATGCACATTCACCACATGAAAATTCCTCTCAGATGTTATTGATATTATAGAAAATCAGTCATGATTAAATTGAGATGTGCTTCATTATGCTGGTGACAACCACAGAGCCAGAGATTCATGCTTGTGTTCAACAAACCTTAGTATGTATTCACTGTGGACCTTCGTTGTGTGCATTATCTCTCTGAGGCGCATGAGCACGATCAGGTTTTATGTGAAACAGTTTGGTCAGACAGAAGCAACACTGTTGCACAGACGCATTTCCACCATTCCAAGATAGAGTAATATTGTGAGCATCCTGCTAAAAATCAGTCTCACAAATTGTTCTGTTTTGTCCAAATTATCTTTTAATGAGCTTAATGTCATCATGCTTTCCCAGAAGAACAGCTCTGAGAAGCTTGATAAATGTGGGCTCAGATCAGATCTTTTACTCTTCGGTTATTTACCTCGACTGCAGAAGGTAACAGGCCTTTATCTGAAGCATGCTTGTATTGGTATAATTGGTCATGGTTTAGTATGAAGCCTTGGTTTGATCTGCTCCTCATTGACTTGCAAGGTACTCATAGGGCACTTGAAATGAAGCTGCTGTTATCTTGTGACACTTGTACATTCCTACAAAATACAGGCTGAGACATTAACACAAATACATTTGCAGTAAGTGAAATTGGACAATAACACTTTTAAAATAGCCTGATTACAATTTGAATTTATTAAATTAAAGTGATGGAAATATACATTATGCTCAGTTGGTATGCACATACTATGGCAGCTACTGGGTTTTTACCCACCATTGGTTTTTTCCCCAGCCTCTTTAATGATTTATTTGTTATATCTTTTAGGAAATGCAGTAACTTTTGTTTGTGCTAAAAATTGAAATATTTTCAAGTTCGGTGCACAGGTCTGACTTCACATGCTTTTGCATCGCCTCTAGTTTCTAATTCAGTCTAATGATAACAACAGATGATTATTTTCATGATTTTTTTTTGTTTTGTTTTTTGTCTACAAAATTGTGACTGATAAGCCAAAAATCACTAGTCTTGTCTAATCAACTGAAAAATATTACATTAAAGAAGATATGAAACACCAACAATGCAGCAAATCCTCACAATGACAGGGTAAACCGAAGCACTTTGGAGGGCTCTGCGTGTTCTCATAGCACCAGAATTACATCTCTGTAATTTCTATTTCCTTTGGTAAAAGAAATAAAAGGTTTTATAGAAAAACATGCTTGTGTGGTAAAAGCTCATGCAGAGCACCACGGGACTGTATTATAACAAAGGCGTTCTTTATTGGGCTGGTGCTCATGCAAAGAGAGTGAAAAGATGACCCACATAATGGGGAATGTACAGCAGGCAGTGTTGTAGCTCAGAGCGCTGAAGTTAATTTTAGTGCATTCATGCCCTGCTTCGTTTCACAAAGGTAATGCAGATTTAACTTTCAATAATAACCTCAGATGGGTTCACACATTGCAGTGAAGGAAGGATTTTTATCACGCTGGATCTGTGGGCTGAAACTTTTTTTTTTTTTGTGGAGCAGCTCCTCCATGACATTAGAAAATTAAGGTTCTGTCCCTAAACATCATCAACTAGGTTTTTAATACAGAACAGGACCTTTAATTTAATTCTGGTTACCTGTCAAAGTGGGTGGTAGAGTAGACAAAGTCCCCCACGCTTCAGCTAATCATTCATAGACTACAATCTAAAATCTATCATCACAAGCAAACTTTTTGGGGGGAGTAGCCAATGGGGATCTAGTGGTTAAAGCTGCAAGGCAATATTCACTTCCTGACATGTAGGTTACAGAACATTGGTGCATTTTTTTAAGGTTTTTCTGAGGTCAGAAAATGGGTCACTGCTCTTTATTGTTTGTCAGACCTAAAATCCTCACACCCACTAAAACTTGAATTAAATGCTGGTTGGGGTTTTGAACCAGCTGTTGACCATGTTGACAGGCAGGAACTACCAGCTACATTCCTGGTGTACTTTGGATATCCACTCCGTCCAGGTTCTTGAAGGATGCACAGTTGCCCTCTCACTTCTCAGTCATGGTGACTGTGCTGACAGCTACGAAGTGACCGTGACATCAGCACTGGATTGTGAGCACATAGAAGAAAACACATCATGTGTGATATTGACTCAGCATGACTCATCTGCTAAACGCTGTTTTGAAAGGTGGAATTCAGGGCTGTCATTGTGTTGTGGTAATTTGATGTAGTTGGCACACTTGCCGAGGAAAAGTGCTGTAGCTTCATCTCACCACAGAGTCTGTTTGCGTAGCTGTGTCTGTCCTCGTACAAAATGTGTAATAATGTTAACTGTAGGGCTGTAACGGTGTGAGTATTAGTGCTGAATGGTCACTGTATGGATGGGAGGTCACTGTCAGCTGCACGCAGCTCCATGCAGACTACATGGTGTCTAGATTGATGCCTGTAATGCAGAACCAAAGTTGAGTGTGTCCCACCTGGACACTTTCAGCCATACGCCGTCAGCAGCATGTGCTGAGGTTACTAGCTGATTGTCACAGTATGGCGAGCACCAATGGAAAGCTGGAGTTTGAAGACCTGCCTGTGTCCTTTAAATCAGTTGTTTTGGAACAGTTCGGGTTCCCAGCCAGTAGTGAAGAGTGAGTTGTGGATAAGACAAGGACGTTGTGTCTACGCTGCGCCACTGTTGTGCAATAAATATATTTGTTTGGGTGCTCTGCATGTTTATATATTGCCAAGGTGGACCCAGTTGAAACACTCCCCCTAATGCACATGTTTTATTTTACTTTGTTTTTTCAATTTCATAGCAGTTAGCAGTTTTAGTTTTACAGCCTATTGTGAGCTATTGCCTTTTGGGAAAGTGTTTGTTCAGTGCTCACACAGTGTAATACAGAAATATTTAAAGCCTTCGTCAGTCAGTCATGCTCAGGTGATTGCACTTCAGAAAAACTGTACAGCTGTTATATGAAACACTGTCCTCCTCGGGATGAGCATAGAATTTCCCTTGGGGATGAATAAAGTATCTATCTATCTAGACATTGGTAGTGATCTCATGCTCAAGTAAGCATGGAATATTATTCCAAATCTCTATGTTCATTTCTTGCTTAAAACCTAGACTACACACATGAACAGTTGCAGTGCTTTAAAATAAAGGTTTTCATTATTGATTTATCTACTCTCTATTTTCTTGATTAACTGATTAATCATTTGGTCTGTAAAATGTCAGCTTTTCTATAAAATCACAATGTCGCATATCTGAAGATGACGTCTTAAAATCATATTTTTTTTTCCAACCCAACAGTCCAAACCCCAATATATAACAGAAAAGCAGAAAATCTTCACATTTGAGAAGAAGGAATCAATGAATATTGAGTATCAAAATAGTTGTGTCAATATACCAATAATTTATTTGTTTAAGCTCTGAACAGTTAAAGCATGAAAATGACGATATCTTTATATCTAAATTCTGATTTTTTTTTCACTTGAATACATGCAGTTCTGAATTACTTTAGCAGTACATTGTAGAAACTAAAATGAACTCCTCCTTAGTGAACATAAATGAAATAGACATGAGGTCATGAATGAATACAGTTGGTCCATTTTTGTTTATTCATACTTTCACCAGTTATTTCTTTGTCATTCTAGTGTGTGATTTCACTGATCAGGTTCTGGGAGTCTGTGGTTCTTCATTTATTTTAAATCAACCAGTGAAATACTGCTGTCTTCAGAAACCTTTAGTTGTGAGAAATGTTTGTTGCTTGCATATGATTGTGACTACATGGGCACCTCCCATCACAGCTGTTTCTCTGAATGACGCCTGTCATACCTCCAGCAGGCCAAACAGCAAGATTCAACATGCCAGCTTTCAGAGAAGCTGCCTTGACCCAAACATGACGTTCTGCTGACTGTTTTCCTGTTTCACTTAACCCCATACAGCAAACCATTGCCTAAACAAATGAAGGCTTAAATGCGCGACATTAATATGAACATGATATAATTATCCTTATTTCAGTCTTTAATTAAGGTGGATGCCGATGCAGAAAGGTGATCTGGTTGTTAGAGTGAAGTAGAACAGTGTGTCATTGCGACCATCCTGTGATCAACCCCTTTTTGTACATATTTGGTTGAATTCAGCTAATGATGCCTCCCGACAGGCTCAATACCAAGACATGCCAGAATGAAACATTTGCATTTCTGCAGCTGTGATGAGCCCTGATGATCTCTACCATCTGAGGGCAGAATTACAGGCTCCATTGAACCATAAGTATCCTGTCTTACTCCACGTTGTCTGTGAGGCATACTGTGATACACAAGACTGTGTCATAGCTCAGCTCTCCAATTAGAACACACTCTGGGACTTTACATTAGTAAGTGGGGCTCATTTTTTACAGTGTCTAAAAGGTTATGATCATTTCTGTTTGTTGGCTGGTTACATTTAAGGTGTGATTCAGTAGAAATTGTGATCAGTAAATGTCATGATTTGAAAGGAGACATAAAAAACACCAAAGGTCTGGATGCATTCCAGTGAGGTAAGACTTAAGGGACCAGGCTGTTGACCCCAGACTGACCCAGAGTTCTCTCTTGAGGGAGGTGTGACAACAAGGCATGAAGGCCTGTGGTCTGGACAGGCCATCCTGTCCTAGAAACTCTGTATAACACCTGTGTTCCCTCCAGGTTTTAATCAAGATTCCAGTGTCAGCTGAAGCTTGAATTCACCTACACAGCAAGACAAGTCTGTCTGTATTACAACCTTCCATTGAAATGCAGTGCAGAGTTTAACTGAATTTCCAGAGCAAAGAAAATGAAAATGAATGTGGGTTTCTGTCCATGACACTAATACACTGAAAATTAAAAAATGACATATGAATGCATACTCAGGGTTTGAGCCAGAGCACGTCATTGTGACAGTGACCCCCCTATGAAATAACATGTTCCATTACTGCAACCTTCCAGCACCTTTGTCCTCCATATATTCAAGTGCAGGATCAGTGTTGGTTGTCACACTTCTCATTCTCTTACACTCGTACTCAGTGAGTCAGCCAATCAACAATATTAAAATGTTGCCTGTTATGTGGCAAACATGAAATGCTAAAGGTGTCTTTACATTTGGCCAAAGATGGTTTGTTACAGGAAATGCCACTCTATTGTTTTGGAGTTTAGTCACAGAGAGTTTACCTACAGAGAAGGTGTCCATGAACCATCCAGTGTGAGCTGACTGCACATAGAAACTTCTAGCCTGTAAGTCTTAACTGGATAGTGTTGCGGTGGAAGGTAGGCAGTCAGCTCCACCCCTTCAATGATGTTCACCTATTGATGGCACCTGCACTCATTAGCGCAGCTGGAACTAATCAGCCGAGCTGCTCTATAAAAGGAGGCTTGTGGCTCTGCTTTAGTTGGGTGTGTGATACCGGAGAGTTAATGCCTTCAGTTGGCTCTCCTGGTTTTGTGTGTGGCGTTGATGAGTGAGTGTGTGAAAGGTCTTAAACTGTAGTGATTCTCTCTTTTCCAGAACTTCACTCCCTCCTTTTTAGTGACTCTCAATTTTTGGTTTTGGGCTCATTTCTTTTGTTCTATCATTTTGATAGAATTAGTGAGTGTGTGGGTAAGTTATCCCCCATCAACTTTTAGATCCCAAGGGGCCCATTTTGTGTTGAGTGCAGTTTGTTTTTTTTAGTTTCCCCTACCAGCAACTGCCATTAACTTTGTTTTGAGGGGAAATGTAACAATAGCTTATTTATTGATGGACTGCTACGACAGGCTGAAAAGTTTGACTTGCTTTTTTTAGGCACATCATATTATTGAGAGCTGAGCAGCAGCTCGCTCCGTTAATCAATTACAGTGTTAGCTAATGTAACATTAGCTTTTCAGCCAAAGTGGATGAACAACAACATGTCAGATATTTCTTCAGCTGACAGACATGACTTAACAGCAGTCTTTCATTGTCACTGTAAGTGGAAAATATAAAAACTTCTACTTTAACACTGTTTCCAATGTATATCAGAAAAAAGTGCTTTCCATCTCCCCTATTGATGCCCCCTTTCTCCAAGTTGGAAACAACACAAATATGAGGTGCATGAGAAGGTGGCTCTTATTCAGAAGCGAGCAGGTTAATAAATATGCCAGGGCCGCCCCCTGAACCATGTGAAAAGCGAGGGCTTGGCATTCCTTGTTTTTGAACTGAGTCCTGAGTTCCAAAAGTTTGCACAAAAGCCCTGTTGCCTAGCTGCATGTGAAGAGCCTCACTGCGACTGCCAGGCCTGCTTTGTGTGCATGGGTCTCGGAGTGAACAGGATCTTCTCGAGAATCAACTGGAATGCAGTGAGGGAGAGAATTCCCCCCTTTGCTTAATCTTATTCAGTTTTCAGCTGGCAGGAGGGAGTCTTTCAAATGTTACCATAGTGAATTAGCACCCTTTTCAGCTCAAGTGAATTGACCTCTGAGGGTGAGGTTTTTCACACATTCTTTGGCATTCCACTTTGTGTGGTCTAATTTCAAATTTTTGGGGATGTTTCAAGGATATTTGTCCAACGCAAACCTTGGGTCACACTTTCATCCAGCAGATTGCACAATTCAATCAATGTGGAACATCACATGATCCTCATATCATGCTGCAGTTGTTTGTAATTGGCTTTCAACACAGAACAGTAATTGTGTTGCAGGTTCTTATCTTTTCCATTGTCTGTAACCGCAGATACCTGTTGAAACGCTGTACTCTCCACACCATTTTCACCATAACAGCCCATCTGGCCATCCTTGTGCTCAGTAAATTCTGAGTCTGCGTCTGCCATTGGCCTGTCAGCCAGTGAGTAAGGCCAAACAGTGCCACCAGCATGAGGAACAACATAGACAAGTCAACTTCTCCCCAATGCATAGCTGGACAGTTGCCATGTTTCCATCCAGTAACATTTTGATGTTAACAGTGTGTGGCAATGCAGGATTCCACAGAGGAAACGTTTTTTGTGCAGGAGCTTTTACATGTAAGAATGTGTGTTTTTGCAAATACTTGTGTAGTTTTGTTGACTGAAATATTTGGTATTGACAGCTCTGATGTCAGGGTTTCAGTGTAGTCAGTAGATGACAGTTAAAACAGGGACCTCAATCATTACATGTGGACCACAGTGGAAATAAGCTTTAAGTCACAGTGTTTCCTCCAGGATGTTTTTTCAGCAGTGGGGGCAGGCTCTCCATGGAGCCGAGGTGGCGTAAAACAAATGACACTTGACTGCACATTTTACTTTTACAACCTATTTATTGAATGGCCAATTGAAAATTGCTTTTTAAAGGCTGAATGTAAAAAAAAATAATAATAAATAAATAAATAAAACTATAAAATTAAATAAATAAAAATAGAAAACAATAAATAATAATTTCTTGATGGGGCTGTAGAATTAGTGGCAAAGTTTGCACCCAGGCTCAGAACAATTAATTTTTCTGGGTTTTTTATAGAAGAGCTCTCAGGCTCAGAGGCTGCACCATCACTTTGCTCTCCTGCTCCTCCTCCTCCTCGGCTCTCCCCCTGCTGTAATCTGCTCTCCTTCCTCCCTGGAAGCTCCTCCCTGTCTAATGTTACTTGTCTTATATGATTACATAAAACATTAACATTAGATAATTTACACTCATATCACATCTGATTACAAGTGTGGACAATCATCATTTATGAGTCAGTAAAAGGCTAATGATACCTGACTAGCGTCATCTTCATGAGCTGTCTTTCTCTTCTTATATTATATTGAATAATTATCGTTGGACTCTGCTGTGAAGCTGGAGACATGCGGCGGTGGTGTATTTGCAACAATAAAAAAAAAAAAGAGAGGAAAAAAAAAAAAATTTGAAGGAGCGGCGGCTATGATTTAGGAATGGCGGCCCGCCACTCCTAAATGAATGTAGGGGGAAAAACTGAGATTTATTGTGTTTTTATCCTCGACAGTTTAGCTACATGTGAGGACTGTGTTGCAGTTTTGTATTTACCTTTATTGTTGTAAAATTAACCTATTCACCTACCTGCCCTCCTTCTTTGCCTCTGCTGATCGACCAACCTACCGACCCTCCCTCGGACCCTCTGACCTGCTGACCCGCTGAGCCGGCCTTTGCTGTTTGATTTAGCAGCTCTGCTCATTTTCCTACATACTCAGCAAGCCTAATATCATGCTTCATTAAATTGTTATCATTTCCTCTGATTCTAACAGAGGCGCTCTTTATTTCAATTTGGGTATGTTTGTTTTTTGGACTTTTCCTGCTTGTATTAATTCATCAGACTTTTGGTGCGAGAGCTATGACACCCTGGTGTTTTAAAAGTGAAACTGTGTCCAGTGGAAATGAATTGGCTCAGGAACTGTATTGCATAGCCGTGTTTTATGCTTGAGTTGACATGTAAGGCTAATGACTTGGAAATAATCCATTTCTCTCTCTGGATTTAGCCATGCATGCCTGCAGCACTGTGAATCAGTCCTGTTGATTTCATCTGTACCATGTCCTCTCATTCTTTGCTGTGTTTCCAGTAATGAAACACAGTCGTTAGAGGGACCGACAGATTAGACTCTGGGGATCAGATGGGACATGCCTCTTCCTCTGCATAGTGGAGCTCTACAATCAGTGTTGAGCTGAAAATGCTGTTTTCACTGTCTCTCACATCCTGTGTTCATCTCAGGTTACCCTCGCATGGCTTTGTAATGCCCCTGTGGAAACAGATGATTACAAAGTGCTAATCCTTTTCATGGCTCATACTGCTTTTATAGCGTTAGCATCATTCCATTATATTTTGTCTATTTGTGAGTTTGTGTCCTCATATTTAGTTACAGCCTTCATTAATAGAGAGCCAGAATCCTGATGCCACAGCCACCTGCCACGAAATTTCCCCTATTCAACAGTGTGCATGTCGTACGCCATTTTAACTGTTTCTCTGTTATCCATCTCTGCTGTGTAAAAACATCAGGGCTGCTTGGCCGTCCTTGTCCAGTCTCATAGCTTGCAGCTTGACTGGCCTCTGTCTGTCGAGCTGGTGACCGTTAGCTGCAGTGGTCTAGGGCTTGTGGGAATGATGTTTGTTAAGGTGTTTACCAACAGCAACAACTCCTTTAATTTAAAGCCCTTTTAAACAACACATGATTGGACACACCTTGCAGCAACATTGTTTTGTCTGTGTCTTCCAAAATGGTAACTCACCACGTTAAAAAGAGAAATCTGTTGTATGATGTGACGGCACTATGGTTAAGGTTTGGTGAGATTTAGGCTCAAAACAACTTGGTTTGGGAGAGATTGTGGTTTGGGTTAAAATGACTAAGGAACAGTAATAATGTTTTAAAAAGTTAAAAAATTAAATTAACACAATATAACATAGTTTAAAAAAAAATGTTAAATTATATTTTTTTTATGTGAACCACACAGATGAAGTGGGATGGATTATTGGTAATTTGCATTATTAACAGAATAATGTGATTGGGAATGAGGTTTTCTGCGGAATTATTGCAGAGAAGACACGCATGACCAGGATGGAAAATGTGGAATGAGTCTACATTGACTTTTCTGCACATTTTTGAAAACTTCTACTTGGCAAACGCAGGACCTGCATCACAATAATTGCTGGAGCTGAGCCATTGTTAAACTCGTTAGTTGTAGCTATGGTGCAATGAAAAGTCAAAAGTCTGCTTTGAAAAAGGTTCGGGAAACAGATTCATTTGGACACAGAGTGCTCTTTTGACAGACCAGAAAGACAGTGCTGCTCACCAGAACAAAACACCGCTTGAATTTTTCATTTGCGTAACAAACTAATGAGGGTGAAAATAAGCATGCAGTTCACATTCTTGATAATGTTGTTTCATTAAAGTTCAGCTCAGCTCCCTTTGTTACCAGTCTCTCAAGTATTGCTATGATTGATGAAAATGGAAGAACGATTGGCTTGAAGGGTTGGACATGATTTTTTTTATTTTTTTTAGCTTCCAAAAGAGGGCACACCAAAAACATTTGAGAAGTGCTGGTTCAGAGATAGTCAAGCAGCCCAGCTGAGTTTCACAGGGGATCAGAGGCACATGCAGGGATCTCTTTAATAATCTGACCCTGGCATCATACACCAACATTAATCCAGTTAATTGAGGGCGACGATTGAATGAACACAAGACTGTGAGAACCTTGACTGAAGCCTTAATGTGGGAGAGAGAAGAAGCCTGCTGTGGCTGTGATGAAAGGCCTCATGGCTGAAATACTGTAAATAGTGAATCTCTGCAGCCACTTGTTTGTTCTCCCTCCTCCTTCTACCCCCTAGCATTCAGAGAACCACCTCACTATTGACTATAAATGAGTGCTGAGAACATGAAGTATGTGAAATGCAAAAAATGTTTTATACCAAAGAATAAAATAATGCCAAAGCAGATGTTTAAAACGTGATCTAAATTCAGTAAAAATCCAAAACCTAAAATAAATGATAACATATTTGAAAAAATCCTAATTCCATCCACTGTGATACGGTGTGTTTACAAAATGAAACATGAAAAGTCCATGGGAGTCTGTGCTATTCTTCTTGGAACTGCGTTGAACGTTCATGATGAAACGTGTTGAAGTCTTATCAACACACCTTTGATGTGGAAAGCTTCGCCTCAAACTCAGTCTGGAAGTTATTCCCTTTCCTCTGTGTGCCCTGTAGTCTGCTGTAGTGTGTTGTGTTTTGGGCCTCAGTGAGCATGGATTATGGCTGCCGTCCAGGTTAACAGCTAAAACCTCATGGCTCGTAAAATGTAATTTTCTATCATAATACAAAGTTTCCAAAAGGACAAAACCCTGTTGTATATGTAACTGGGAACTCTGACAGCAGCACAATAACATGTATTAGAGGTGGTTTAATCTCTCTTTAGTCTTCATGTCTGGACCCGCTCTGAGCATCTGTTTTCACTCAAATTATGACCTGCTCATTTCTTAGCTCTGGATTAATAATAATAAAAGAATGCGACATGAAAGAAGCCCACTTACTCAGACTGAAAGTATTTGTGGTACTCGCCACAGTTTTCCATCTGCCTGCTATAGCTGTCATCTGTCACTGTGTACAAGTCCTGTGCACTGTGTGGACTTCTTGTAAACAAAGTTCTGTTTATGTTTCTCACCATAACGTATTGTGGGGCCAGGGAAAAATTGGCTGTTATTCCATAACCTGTGAGCTTCATATCTAATTGGGCACACACAACTACAAATATGAAGCAAATAGACCAAATGCACTATTGAATTTTGCCTCCAAGAATAAACTGTCTGACAATGATGGCGCTGACGACAGTGACAAGCTAGAGGGAGAAGCATCTTCAGAACGAGACGATGAGACGTACACAACGTTAATATGAAGGTTACACAGTAACACTGTGTGTTTGTGTGTGTGTGTGTGTGTGTGTGTGTGTGTGTGTGTGTCTAATAAACTAGAATTACAGCTGAATCTAGTGACTAATTTCCAGTGAGAGACATACTGTCTTCACTTGGAGACAATTTTTCCAGAGGAGTAAAGAGAACTGATGGAGAGCTTCATCACATGGTGCAACAATAATCAATCAGTCAAGCTCAGTATCCACAAAACCAGTGAGCTTGTGGTGGAACTACAATGCTTCAAATATCGATGTTCCTGCGAAGACGCTACTAACTGTATACTGTCATATCACCAGACCCTAGTTTATAGACAAACAGGCATACCGGCACATCTCTAGTCTTAACCAATAGAACCAATGATCAGGGCCATGAAAATAAAAGCCAAGTAGTAATAAACCCTAGTTTTCCTTACTAGGAAAACCTGTGACTCCTAGTTGGTAGAAAGGTTGGTGGTCAAGGAGTCAAAGCTCAGACTAGTGTACTGTTGGAAAAAGTTGATTTTCCCTTTGACAGCCAAGACACTTGAAGACATTTGCACTGCTCTGGTTAGAGCCCAGAGCCATTTTCTGAAAGTTGCTAAGTTGATAATATCAGCATTCACCTCCAGTACATGAAGTAAACTGGGAGATAACACTCTGAAGGAGAGTCCTGAAGTGATTAATATGGCAGGCATGCATTCCAGTGAGCTTGTAGATTCTGAGATTTTGTATGAAATGATATGATATCTGTCTGTCAATGTATTCATCAGAGATCAGATTAGACACCTGAGGCCCATCACCCGTTTTCCTTGTAGTCACTCTACATTCCCTGTGGTTAGACCAAAACCGCAGAAGCGTGTCACAGAAGACCCCATCAAACCAAATAAAGTGTGTCTCTGCTGTTTGAGGCCGTTGTGATTTTGTTCTCGCCATGTTTTAATGTCTCATTGTGTGTGAGGAGCTTGCTTCACAGTACAGCAGCAGTCTCTGACTAAATTTGACCCCACTTTTTGGCTCTCTTTGTGGATTAGTCTAGTACAGCTCACATGATCCCACAAGAACTGTACATGAGTTTAATAACCAGGACAGTAGGGATGTCCGTCCACTCTACCCATTCCTCCCTGGCTTCCTGTTTGCCAGCCTCCTGTGAGCACAGCACATGTTGGCTTGTTTTCATTCCATGTGTTTTCTGTTCTCTTCCCAGCAGCTGAGAGGATGAAGGGGAGGAATCCTGGTCATTTGTGGACTTTGTAGCATCAGAAGAAACAGCGGCACAGGCAGCCTTTCCAGCTCCTGTTTGACACCTCTGTCTATAGCGGAGCTCACCATGAGTTAGAGGCGTCAGAGACCATCGCCACAGCTGCCCCCCCCACCATCTGAAACACCGTGTCTGACTGTGACAGCAGCATCCCTCGCCCTGCTTCATGAGCCAGCAGGATGCAGCTGAGGTCCTCGCACTCTCCGAGCGCCTCCTCATAGCTGCACACAAGGGACAAGCTGACAATGTGGTTCAGCTTATCAACAAGGGCGCAAAAGTAGCCGTCACTAAGGTGAGTGATTGGGAAAAGCATCAAATACTCACATTAGAGAAGCAGGAGACAGAGCACTGAGAAGTGCTGCTTCTAAGCTATTAGCCTGGCTGTGTGCTCTGTTTGCTTGAAAAATGACTCAGAAATTCAGTCCATTACCAAAATAATTGCAGATTAATTTCTGTTAATTGACAAATTGATTAATAGGCTAATTGCTTCCCAGCTCTGATTTGATCCCGCACAAATTATCTTTAAAACTACAGGCTGGGTTTGCTGTCAGTAACCAACTTCTTGTCCATCTGTGCTCAACAGATGAAAACAAATTATATCTTCCGGCCTAACCTTTTTGGGTTCAGTTCAAACAAACTGCCATGTGTTTGCCTGTTTAGTGTAGGCTAATCTGACTGACACTCACCTTTTCAAACAGTCTCAGTCTGGTTATTTGCTCTCGTCTCCATTCTAAAGGGACTCTGGTGTATTTAAAGCAAAGCAGACCAACCACTGGCCTGTGTGATAGTAGGAGTGTGGTTTTAGTATGAATTCAAAAGCTGTACTATTTCTTAAATCCACCTGCTGATTGTGAACTGAAACAAGAGTACTTCCTGATCTGTATAATTTGTTTATATATTTATGCAACATAATTTAGTGACCATGGAAACCCCAGCGCACATTACCATGCCAGTGCAAGGATTTGTCCTGATATAAAGTGAAAAGGACTTAAAACAGGTGTATGAGTTTGTGTCCTACTCTGTTCATTTTAGCAGTTCAAGTGTGTAAAATGAGTGAAACATAGTATTACACAGTACTGCAGTATGAGACACCGCTTCATTGTCCTTTTGCTACCTGCCCAGATGCACTCTCAGCTGACTCAGCTCATGGTTTATTATTTCTTGGTGAGCCATGTTGCTCATGGTGAACGCAGGGTCAGAAACAAGCGGTTGGCCCAAATCAGCTCACAAGCTTTGTCTTTCCTGTTAGTGGCCTGTATTCTAGCACCTTTTTGGTGTTGTTTTATTTCCATTGTGTCATTGAGTTGTGTAACTCGTGGATGTGGTCTGGTGAATGGAGCCTTAGTCTGTGTTTTTAAGGGTGACTGAGTGGCCAATCAGACTATCCTCTCACTGCAGCTGGGAACTTTGAAAAAGGCACTTTATCATTTTCTATTTTTGGCAAATTGCAGATCTGTTCAGCCGTTGTGAGGTAAATGAGTTTAGATAACATATCCAGTGACACTTTTTCTGTGGGCTCATCTGCATTTCTTAAATCAATTAGACACAAAACAGAGCATGAAAAGGTTAGCAGCACTAGAGCTGCATGAATACAACTCTATCATCTTTCAAAACTATACTAATGAAAATAATTCCAGCAGCTCTAGATTCAGTCAGCAGGATAATTAAGAACCAATGTATTCACTCCCCCTTTAGCTGCTCTGGGCTGTCTTCATCATTTCGGTGAAGTGTGCTTGTGTGGGTGTCACACAGGGATGTGCTAAGACACCTCTTAATTACACCGTGTGATCTGAGAGTTGAGGGGATATCAAGATGTTTCCGCTGGATCCTTGCTCTATGTAGCAGGCATTTCTTTACAAAAATATGGTTTTTGTTTATGCCAATTACAACTTACTGATTCTTGTGTTGACATCCTAAAATTAGACTTGGCATGCAGCTTTATTTTGCATAAGAAAGCAAATCAGAAGAGTTATATGGTTTAAAAATCTGCAATGATAGGCTGTCGGGCTGAATGTCATTGGAAATCTTTTGATATTAATGTCAATTTGATGCATGATTTTCAATACCAAAGCAGTACTTTTTATAATACCATAATGAATATTAACATTTGACACAAAAAAATCTCAGGTCAAGGTTAAGATCTTTCAAGAGCTCTCAGCTGTAACTTGACAGATACCGACTCACCCAGAATATGTTTTTACAGTGTAGAAATGAACTTGTCAGTGTTTTCTGCTGGACAAACTATTAACAGTGACACTGCTTATAAATTACCTCAATCCAACTTTGGCAGCTAGCTGTACTTTGACCTGCATCTCACAGTCTTCATCAGTGGATGGAGTTTCTGAGTTGATATTTGAGGGATTTTGCGTCCCTCAAATATTAAAAAAAAAAATCCTCATGCTCTCAACCTCCTCAATGACTGAATTTGGACATCTTGGATTTGCTATCAAAATGACTGCACTAAAGATCCTTCTACTGTATAAAGAGTTCATTCTCAGTTCCTAAATGTCAAAATGCAAAACGGTTTCATCAGCTGAGAATGTAGCTTTGATTCAGTGAAGTGAATTAACACAGCATGTACATTTTCCATGCAGCGTGGTGTATGCACCCAGATGTTTAACAAGTTTAACAGTTCAATAACAAACTGAGTTGCTGCTTGGCCACATGGACGATGCTGACATAGCTTTCTGTCAAAGAATCTCTCACACACACACGTGCACACACCCACACACATACGCAGTTTGACAGTCAGAACAAGCAGCAAAGTACTTGCTGTATTCTTTCATCCCACATCTCCAGGAAACACAGCAAGGTTCAAAGGTCATTTACCATTAACATTCAGGGTATGATGTAACATGCCAGTTAGAGCCAATGCTCATCAAGAACAATGGCCGGGATGTTAGATGTGGAAATGTTATTCCAACCCTGATTCCAAAAGAGATGGGACGCTGTGTAAAATGCAAATAAAAACAGAATGCAATCACTTTCATTGCAAAGGTTTTATGACATGTTCCTGAGCTCATGTCGTAATATCCTTCATACAGTCACATGTTCACAAAGTGGTGAACCTCGCCTCATCCTTGCTTGTGAACGACTGAGTCTTTCCAGGATGCCCCTTTCATACAGAATCATGACACTATTACCTGTTACCAATGAACCTGTTTACCTGTGGAATGTCCCAGACAGGTGTTTTTGGAGCATTCCACAACTTTCTCAGTCATCAATGAAATTAATGAAGTAGATGAGGTAAAGCATTAAATATATTGTCTTTGTTCTGTTTTCAATTGAGTGTGTGTCAGAAAGAATGAGCAAATTATCACAGTCTATTTTATTTGTTTTATACAGCATCCCAATTTTTTCAGTATCAGGGCTGTACTGCTAAAATATCAACTTTCTGGCCACATGATATTGTGCTAAAAGACTGAGACTAAAGCTGCATGTCAACATCCTGACCCATTTATGTTCAGTGTGACGTGGAACAGGAGTATGGAAAGTAAACATCATCACTGGTCTTGTATTGCAGGATAGAGCTAGTGAGGCCGAGTGTTACATTACATTATTATAAGAAAAAATATAAGGAAAAATAAATATAAGATCAGACTGCCATTTCATTCTAACAGTACTCTGTTTGGATGCTTACAGTAAAGAAACAAGTAGTTTAATTTAACCAAAAGCTGAAACAGGTTAACAGGTTACAAGGGTTTTCACATAGAGGGAATTTGCCTTGCTGCTATGGCGCATAATAAAACAAAGTAAGAGATAAGTAAAACAAGTACTGTAAAAGTAGAAATTTGTTATTTGATTAAAAAAAAATACTCACAGTTGAAAGAAAAAAGAATGTGTGCAATCTGCACCAATAAAAAATTGGAAATTTGTAAAAATGTGTGTAAATATAATGTCAAGTTGAATGTAGAGACTTTTGCATTAAGGGAACTTGTAGTGTCCATGGGATGGGACAAGAGTCTGTCAGTGAAAAGAAACCTTTACTTTAAACCTGCAATAACAGATTTTGTTGGTGACCTGAGGGCAGCGGCAATAAATGGACACAACACTGATGTATTATCACTTTTTTAGTTATGTCAAACCTATCAGGAAATAATTGTTTATTCACACATCCAACAGTTACAGAGCATCATTATCTGTCATTTGGATTAGTGTTTGTGGACACCTTATGACTACAAGTCACTCTCTTTTACCTCTGTTCTTGGCCTTAGGCCAATGCCTGAGGGAAATATCTGGCCACTATGTTCATCAGTTAGTCTCTGACTGTGTCTATCTGCTGTGCTAGTGTACAACAAGAGCTGTGAGACCGGACCAAAACAGTAAAGTTGTGGGCTGGACAGTCAAATAATGAGCTGAAACTCCACAAAAATCTTTTATAACTGTAAAGCTGATTCTATGTTCATCAGTATGATCAAGACCTTTTACGTTGTCACTGTTACACACGTCATTGAACCTGTCATTTGATATAAGGATACCCTTTGAAATATTGATTATAGGCACTTTGGGGTTTGTCAAACATAATGCTATCTTGGATAATTTGGCTGGGGTTGCTGGAGAGAACCCCATAGCTGTGGTTTGGGGAATTCTCTGGGTTTGCCACCAAGCTGTGTCGTACAATATTACTTCATGACATTCTAAACCCGCGGCATTTTCTGTCAAAGATGGTTCACGGTTACAATATTATCAAACCTGTGACATCATGTTCTTTTTCATGATTCACTGTGGGCAAGTTTCATTGGACGTAAGACTGATGTGACCATACCTGTAATAATGTGAACAGCCTGTATCCGTATGAAACAAAGCTGTTTCCATTGTGAAGAAACGTCAGGCTTGTAGATCTCCACAATGTTAATCTTTATAGTCTGTCGGATAATCCCACTGATGAGGCACTGGCATTTTTCTCCATCATCAATCTGTTTCCTCAGACACAGTAACAACAGGTCTTTTGTGCTGCATATTTCCTGGATTTAGGAAATGATTTCAACTTTTGATGTTCAGAAGCAGAAGAAGGCACATGCATAAAACCATTGGTTTAATGATATTATTGTATTCTCCATGTCGGATATGACATGAAAAGAGACATCATGCAAAGTACACTTGAATGCTTTATACTGCGTGTGTTTGTTGTGCATCATGTGTTTGTGTTTTCTGTTCTGGCACTGCAAACCAATTTTCCATGGAAACATGAACACATGTCATCATATTGTAACAGCTAGAACAATATTACATGCGCTGCTTTTCGCTCTGATGATTTGTTTTGACCAGCTGTATGTGGGTATTTTGGCAGGGTGCCATTATGGAAGCTAAATCCAGGATAAAGGGGGCAGAGTTTCATAAGAAACATTACTCTGCTCAGGAAAAGGAATGTAGGAATAGTTGTTGGAAAGCTAATGTGATGAATGGATTGAAGCTGAGAAAACAGAGAACAGATGTATTGAAAAGAGGGCAGCAAGGATAAAGTATGGAGTTAGATGAGGTTGGTAACGAAGAAGAAAATGTGGAAGAAGAGAGTGAGGAAGGGATGGTTTAGAGGTGAGAGGTCAACTGTTTCCACCATGTGATGACAGACGCTCGATTTGATTTGAATTTTAATAGAAATCAATAGAAACAAATGACACACTCGAGAAACACTGTTAACATTTCAGCAGTAATGTTCAATGACACATATACAGTGAACACAAAGCTTCATTCTTCACCTCAGAAATTATGGTATGATTAAAAAAAAGCCTGAACTCAAGGTCCTCTTACTGTCAACCCCATCTCATGGTCTTCATCAGCCTATAGTTTGATGGTCCAGAAAAAGACAGTTAGTGGACTTCAACTATAGTTATAAACAGTCAGTTGACTCTTTGTAGCCTCTTTCAGCTCATTGTTTTGGTGCTTTTGGTTTAGCAGCAACAGGAAGCTGTTTTTAATGAAAAAGCAAATTATGGAGATTCAGCATGTTGCACTCGTTCTTATATTGATTTGTTTCATACAGTTACAAACGTTTGCATAACTTTTGGAGCATCAGAGGTGTTTTGGCACAATGTCAATTTTATAATGTGATGTTAAGCATTTTGCAACATCGAAGACGTTGACGGTCGCATAATGCCCGCAGCAACGGGAGCCTGTTGCATCCAAAAGGCATAGAATTTTTAGAACTGGGTTGGACCAAGCGCGGTCGCTTTCACATATCAAGCTGCACCAGGGTTTGTTTGGAAGCAAACCGAGACCACCTCTCCGTCTGGGTCTCGGTCCGCACCAGAGTTTGATGGTTTGTATTCACACCAGCCCAAAAGGTCCGCACCAGTGATTTTTTTTTTTTTTTTTTTTTTTTGGTTTGGTTCTAACCAAACAAGGCAGGTGTGAATATGCCCTTAGACTCAGAGACCGTGTAAAAAGTTCAACCACCTGACGAAGATCAGGGCATCAGGAAGGCAGGAGACAACAGAGTAACCGCCAGTGAAAACCAACACACAGAGGGACAAACAGACCCTCAGTCAGTCTGACGACAACAGAGGCTCCCTGCTGGCCTGAAACCTGCTGTTTACCTGAGCTCGGTCCGTGGCTTCCCTCCAAGTCAGCCCAGTGTAACTCAATCCGAGGACCACATGAATGCAGAGCGGAGCTGAGCCCCACCTAAACAAAGCACAAACCTCCAAATGCTGAGATAATACCTGGGGTGCAATGTGGCTTGTGCTATTGTGTGGGAATAAACACTGGCTCTGTAATTAAGATGAATTTACTCAGGATAATTACAGATTAACAGATCACCTGGATCTTGTGTTTGAAGTTTGAATGGTTACCTACATGCTGACATCCTGCTCTGTCGTTCTTCTTCATGCACTTCATTATGTCGGATGTAATGTCAGGATGTCAGTGTGTGTTGAGAGCTTTTTATCTAATTCTCCCAGTGAGTTTTATTCTAATATCTCCTGGCTACTCTAAAGAGGGATTTCCCACTGTTGACATTCCTTATGTCACTCACCCTCTATGCTTAAGTATGGAGCATCGCTGCTTTCCAACTTTTGTACTACCGCAGGATGTTAACGACTCTTTATGCAAACTACAAAAATGTCATTGCTTACTTCTATTGACATTAATCTGACGTAGTGTTGGTTTTGTTAGCTCAGTCAGGGTTTCCATTGGAAATTACTGAGCCAGTTTGTTAAGCCCCCCAAATCTTGACACATCTCATCTTGTGATAAATTGAGTTTATAAATAATAGTATGCCCGAAAATGTCAATCTCAAAGGTTTCAGTCCTACTTGATTTGGTGCCAGCTGTGGTTAATATTGGTAGCAGCAAATGTACTGTAATACAACAGGTCACATCATTCTGGGGGAAACAGCTATTTTTTTTTTTTTTGTTGTTGTTGTTTGTTGTTGTTGAGAATAAAAGAGCCACAGTGAAAAAGAAAACATAAAGATGACTTTTTCAGGTCGATGTGGAGCAACTCAACAGATGGATCTCTTAAATTTGTCGCTCACTCTTGAAGTCATTTAAGATTTGTGTGTATACGTTCATGGATGCAGCTTTAAAAGTGCATAACATGTCAACATAACTATTGGGGAAACAGTTTCTATAAGCTTTCTTCATGCATGCATCAGTGTTCTGATGCACGTATAATGCAGGATACAATGACTGGTGGGTAGTCACTCAGAGGGATCGGACCATAAATGGGGAAGCTACACAGGGACTTTTGAACAAACAATTGATAACAAGTGCATCAATATTTGAAGCACTGTCTACGTTCACAGCCATAACTTTGTTCTGTCAGAATCAGCGTTATTGGTCAAGCATGTGAACAGATGCAAGGAGTTTGACTCTTGTTTGTTTCTCCTAATGAACTTACACACTAATAGACATACAGCCGAACAACAAAGCTTAACGAAGTCAAATCAATTTCTATCACGAGTCTCCTCAGGAAGAACATTCTCCTCTGTCCCTTCATGAAGAGGCCTTCAGTGTTGTGAGTGCAGTTCAGTTTTTTTTTTGTTTTTTTTATTGATTTTGATGCCAAGGTACTTCTGTGAGTTCACCCTCTTCACTTCCTCTCCCTGGAAGAGAACCACATGGGGCCTGCTGTTCCTCTGGTAGTCCACCACCCGCTCAGACCTTTTGCTCTTCATCAGCTCTTTTTCAAATGCCAGCATTGGTTTGGAGATACAGATCTGTCTTGAAGCTTTCTGCAGCCGCCTGAATACAGTGGAGATGAATGGAATTTTGTGTGTGGTGTTCATGGTTTTGAACAAATGGCTCTCTGTATGTGCTTGGGATAATCCACAGATCCTTTGCTGTCAGCAGTTTCTATATGAACTGTTTCTTGGATAAAAAATTTCTTTTTTGTGATATTGCTGTTATGTGGCAAGCGGGGTAACCATTTGACCACCAAGGTGCTGCTCAGAAAACAGATTTTTAGTTACATTTTTCAGTTCTGTATCACCAATAACAAGTGAAGTAACCTTTTTGCTTCAGTTTCCTTATATTGGCGGGATGCAGAGTTTATCCTCAGCTTAGCTGACATGAACAGCTGTGCACATTGTGCACTATTCTCTTAAATCATGGATTAAGGATTTGTTTGTTTTCGGTTGAGTCATTACTGAGATGGATTGTGCTCTGTGGCAGATTGCCTTCAGTCGTAGCACCAGCTATGACCACTGTGACTTATGGCGCGGAGATATCTGACTCACTGGACTGTGACTCTTTGTGTGGGACGGCAGTGGTGGGTTTCTTTACTTGATGTTGTCTGCTTCTGTGGGATCTTTGTTTGTGTTGTGTGCACTCTGGTGTTTTGTTAACTGGGCTGTGCGTTGTGTGTGTTTTTGTGTCCACAGTATGGCAGAAGCCCCCTGCACTTGGCTGCCTACAAAGGCCACATTGAGGTTGTGCGTATCCTGCTCAAAGCTGGCTGTGACCTGGACATCCAAGATGATGTGAGTAAATTCACCTATTTATCAGCTGCTTGGCCAGGTTTCCACTTTTCATCCACTTTCAGCTCTCACACTGCAGTCTTGATTGGTAGTTCCCAGTGGACAATCTTTTTACCTACAACTCTTATTTCATTTTTTTTTTTTCTTTTGAAGAAGCACACCTATATATTTTTTTCGTTTTAAACACCAAGACAACTGTAGCCTAATGACCTCCAGTGGCCTCGAATGGGACTCTCTGGACTACCCACTTGTGGGTTTGCCCTCAGGATGCAAGTTCCTCCTTCCCACAAATAGTGATAACACAAATCTATGGCATTGCCAAGTTGATTCACTGTGGTCAATGAGCTCCGGAACAGGCTGCAATACATCCTCCGGGACTGGAGGGAGCAGGAGTTGCAGACTGAAGCAGGAGGAGGATGAGGAGTGGAGAAGACAGTGGAAGAGGGCTGGGAAAGAGCCTGGAGGATCAGGGAGAGTGAAGGAGGTTAGCCAAACCTGCTCCTACTGAGCCAGTGGAAATCTGTCCCCCCCATCCTTCCTTCCCTGAGTAAAGTTCACTCCTCCTCCGCTGCTGCTGTGCTCGGCTCAGTTCTTATCTAGCTTGGAATGCCTCTCTGCTCTTCTTCTCTCTCTTCTTTCTCGTCCATCCCTCATGGCAGTCGTTGCTCATTGCTCTTTCCTCCTGTGCCCTCATGTCAAACCTGACCTGCTAAGTGTCACTCACCACTAATCTGCTCTGTGTGCAGCAGTTCCATGTGTGGCTGAGCATGAATGTGAGCTGAACTTTTTTCCTGGAACTTTATGCTTACAGCTTTCATATGGTTATACAAACCACTGTGGGCTCTAAACAGCTAACAGAGCTGACTGAGATTACCTGCTGTTGTTTGTATAACTGCTCTATAGGGACCATTTTAACATCAGTATTGTGAGCTTATAGATAAATGGTGTGCTTACGGTGTGCTTACAAAACTGTCAGCATTCAAAGGTTTAGTTTGTTTTTTGGGAATTTTGAATATATATTTGACAGTATGCTGAACTTCATTGAGCACAGTTACTGATGTTTATGGGATGAAGTAGCTGTTCTGCGTAGTGACAGGAAAACACACTCTCTGCAACACTGAGGGTTTCCTATTTCACATTCTTGAGCTTATTAACAATGTTTTGTGATCTCTTGATTTGGATCTACTGTCCACCAAGGCGCTGGTGGGTGAATGATATTATTTAGCTGTTTATTGTAAAATTAGAGACTTTATTAATGTTTAAAGTTGCATTCCTATTGAGCAGGCCCACTGTTGGTCCACTGAACATGTGAGATTAGAAGATCGATATCAGCCTCAGGTTTGTTGACTCTACAGAGCAGAAATCAGGACGTAGTTAACTTAATGTAGAATAAAAACTGAAAGCAGGGGGACACAGCTAGACTAGCTCTGTCCAAAGTTTAACGATGCACTTACCAACACCTCTAAAGTGTGCTGACCTTTTTTTATCTCCTTTGTTTAATCCGTACACAAACAAAAATGTTAAAACAGCTTTAAGATTTTAGGTGGAATTCATTTTTTGATGAATAACAGTGTACCCATCCCCTGGTGCTTCTGTGCAGTGCCTCCAGCTATAGCATTACCAGATTACCAGTTTCGGATGGTGAGGACAAGTTTTAGTTTTGGTCTTTGTACAGGTACAGTGGTACCAAACCTGACGATCTCATTATGAAGTCACTGAGCTTAATCAGTGAGCTTTAAAGGTGTTGGCAGGCGTATGTTTGAACTTTGGACACAGCCAGACTAACTGTTTCCCCCTGATTCCAGTCTAATCGTGTCCTGACTCCAGCTCTGTACTTCACATACAGACATGACATTAAGTGTGTTTCCATCCACCTGTTTGATGCACATTTTCAATTAGAAAAAAATGTGAAAGTCAGAAAAAAAGTTTTTACGCTTGGCTGAGGTAGAAAAGTTGATTTACTGGTAAACCAAAATGCAATAAAGTGCCAAGCGAACAGACCTAATAAATAAATCAATCACGTACACGAAGCATGTGACAAACATCTGGTGAAGCCTCTGTTCCACTGATAGACAAAAAAAATAACTTGTGTTCCTTTAATTTATCCGTCTCTTTGTGTCCTCTGGCACCTGACAGAGAATGTTTATCTTGATGAAACAACTCCTAGTATCCATGTAACAGAATTGGATGGACACATGTTAATTAGAATTTTTGATTTTGTTGAAATTCTGTTAAAATTTGCGCAAGATTTGGATGGAAACTTGACGACTGGTTTCCATCTTCTCATCTCACTCTCAGAAAGAGGGAGCAAGCAAATAACTGTATTTCCCAAAATGTCAAACTATTCCTTTAGCTGTAAATTGAGACTGCATAACTATGTAAATCAGGACATTTACACCAGCTATCAGTCTGTGAAAACATATATGTGTATTTCTTCTGAGTGAGTCTATTATTGATCCCATTAAAATGCAGTAATTCAGCTGAACTAGGCTCAACCTGCATGCACTGACATGCAGAAGACATCCATCCATGTGTTTGTTCCACTTGTTCAACAACTTTATTTTTTCATTCAAGTAGAGAACACCGTAAAGTAACAATGAACTTTGATAAAATAACAAATTTGGGTTCCAGGTTTTCACATGATGGGATTGTTTCTTCCTCTGGATGGATGCTGGTTTTCTTGTCCTGTAGCTGAGTGCTTCTTAGCACATGCTGTTCGTCAGTGCTGTGTGTTTGTGTGTCTGTTGGCAGGGGGAGCAAACGGCGTTACACCGGGCTGCAGTGGTGGGAAACAGCGATGTTATCAGCACTCTTATCCAGGAAGGATGTGCACTGGACAGACAGGACAAGGTACAGAGCAAAAGACAGAACACACACACGCATACAAACACACACAGAGGCTAAAGGCACCTTCAGTACAGTCAATCAGAGGAACAGGGGGAATTTCAAAGCCTTCATAATGACTGCATTAAAGCATCTGATAATCACAGAGAAACCAGTGTGCCTGTAATCTTCTTAGCCTGAGAGTAGTGTGTTTAGAGTCACAGTGAAAAGAGAAATGACCTAGAGGGATTATAACCATGAACACTCTAATTTTACCCACTTTTTCATGTACTTTATGTCAAAACTCTACATACTGAAATATAGTGTACTAATATCTTGTTTTAGTAGATTCTTAATGTTGTACCAGTGGGCATACAAAAATAATCCAGCCAGTAATACAATGCATGGTTTAATAAAGCCCCTTTCACTATAACTCCTTCACAGTTGGCTTATTATGAATGATCTCTTTTTCATGTCATGCCACTTACCATCTTGTTTAAGTGGGAAAACACCAAATCATAGATTTGTTGTGAATGGGTCTTTTTGTCTTTTGCCCTGTCAGGATGGCAACACAGCTCTCCATGAGGTGTCCTGGCATGGCTTCAGCCAGTCTGTCAAACTGCTGGTGAAAGCTGGAGCCAACGTTCATGCAAAAAACAAGGTGATGCTACAGTTTAACCGCAGCACTGATTAAATGTGTTTGATATAAACTGGTTTCCTGTAATCCTAACCTAAGCTGTCATTCTGTGCTTCCTATACCTTTAACCCTTTGAACCCCGTGGACCCCTCTGATGGTCCATAAAGGAATCATATGCTATGAACACTCCATCAGGAAAACTAACCAAATCTGTTTTTAAAATAGTGATATTTCATCAAGATCGTTTTATTCTACCTGTCTCGTATAAACTTTTGACAAAATAAACCATTTGCACAAACTAGATACTGTAAAAAAACATAAAATTGTGTGCTCCTCACACAACTGGAAAGCCTTGAATGACTACACTGAGACCTACAGTCATATGACAGTAATTCAGCAAAAAGTCAACTGAACTGCTGGAGGAGGAGCCAGCAGCCAGGAGAAGACGATAGAGGTCATTTGTAGATTTAAGCAAGACAATCTAACTTTTGCACACACTGCCTCTAAAATCATCGGCCTTCCCACACCCAAACTGTCAGACATGAACAACAGAGCCGTCACACACCTTGCACTCATGGTAGCAAATGACACTGAACACCACTCAATCATCACTTTACATTTCTACTGCCAGGATGGAGATACAGGACTGTAAAATGGAGGAAAGCTCACTTTAGCAGAGGTTTTGTCCCCCCTGCTTGCAGCATTGAACAAACTCACTAACTGCCTCACCAACAGTGTTGTGTGCTGGATGTATGGACGCACAACTATTTATGGAGACTCTGTGTTTTGCCTTTATCTGTATGTTTCTGTGTTGAACTGGCTGTGAAACCAAATCTCTCTGTGGGACAACAATTCCATTACCATCATCATGTCATCAATATGACTGAGCAAAGTCCATCTGCTGATGAAGACCTTTCATGGCAGTTCAGAAAAAAACATTATTACTCTCAAAATGAATATGTGATTTGCATTGGAAACAAGTGAAACTCCCTGTGTATAAGTTCTTGGTATAGACTACTGTTAACTGACTTGTTAGGATGGATGCTGTTTTTTCATTGTGTTTAATAGTTTGCACAGCTCAAGTTTTATTCAGGATCAGTTGTTTGTATCCCTGTATGTGTGACAGCAAAAACCTGACCTGAGTAAACACTAATGAATGATGAAACTCTGACTCTCTCCCACCCTCTTGTTTCCAGGCAGGAAACACAGCTCTACACCTCGCGTGTCAGAACGGTCACGCTCAAAGCTCCAAGGTTCTGCTCCTGGGAGGTTCCAGGCCTGACAGCAAGAACCATGTAAGTCTTCCCGCTTCGTGGATGCTGCTGCTGCTGATATCACCCGAGTTAATGAGATGCAGACACTGTAAAACCCTGCAGTTATTCAGATATAGACAACAAAGCATCTTTCACCTCTCAGTCTAAAAAAACCTCATATTTAAACCTTGCTTTATCATCACCATGTAACTGGTGCTTTGCAGAGTAAATATCATGAACAAAGGAGATCAAGGTTAAGAGAAGTGGCACAAAACTTTGTTTTGGTAATGCTGGCTCATGCCTCTTCCACTTAGTATCATGGTTTGACAACTAAACTTAGGCGCAAATTGCTTGTAATGCTCGATAATATTATTTGTTTAACACGTCCTCAAACTCATGTAAACTGCCTCATTGTATTAGATTAGATCAAATTCAATTTTATTGTCACCATCAGAGTGCAGCACAGAGAGAATGAAATGCAGTTTAGCATCTAACCAGAAGTGCAAATAGTCAGAATATCCAAAATATAAATACATACAGGTAGTGCAATTGGCATGAGGTATAAACTCATCTAAATAATCTAGTCATTATGAAGGCTCTTTATACTGGTGTAGCAGCTTCATTAAAGCTAGAATATTCCGTATTTTTATCAACATATAGCAGCCAGGGACAGATATTCTTCTCAGGAGTTTGTGGTCACCAAAGCAGATCTAAAAGGAGTGTTGGACTTACATTCATCAGTAGACAGAGACACAACACCAAACGACAGAGTGTTACTCACCTGCTACATTTGTACAACTGTCATCACCACAATAACTGTATATGTAAGATGTGATTACGGCTTGTTACACTGCCTCTAAGTGGTGAAAAACTCAATCAGTGCAGCTTTAGATATCAAGTTTTTGTCTTTGTTGGGCTAACTTCTTTTATGAGATCCAAAGCTTGAGAAAAGAATCTGTTGGATTGTTAGTGGTTTGAGGTTGGATGCCACACCTGCTGGAGAACATACTGACTTTTATTCCTCACCTGTTACTGTATTTTTCAATACCTTTTCTCCTTCTGTTACTTTTCAAGTTTGTTGTTCCTTCATGTAAAAAGCTCTTTGAAAACAAACTTGTTTCGTGGTTCCTTCCTCACTCCCTGACATAAACGTGCTTTCTATTATCCATCAGCTTTGAAATCCAGGATGACTGCCTGCTCTCGGCAGCGCACTGCTACCACAGTGCTGTTACATGGCACAGTAGTCACTTAATTATGAAACACTGCATGGTACATTTGCACTTCAAACATAATTTGCAGCCTTGGGGGAGACTATTGTTACTCCGCACAACACAAATGCAGGAGGAGGATGCTGTTGGTGGGTCGGAGCAGCAGCCGTCCTCAGATGCAGCTGGAGTGCTGCTTGTTGAAAGCTTCACTCGTGCTGACTTTCAGTGTGGAGCCTTCAATATTTCACCATGATGTCTGTAGCAGGGGGACCAGTGGTTAAGCATACTGTCATTAACTAAACTCTGGTTAGATAAAAGCGGACATAATAGAAATAAACGTGTCTCACCTTTACTGTTGAATTATTGATGCATTGATGTAAAATTATTCCGGGACTGAAATCTATCAGATCACAATTTTTAGATTTGTCAGTTAATAATTTATTCATTAAATTTCCCAAACAACAAATGCCAAAAGTGTCTTGAATTGCTTTTTCCCTTTTTTTTGTCTGACCAAGAGTCCAAAAAAAAAAAAAAAAGGCTTCAGTATGTAATGTCTGCTTGACATTTAACACGAAGGAGGACACTCACAAAGTCTGGAACACTCACAACAGCCTTTAGTCGCTGCTCTGAACTACATGTTTACATACTCAACACATCACTCTCCCCTCTCATACCTTCAGTTATAGGGGCATGCACTGATGCTTTCCAGGTACCATTACTATCGTAGAAAATTCCTTACATCACATTATACAATTTTAAATGGCATGACATGAAATTAATTTTGTATGTTTCAATACTGTTGATTGTTGAGCCAATTTAATGATTTCATGTTAAACTTATTTGCATGAAGCGGTAACATCACTGTTCTGTCATTGGCTGACAGTGACACTGACAAATGGTCATCGTTCACTAGAGAAACTGTGCTGCTGTCAGTCTGCAGGCCAGATATCTAGCTACCTAGCTGGTCAGCTGTTGCACATTGGGCATCTGAAAAACTCAGCTGCAAATGTCAACATTGGTTCTTAAAGAGGCTAAATGGTGTGTTTTTCAATCTTCAACAGTAGTGCTAACGAAACACTGTTTTTAGGTTGTAGGCTATAGTTAACATCATTCCAAACTCGAATTGACATGATTTTCGACAGAGAAAAGGGTTGAAGATAAGATAATACATTTATGCTGTATGATGTAATTGAATGCCTCATTTTGAGATTAAATTCTTGTAATATTGTTAATCTCTAAATATTTTTCTAGGCTGGAGATACGTGTCTACACGTGGCAGCTCGCTACAACCACGTGGCTATGATCCACATCCTGCTGGGAGCCTTTTGCTCCGTGTCAGAGAAGAACCTGGTCAGTTACTCACTCGACAGAAAATGATCACTCACCACCAGCTACATGCTAAAGAAGCCTGTCAGGGCTACTGTTCATTACTGGCCACTTTGGCATGGGACAGTTGTTTGAAAACTTTTTTGCCATTAAAGAATCATATCCCGAGGAAGAAGAACGTTAGTTTCCTGCTGTATTTGAGACACAATATTCTGTCCAGAATTTCACTTGTAAATGAGTTACATCAAAGTGCTTTTGTTAGATCTAGTTTATTACTGTGCATTGTGAATTACACAGTTAAAATGTCCCACTTGTTTTGACATTATGTTGTTATCTCTGCATGGGGCGTCTGGGTAACATATACATATTTAAGACATAAATGTTCATACAAACATCATACAAGCATTTGGAAGTTTTGAATAAAAAAAGGTCCACTCTCACACTACCATCTCTTGTTCTCTGTATGTATGCGTGTATTTGTGTATGTGTGTGTGTGTGGGTGTGTGTGACTTCAGGCTGGGGACACACCGCTACACGTGGCAGCTGCTCTGAATCATAAGAAGACAGTACGTCTGCTGCTGGAGGCGGGGGCAGACAGCCACATCTGTAACAATGTGAGTGCCTGCAGCCTCTTTCTGCATCATTAATGCTCAGAGGAAGTGTTTGTGCACTCGCTTTGCCTTTATTCATCTTCAAGTCAGCACACATTTCTGTCATGTTACACACTGTCCCTGCCTCCTGCCATCTATTTAAAGCTGCATTAGGGAACATTGCACATTGGTAGAAGCAACAGAATAAATACAGGTCCGTTCCTTATAAAGGCTGGGTAAAAAAAAGCTTGATAGATGGTGTATTACATGTACTGTAATAGCTTACAAAGTGTACATTTCCACAGCACTAATTCCATCATCAGAGACATGTCATCTTAACCACTCTGTTTAACTGTTCAAAATATGTCACTAATTAATTCCAGTAGCTTCCACTTGGCTGTTTTTTCTTCGGGTCTTTGTTAGTGAAACTGCACTGCAGAGTTTTAAAAGTCTGTCTGGAAAGGGAGCCTCTCAGACTTTGAATGTGAAAATCCTCTGTAAGAAGTGTTGAGTTCACTGGCAGCAGCTTAAAAAATGACAAACTAGAAGCAGCTTGAAGTGTTTGAAAACAGCATTTAATTAAGAAAGTGGAACTCCTCAGAGTCCATGTCTGTGATGTTGTACTAATGCTGTGGAAATAAACTGAATACTTCATTTAAGGTAAATGTGAATGGAGTGTTGAGTTTGCCTTAACTGGATATTAGGAATAAAGGCTGTTCCAAATCTCTCTACCACTATGTAAAAATGTGCAGTAATTCCTTTGTGTTTTTGAGTCGTGTTTTCACTGTCCTTACTGTTTGTGTGTGTGTTTCTACAGGCAGGCCACACAGCTTTGGATCAGGCAAGAGAGCACAACAACCCAGATGTGGCTCTTCTACTGACCAAAGCTCCCCAGGTAAAACTAGTACCTCTCAGTCTCACCAGCACAAGCAGCCTTAAACAAATTTAGAGACATGTTTGGTGCTCATGTTCTGTGAGATGGCAGTGTATTGCTCTTACTTACTCCAAGACATCTTTTTATAACAGGGTATCTATAAATATCTGCCATTTAAAGTGTTCATTTCTTTTCTATTCTGTTTTATTTGTGAAGCAGTTGCAGGTTCACTGTTTTCACTAGCCTTTTAATTCTTTGTTTTTGGATCCATGATGAGGTCATATATTTCTCTTAGAATAATACTTGGTTATTTGGGTCAAATTTGGAAAATGACTGAATGCATTTAGCTTTTTATTGCATTTTCCATGAACATGTAGCTCTTCTCAGTGTGTAAATGATTTGAAATTTCACCACGTAATTCACCTCAGCACATCACTCAGTTCATAAGAGAAAGCTCTGCTGTTGGAATCTGTGTCATAATATGAGCAGATACCACAGTATGGACTATGCATGGACTGTCAGGAAAATCTGAATTAGGATAAGAAATTATAGAGGATTCCAATTGTGATTCAAGTCATCTTGTCTCCTGTGTGTGTGTTCAGGTGCAGAGGTTTGTGCGTGGCAGGAGTGTGAGGAAGAGGAGAGACAAGCTGAAGGCAGAGGGCAGAGCACAGTCAGTGCCCAGAGATGAGATGCTGCCCTGTAAGGTAAAAACTGGACCATTGTGTCAAAGCAATTGTAAATTATTAGTTGAAATTATGGAAAAAAAAGAGAAAATAAATAGGTGCTGAAAAAAATCAAAAACGATGAGAGGAAGGTGAGACACCTGTGAGTCAGGGGGAGGAAGAATGGCAGTATGGAGGAGAGGAGAACAAAGAGGCTTGAGGAGAGAAAGTGAAGAAAGGAGACTGTTTGAGAACTGATCCCTGGAGCAGTTAAAAACCTCCTCTACTGTCTCCTGCATTCAGCTCTCCAGGCTTCTCATCCATCAGGGTTCAATTACTCACCGTCGACTCACTCCCACCCTTTGAAGATGGACTGAAAGAATGTTAATGTTTGTCAGAAGTGTTTGTTTTAGACCAAGGGTGGGGAAGGCCAGCCTCTGGGCCGTATGCAGCCTGTGAGGAAATTCAGAAATCTAAAAAAAGCAACTCAGCTTGAGGACAAGCAATTAAAAAACAAGCCAGTGTGCCTCAGTTTATGGAGACAAGTACGCAGGCTAATCTCAAGCGTCATTACGGCTTCAAACATGGTAAAACGGATGAACTGCAAGGACAAATGTGCTTGGACAAAGTTAACGCCCATCGACCACATTCTGACAGAGACAGTGATCTGCAGTGAGCTAATAGCTAATAGCAGAAGAAGCTGAAACTGCATTTAGAAGGAGAATTTGGGAAGCAGTGCCTTGTTGCTGTTAAAAAAATTTAATAGCCCTTGACATCAAAAAGGTTCCCACACCTGTTTTAGACAGATATCCCAAACCACTATTTGACTGTTTTGTTTTTTTGGATTGTTATTTTGTTTTCTACTAATGAGAATTAATTTCTGCTGGAGAGAAGTCATGATTTTACTCAACCATCAGTGGTGCTTTTTAGTAAAAACAGTAAACTCCATCAATTTCCATTTATTTTATATTTGTATGAGGGACACTGACACAAACTCTTCCAGTAATCGTGGTGTTCATGTGTTTCTTTTAATGACAGCAGTCAATGTAACAACTGAACAATTATTTGAACTGTACATTAATCCACAAAGTGTGCAATGCACGCTCTCTATCTGCTGGTGGGAGTGCGCTCACCTGTGTGCGTGCACATGTCTATGTGTAAGTGCATGCACATTAGGGCGGAACTCTGCCGAGAATTGTAAACGCGCAACCATGTAGAGACAGAAATGACATGCCGTCATTTAATAAGATAAATAACTATTTAGTTTGTTTAATAAAGGACAAGATATAGACCTGTTCTATAGGAAAGGTATCCTTAAATGACTTCTGTTATGATCTTGAGCTATATAGAAAGTGAAATTAAATAAAATTAACTTCACCTTCAAGGAGGGGCGGAGCACCTCCCCTAATGTAATAGTAGGGGAAACACTGATGTAGAAATAAGCTACACTACCAGTGGGCACCAGACTCCTCTTTTAGTCAGCAGTACAAAATACACATTTATGGGAAACCTTGAAACCTGCTTTAGATCTTCCTTTTTAATTTGTTTTTCAATGTCCTGAGTACTTACACATTTCCAGGAAACGCCTCATTTCCCTCTTCATGTTCCCTGCAGGACAGTGCATCTGCTGCAGATGATACCCAGAGCAGTGACCAAGCTGCGTGCAAACACGCTGAGGTGACGGAGTCAAACACCAGGCGGGGAAAGAACAGGAAGCAGAAAGAAAAAGTAGGTCCCTGAAGCAGGGGTGGATGAAATGACCTAAAATATATATCACAGTACTGATGGTGAAGAAACTGGTTTACCAACCACCCCTCTGCTGGCGTCACCTCATTTTGACAAACACACTGTGATCCATGCAGATGTTCTTTGAAAAACAGAGAAACTAACGGTTGGTAGTCAAGGTTCTGGACAGGGGAAATGATGATTAGCGCTCTCCCCTTCATACATGTATGAGATGGAATAATCACTAACCTCAGGTGCTGTTGATGTTTCAGCCGTCCTTGTCTGACCCCCTCCGCCGCAGAGAGACCAAGCACAGCGAAGCCTTTCACAAGAGGAAAGACAAACTGCGAGGAGCTGCCCTTCATGCGTCCATCCCTCCACACAACTATAAAGCCTATCAACTCTACACACTGTACCGCAACAAGGACGGCAAGATCATGCAGGTCAGGGCACAAACACATGGTGATGGGTGGTTTTGGGACACAGCCTGCACATGCGTGCAAAATAATACTAAAAAGGCCTCAGGGAGAAATTTCTTGTAATTTTTTTTACCTTTTAAACTCCTTTGACCAACCTTTGCTATAGACAGATGAAAAAAAGTTGCCTTAATAACTAAACTAGACTGGACAGGAAAACATGAATTTGAGGCCCTTTGAAGGAAGCAGAAAGTGTGAAAAATACTTTTGTTGTCTTGGTAGTGGTGGTTCTGAACAGACTGACAGATCCTCTCAACTGACCCTAAATGCGTTTTTTCATTTTATGCAATATTCTTTACTGCTGTCACAGTGTTTCAATTGGCTGAACTATTACTGAAATTTAGACCATTGTACAGACCCTCCCTCTGCCTGGTATGTGACCCTGTGTCTTTGCTGCATATTTTACACCTGTGTCTTGTATATGTTGAATATCTCTGCTGCAGTGTTCAGTCTACATGATAAATCAGCTTCATACATATTGCTGAAACCTAAGCTACCATTAGTGTCCCTTTTTCTTATTTTACCAGCACAGAGCCTGACTGTGATAAATGTGGTAAATATAGTAAATATGGACAAACACTATTTGGCAAAAAACAGAAAGACTGTGGAAAGACTGGATACTTGGATAAGTTTCAGCTGTTGTTTTGTTGGATGTTCGCTGTGTGTGCTGCTGTCTTAATGTCCACGGGGTGTTGCAGGCTCCTTTGAACGGCTGCCGCTGTGAACCTCTCATCAATAAACTGGAGAACCAGCTAGAGGCCACTAAGGAGGAGATGAAGACTGAGATCCACACTGTCCAAGACCTGATGAACAGTAAGATCGGCCAGCTGGACCGCAAGAACAAACACCAGGTAACATACACATGCAGTATAACACAGCAGAAAAGCTGACTGGTACTTAATTTTTTTGTTTTGTTTTGTTTAAACTACTCACTTGTTTTGGTGAGGTTTCATCCAGAGAGGTCAGAGGTGAAGTCAAACCAGTTTCCCTCATTTCGCACATCTAGAGATACCTGTGACAACTTGCAAATAGCTCAGGAAAATGGAAATAATGATGACGTAATACAACATTTACTGTACTGTAGTGATGTGTTTCGCCCTTAACATCAAGTTTTCCTCTTTTTTCCCCTGTAACGAGCTTTATGGTTTAAATCGGGAATGACTTGCCGTACACATTTCTTTTTTTTTTTCTTTTCTTTTTTTTTTTTCTTTTGCCGTACATATTTCTGACAGCTCTTCCTTGCCCATACGTAGCTTCTCTCTGAGAGTAAAGGTGCAGGTGCAAAGACGGAGAAGGATCATGTACAATTCATAATATTTATTTAATCCATATTTCACACTTTTTGCATCTGAGGCTCCCCTGTTTACTCGCTATATTTATTAGTTATGTAACACTGTTTTATGTAAATATTTATACTTATTGACAAATGAAATTAATATTTACTAATGCATTGAATTTTTAATTGTAATTTGTACTTTGTCAGTCTTTGTCACTCTCAGTTGTAGCACCTGTGCACAATAACCTTTTTTTTTTTTTTTTTTTGGGGGGGGGGGGGTGTCTATTACCTGTGTGGAACATTACGGTACTGTACCAGGCACAATACATGCACTCACAGTACGTAAGATGCTTCAGATAAAAGCTTCCATCTCATAGCGCACAGTCACTGACGCATGCACTCTGAGCGTCACTGCTGCCTGAGAAAATACAAGCGTGAATGTAGGCAGGAATGATCAACAAGATAAGAACAATAACAGAAGCAGCTGTGTGGCCCAAAGTTAAACGCAAGAGAGGATCATGGGAAGTTAAACAATTCTGCAAAAAAGATGTTTACAGCTGACTGACAAAACACTGTGAGCTGGAACGAGGCATGGTCATAATCATGCAGCTAAGTAGTTATGTATATGGAACAGATGTCAAACATTCCACACATGCTGTAGTTTAACGTTATGAAACCATTGACATTAATGTCCTGCTATAACAGCCTCCACCTGGTTGCAGGGATTCACTCCCATTCAGACACAGCAGCATCAGTGAGGTCCAACACTTGGCTGTTAAGGCC
Organism: Chaetodon auriga; assembly: GCF_051107435.1. Taxonomy (NCBI): domain Eukaryota; kingdom Metazoa; phylum Chordata; class Actinopteri; order Chaetodontiformes; family Chaetodontidae; genus Chaetodon; species Chaetodon auriga. The sequence goes on along the minus strand of NC_135091.1, from coordinate 21,531,768 downwards.
TGGCTCACAGCTGGAATTGCAGTTCATGCTGAAGGTGTTGGATGGGGTTGAGGTCAGGGGTCTGTGGAGGTTGGTCGAATTCACAGCAAACTGGAAAAACAGTTTTTTCGTGGAGCTGGCTTTGTGCACAGAGACACTGACATGTTCAAACAGGAAAGGGACAAACACACACTGTCTAAAACAGTTGAGTAAAAATGCAACACAACTAGAGGAAATGTACAAGTGAACAACTTAACAAAGCAGAGCTGCCTGTCATCCCTGCAGATCCGAGCTCTTGATAAGATGACGGTGGAGAGAGTGTCAGCAGAGAGGAGCGAGTGTCTGCAGAGGATCGAGCAGCGGGCCCTGCAGGAGAGACTGGAGGCAGAGAAGAGACAGGTAACACTAACAACCAGCACCGCTGACCTGGAGACAGACAGTGTCTGCATCATCACTGAGGGGACTGAAGTCTACATAGAATGCACCACACATTTGTTCTACTGATTTTAAAATGCATTTGGTTTGGTTTGAGATCTGTACCAACTTTCGATCATACCAAGACAAGTAGAAATAAAGTAAATTAATATAGTCACAGTTGCCAATTCATGGGTTCAAGCCGTTTTGGTTTAAGAGAAGGAATCAGCACAGTCTCCCAAAATTAAAGCTGCAAGGAGCAACTAGCAGGTTTCAGGCTTCACAAAGGTGAGCTAAGTAATGTCAGCTAGTTTGATTCTGTTTAAACAAGGAGTGACACCAACCACACACTGTGTCATCACAAAGGCTGCAGCACTGCAGTTGTCCTTCCTTCATTGGATTTTTTCATTGGATTGGGTCAGGGACAGGCAACAGAGGTCCCAAATGGTGGAAACAAACCAGGGGCCGTGTGGTAATATATGATATGCATTCCAACCATCAGGACACCCTGAGTGCTGAAGAATCACACTTTTTTTCAACATGTTCGGGACCATTCTTGAGACCATTTCTTTAAAGCTTTACACATAACTCCTGAGAATGTCAGTGATCTAAAGTTCACGACTGTTGCTCCTCTCACTGAATGTGCTGTAAAGTAATAGAAGCTCTTCTGTGTGGGTGTATCTTCCCTTTAAGCAGGCGTCCCTGGTCAGTGAGCTGAAGAGCTGGTGTCTGTCCAAGCTGCAGAACATGGAGGTTCGCTTCACAGGAGACCCCAGCAGCACCAAGCTGCAGCGCTCCTCCTCTGTGGTCGAGGGCCTGAATGAAGCCAATGGAGCCGACCTCACTGTGCTGCCGTCTGGCCAGGGAGGCAGCTCCCAGTGCCTGGAGCTCCATAACAGCCCTGCCCTCCTGGACTTTGGCCAGGGGGAGCCCATTGTGGCAGAAGGGGGCTCAGCTAACCACTACTTTGTGGTTCATGTGGAGACCTCTCCAGGTAAAGCTTCAACTAACAGCTCACCCAACCAAATCTGTCAATGTAAGCATGCACCGACACAAGCTCACAGCACCCACCTGTAAACTGCTCTGCAACTTACATCAAAAATCATTGACTTGAATGCTACAACAGACAGTAATTAGCCCAATACGTCTCAGATATGAATGGTTGATAGTTAAGTGAAATAAAAGTGGGAATTTGTCTTGTCTTCGCTAAATATTTGTTATTAATTTTCTTAACTGGATCGTAGCACCATAATTGTAAAAGTTGTGTAGTGTCAGTTATTTATTTGAAAACAGGTCTACAATTTTATAAAAAGAAAAAATCTAAAATAATTCTACATGAGAACAGGACAGGATTGGACCAGTGATGGTCTTCTTCATGGAAATGTGAAGTTATGAGCGCACCTGTATTTAAAGATGTGACGACACGTCACACATCATCAGTGCATTAGGTTGTTGATAATCAACATGTGAGAAGTCATTCATTGACTAGGAGGGATCACAGCAGACTGTGAATGTCACATCAGCGTTACTTTAATGGTACAGCATTAAATGCATGCATACCGACACATGACACAACACAAATATAGAAATATGTTGCAATGTCGAGTTATATTCATACATTCATTGTACATTTGAGCAAGTAAATCAAAACCACAGATATCTCATCATAAAAGAGAGAAGGAAAGAAAGTAAACCTTGATAAACATGAATCATTTCCTGAAACCAACTACATGTGCTCACATCTCAGTTCCCACCACCCACAGAAATCCCCAGGGTGCAGCAACCAGCCACCACAATGGCACCACTAAACAAACAAAACCTGTTCCAATCATTGTGGAGCCTGCCAACAGCGCCCCCATGTGGACTTCCAAACAGGCACAGGGATCCACGTTCAAAGCTGCTCAGACCATCATCAGTCTTCATTCACATGAAGACTAAATAAAATCTGCACACACACAAAGAAACAGTTAATACATGATACAGATTCATTCATATGTGAAGTAGGGCAAACGAGAAGTAGTCTGGTAGTTATAATTACAAGAGTAATTACTAGAGTAATCAGTACAAAATCAAATCAAAGCTGTCATCACAGCGCTGCACCTTTACCTGAGGAAGAGCATGACCTGACTATAAACAGATCAACGAAAAAGATTAGCATAAATCTGTACTTGAGGAAACTCTTGTGCAATTATAGACATTAAGAAGTGTCAGAAAATATCTATCTTACCTTATAAAAAAACATGGGTAACATTCTTCTTCCTCTGAGAATGATTTTATTTATTCTGCAGGGGACACAGGCATATGTGATCAACATCACATGATTTCAAGTATCACTTCTCTCTCATGACCCTTGGCCAGAGGAAAACATCACCACTGAAATTTGGCCTGTGGCATGCTATTAATGCTTCAGAGTTATGCTGCTAATGAGCAGAATGGCTTGAGTAATGAAGAACATTCGCAGTGCATGTGTGTAGTAACTGAATTTCTTTTGAACATGTGACAGATGGTGATAAGGCACAGAATGCTGACGTGACCTCTCCTGCAGCAGGCAAGAGCCCACTGTCATCAGTCCAGGTGGTTCGGCCAAAGGAGCGGTCAGTGATCTGTGCTGACACCCAGAAGAAGAACCAGGACCCAGACATGGTGGAGTACGGGGCGAGGGGACCCAGGAATGACAGAGCCAGCAGCCTTTCTCCAGCCACAGAGCGCCGCTGCAGCGGCAGGACTGACGCCGGACTCACAGACAGGGAGCGAGGCCGGGACAGAGGGAAGCACCGCAAAAAGCATTCACAGGGCAGGACTAAATCCAGGGGGACCGCAGGGGTCAGGACTCTGGAGGTCTTTGGGGACCAGCCAAGTGAACCCTCCTTCGCTCAAGAGAGGGACAACATGCACGCTCTGGAGGTGACCCAGTACTTCTTCGAGGCGGTGTCGACGCAGATGGAGCGCTGGTATGAGAGGAAGGTGCAGGAGGCTCGCTGGCAGGCCAATCAGAGGGCTCAGGCCGACAGAGCCGCGCTGGTCGAGAGGATCACTTACCTGGAGGACGAGCTGCGCATGATGAGGACAAACAGACACGATGACTGCTAACAGACACCTCATTAAAACAAACAGCCATGATATGATGTGGATTTACGCTCTGTTCCTGAACATCCACAGCTACCAGAGCAGACGACAGGCATCCTGTCTGAATCACACCATGGAATACAGCTCTTCCATTGCAACAGATGGCCAAAAATGGTCTGCATTCAAATCCCTGTTGGTCGTCATGGTAGCGCTGGACTGAGATAGTACTGTAGTAATAAGGGCAGCTATCGTGCACTGTGTGTTGTATATAAACCAGTAGATATAAAGCTAGCTGTCAGACTGATCTAATGTGCCATTTACAGGATAGACTCACTGCATCACTTCAAACACCAGCATTTTGTGCAGTGTGTACACACACGTCAACACATTATGAGCCCAACCATACTCTAAATATTGGTTTCATATCGGCCATAAATGATCAGCACAGTGGTATCATTGATCATAGCGAGAGCTGTCTGGATGGAGGGAATTGCAGTATAATAAGCTTTTGTTGGTATGTGCATGCTGGAATCAGCCCTGTGACTTCACAGCAACAACCTACTGCTCATTGAAGAGGAAGTCAATAACACTACTGAAGGTTAGTTTTTAGAGTGTGGAACTGCATGGTATGGTATGATATGTGTGAAGGCTGGAGTATGCCCATAGAATCAGTTTAGACTTTTAGAGGGTTTAAATAACCATGAACTGATTTAATCAGAATAACATAAATTATTGCTGACATCCTCCTAATTTAAACATTTCATTTGCCTCGTGTTTTAAAGGACCAGTATGTTTTGATTAGTGTACAATCACCTGAAAATAAGAATTGTTTTGTTTTTGTTATGTTTTTGTTAGCAGGAGCAGGTCCTCTTCCATGGAGTCTGCCATGTTTCTACAGTAGCCCAGAATGGACAAACCAAACACTGGCTCTAGAGAGGGCCTTTCACAGTCACTATAGATTCTCCTACAGGAGAGGGTGAGGCCAGGTGTATTCAGTAGATTAAAATCTGTAGCCTCATTGTTAGAAACCATGAAATCCTCCACACTGGTCCTTTAACATACAGGTTTCATTTCATGACCACTTTGAAGACGTGTAAGCAGCGTGCCACCTAAAAATAAACAAAGGTACACTGATCCACCCCCTGGAGGCTTGGAAACATTTAAAACATTTAAAATGTTTCTTTCAGTTAGTACTAAAAATCAATTTTAAAAAGCCTTTGACTCTGACTCCAAAAAGAGGTGACTTCAGTAGATAAACACTATGAGTGTGTAATTTTTCCAGTGGCACACTCCAGACTAGACATTTGAAATTACAAGCCTATGATTAACTGCCGTAACTGTTTAAGATAAAAATGTCCTGTCATAAATATAGCTCAGTCAAAGGATGACTAATCCGCTCCCACACATCCATCCTCCCACTGCCATCAACATCAGCTTTCTGGAAGCACTCAGTGGCTCAGTTTGCAGTGGATAGTAGCTGTCTATTAACCCCAGTGTCTTGGTTTGTGTGAGTGAAATTAAGTGTTTACAATCCATTGAACTGGACAGTAAAAGGTGACAGAATGATCAGCAGGCTGGCTCTCACACATAAACAGACATTTTGTTCACTGTTTCTGTCATTCTTCCTGCTCCAGGCTGAACCAGCCAAAGTTCTACTACAGCCAACACTAGAGCTGCAACAATTTACCAATTAATTGATCGAAATAACGTTAATCTGATCGCAGCTTCTCCAATGTGAGGATTTGCTTATTTTCTCATTTTGATATCATTTTCATCGTTTTCTGAAGTTTCACAGACCACGGTCAATGAAGAAAATAATCAGCAGAGAAATTAGGAATGAAATTCCTCATGGGTTGCAGCCCTGGTAAACACCATGTGAGCCATGTCCTGATCCTGAACTATGACTGCCTGTCACCTCTCCCAGAATGCCAGCACCCTGCCAATCTTGCCTACCTGTAAAGGACAACGTTGACATAAAATATGAATTCTGTCTGTTGCATGAAGAAAGCTCAGAGTTGTGTTGCAGTATTACTGTCTGTCTGATGTAGCGACGTGTTATTAGTTTTTTATGGATAACTCTGGATATGAATAATGGAATCTGTATGATGATGCCAGAAAACATTTTTGTATTTAAAAGAAATATTCTACATGTGTGTGTGGTTTCTTTAGTTCCTGTTTAATATAAACAATACATTCAATATGCAGCAAAAGTCTGGAAGATGGACTCAGTCAGTTTCCATGGTGATGGAAAAATCACAGGAGGGTTTCCAGACTGATGCCTTCAGGTCAGCTCTGTCAATCCATCCATGAAAAGGTGTCCAGCCAAAGACGAGTTTCAATACATTCTGCATTATTCACTTAACAATGACACTAACTGATCAGAGGTTTCCCTGTCCATGCTGTCTCCACCAATCACATGATAGCCAGTCCAGTTCAGTCCATAGTCCACAGCAGCTCACAGTATTTAACTCCTGGCCAACGCCAAAGACTTCTGCAGCTCCTCGAGGTGGTTGTTAGCCTGCGTGACCATCATGCGGATGGCATCCTGAAGGAAAAACAAGAGGAGAAATGGCAGTAATGGACAGCAGATGATGCAGGGAAAATAAATACCATGTCTCAACACATACATAGGTCCATAATCCTCCTGCTCTCAGTGTGTCATCAGCTCTTCACTCTAACACACACACGGCATTGCAGTTCTGGGTGACCTGGCTATGGAATGGAAAGGCAAACACGTCCATCTCCTTACCTGGTCTGTGGCATTTTTATTCCTCTTAAACTCGTCTCTTGCCCAGTCTCTGAGGTACTTCCTGTCTCCCTCGTCTGGTACCTGCCGTATGGTCCTCAGCATGTTTCTGTAAATCCCTAAAATCTTCTGTCTCTGTAAAAACTGACAAAGAATCAGTAGAACAGTTAAAAACGAATTTCTTTTATGACTGAGCTAAAATTTGGACCAAGATATTGATTTAATTACTGATGGTTCCAGAGGCTGACTATGAGGAGAATATTCACATTCAGTGCATGGTTGCATGCTGTGCATGCCTTGCTAATTTCGGCATAAATTGGATACAAGCCTGAACACGAACACGAACACACACACACACACACACACACACGTGTGATGTTTTCATCACTTGTGGGGACATTACATAGATTTACATTCATTACTGGAGATTTACCCTAACCATAACCACTATTTGCCTATTCCTAACCCTATACCTAACCTAACCCGTAATCCTATCATCAGTCTCCACCCTAAAATGAATGATTTAAATTGTGGGGACCAGTATTTTGTCCACACAAGTAAGGTGAGTCCCCATAATGTGACTGAGTAAACAGGTTTTTGTCCCCACAACGTGAGTAATACATGGGCATGGGCGCCACGCACACACACACACACACACACACACACACACACACACACACACACACACACACACACACACACAGCTTGCTAACCCTCTTAGCTAACGTTAGCTTAAGTTCAGGTAAACAGCAGATAAACACACAACGGTGACCGCGTGACTGACTAAATGTTTAACCCGGTGTCTTCACTGGACACCGAACAGAGCTGCGAGTATTCCTTGAACCGTAGAAACGCTTAAAGGTGCCTTCTAAAGTGTAGTGACACTGATATACAGACGAAGCGATAGCTAACAACCCAAAACAGTTAGCAATGCACTACGGGCGTAAATTATTCAACCTGTCCAACTTACTGATACAACTATGTTTTCATTGAAGTAATTTTATTATATGTATTTACCTGCTTTAAAGAAAGTGCTGCATGAGGTAATCGTGTAACTGCCATGTCTGACAGTTCGACAATGACACACTGGCAGTGGCTACTGAACATACATATGACGTTACATACGTAACAAGCGCAGTGCGTCAACGCAGCTGCCATATTGGTGCGGGGAAGCCGCGCCTCCTAATTAATGATGGGAGTTCTTACGGCTCTTTCGGCTCCCAAGTGGCTCCTCAGATTTTTTGAAGAAAAAGAGAAAAAGTCAAGGGAATATAAAAACACGAAGCGGCTCCGATCAACTTCAAAGTACCGGCTCTAAGAGGCGTTTCGTTCGCCAACAACACATCACTATTACAGGGTGCATATCGCCACCTACTGTATCGGAGTATGTAGTGTGAGACGCAAACAAGCTTCACATGACAACAGGACATAATTAGGATATTAAACGTTTTCAGATAAAGAGAACAGCACAGAGTCTATTCTGACAGGTTTATCTGGACATTTTGAGTCCGTGAAAAATACAGTTTGTCTACCTTCAAAATGCCATTTTAGTGTCAGTCTGTTCAGATGATGTGTGGCTTCTGAAAAAATATTTACAGAATAAATAATCATGACAATTAACACAAACGTCCTTTCTTGTCCATCCAGATATTTTTCTGATTTGTTTCCTGCTGTGGTTCCTATTGCGCCCCCTCCATTTTGCCTTTTCTCTCCATTGTCTTGGCAGCTTCAGTAGATAATAAACAACAAATTGGCTTTCACTTCCTTACTTCTTTTAGGCCAAATGGAAATGGAAAACAAAGTCTGTTCAGTATACATTAATATTATGGAGCAGTGTTTTGTTTTGTTTTTTTGTCACTCAAAATTTTGTTGTTCAATTTTGTACAATATACACAGATCAAATACAACAAACATCAGTGTCAGCGTCAGGAGAACACATGCATTGTTAAAGTAGTTTGTAAGTTACATCAATTACTTTCAAGTCTCAAGTGACGTCTCTGATCTGGGACTTGTACATTGTCCATTTGTCCCATTTCCTTTCAAATTCGGCTTGTTGGATTTTCAGTATATGAGTGAGTCTTTCCATATCAAATAATTCTTCAACTGTGTCCAACCAGTTCTTCAATTGCGGAGGATCCTCTGTACACCATTTTCTGGTGATTGCCTTCTTGGTCGCTGCTAGCAGTACTTTGACCAAATATCAATCTCCACACTGAACATTTTCACCTGTCAGGTTACATAGGTATAGTATCTCACATGACTTTGGTATGTCATATCCCAATATTGTTTTCAACTCCATCCATACATCATTCCAATATTTTCTCATTCGTGCACATTCCCAGAACACATGAAAGTGGTCTGCCTCTTGTTCCCCACACCGTCTCCAGCATGTTTGTTGTGTGGGTAGAAATCTGCTCTTAATCTTAGGAGTGATAAAGAACCGGATTATGTTTTTCCAGCAAAGTCTTTCCACATCCTGGAGCTGGTGGTGGTTCGCTGAACATCACATATGTCAAACCAATCTTCTTCAGATAATTGAATTCTAATTTCTTTCACCCATCTGTCCCTGATATTCAGTGTGGAAGTTCCCCTGTTGTTTACCAGTCCTCTATACAGTGTAGATATCACTCTCGCTGAGTTGTTCTTATAAGCTTTACTCATTGTTGCAATGACTTCGTTCAGCTCATGTGGAAGTTCTGGTTTTATTTCTTTGTCAAAGTAGTCTTGTACTTGTAGGTATCTAAAGTGGTCAGAATCGTCCAAGCCGAATTCTCTTTTCAATTTTTGAAATTTTTTAACTTTACCCTTCTCCATTATTGTGCTTATGGCTGTAATGCTGTTGATACTCCATTGTTGAAACCGGTTATCGAATGTCCCTGGTTTAAATTAGGATTATGTGCCAACCAGCTCAAACCAGCCCCCCCCCCCCCGTATTTTCTGACCACTTTGAACCAGATTTCCAGAGTGAATTTGTGAAGCATTTTCTCACACATCTTAAACAGGTTCCTGTTTGCAATCATACTTCAAACATGAATTCCTTCTGTTTTAAGTTCGAAATCCTTTGATTTTGACTGATTTAGTTCCTTGTAGTTAGATTCGTACAATTTTGTTAGATTTCTGGTAATCAAAATTCCTAAGTATTTTATTGATTTTGCGTGCCACTTAAATTTATATGCTTGTTGAATAGTTTGGGTTGGGGTATAATTTATGGATTGTACCTGTGTTTTTGTCACATTAAGTTTATAGCCTGACAAGTGGTGAAATGAATCCAATCTTTTCATTAGTTAGGGAGACAGACATTTGGTTGTTTCAGCAGTGTTTTTCTTTTTAATGCCTTCAGAGTTACATCATTGTTAAGCTTTATTTATACAGACATTTTGTGTGCTGTACACACATTAAAAGATACAAATGAATAAACAAATAAGGCAAAAATACAATATAAAACACAGCACAATGAGAGACTGACCAGACAACAAAAACAACAAAAAACAAAGCCCAGAACAAAGATCTATGAAAAGGTTTGCCTATAGAAAATGCGTTTTTAGAAAAATTCTGCAGATCTGATAGATGAGGAAGATGATTCCAAAGGATTAATCAACAGGATCTTGTAGTTTACTGAATTTTCCAGGAAGTCAAAGGAGGGAAGCAAGGACAGGAGTAACGTGGGACCGTCAGCTGGTTCTAGTCAAGAGCCTGACAACTGCATTCTGAACGGACTGCTTCAGAAAACAGGACTGAACAAGCTCAGTAACATGTTGGTCAAAGATCATGAACTGATCAGAGATTCTTAGCAGTAGATTTAGATGCTAGAGTGAAATTGACCGATAAACTGACCAACTGCAGAGGAAAATCAGTTGTATCAGGACAAATAATGAGTTTGTGTTTTGTCAGAGTTTAGTACAAGGAAATTAAGAGACACCCATTCTTTGGTGGCAGCGAAGCAATCACGGACGGAAGACAGTTGGTTGAGGTTATTGGGTTTAGCAGATAAATAGATCTGTGTATCATCAGCATAACAGTGATGTAACACGACCTGAAAGCACACCACAGAGCAGGGAGCTGAGGAGGACACAATTGTTGATGCTGACATTAAAATATTTGTTTGTAAAATAGAAATGAAAACCTTTTCAAGCTGAACCAGAGATGCCAACACAGTTATGCAACTTATTAAGTCAAGTAGTCCCCAACACTCAAACAGTGACATGATGTTTTAGCAAACCGATGAGGTTTTGTAAAAAATGAAACCAAAGAGCTTCAGAAAGTTGCAAGATAGGGATGGACACACTGCTCGATCTGCACTGAGATATGTGTTGTTTTTTTTTGCTCTCACAACGTTCAGTAAACAATCTGTTCATGGTTGAGAAACATATCATGGCTGACAAGTGCCACAAAGTTTGCTTAGTTATTTGTCCAGATAAGCAGCTGGTTTGGTACACAGTCTGACATGTAATATCAAAATGCACATGATTTAAAATGATCATGTGACTTCACCTCAGATGAAACGAAGCACAACTTATTAGTGTCCATTTCACAGTTTTGAAATGATCAGTGTTGAGCCAAATCTTGCTTTCAATGTTGCAATCCTGCTGGAAAAATTGGTTCGATGAGCATCTCTGCAGTTTCATTTACCTCCACTGCTCTCACCAGCACACTTGTGTTTTTTCATATGAACAAGTGAATAAATAAATCTTTTATCACAAACACTGCAACTAAATGGTTTCTCCCCCTGTGTGGATGGTTACATGTAGTCTCAAATGTGATTTTCGTACAAATCCTTTACCACAAACTGTACAATTGAATGGTTTCTCCCCTGTGTGGACGGTCAAGTGTTGTCTCAGAGTTCCTTGTTGTGCAAATCCTTTACCACAAACTGTACAATTGAATGGTTTCTCCCCTGTGTGGACAGTCAAGTGTCGTCTCAGAGTTCCATGTTGTGCAAATCTTTTACCACAGACTGAACAACTAAGTGGTTTCTCACCTGTGTGGACACTCAAGTGTTGTTTCAGAGTTCCATGTTGTGTGAATCTTTTACCACAAACTGAGCAACTAAATGGTTTCTCCCCGGTATGGATTCTCATGTGTTTGGACAAATTGTGTCTAAAACTGAAATTAGCTTCACAAACTGAGCATGTGAAAGGTTTTTCACCCGTATGAACTCTTAAATGTGAGGTCAAACTTGAATTTTGTGCAAATTTTTGACCACAGACGGGGCAACTAAAGGGTTTCTCCCCCGTGTGGATTCTCATGTGGATGGACAAATTGCTTCTGAGACTGAAACTTGCGTTACAAACTGAACATGTGAAAGGTTTTTCTCCTGTATGAACTCGTAAATGTGAGGTCAAATTTGAGCGACATGTGAATCTTAGACCACAGACTGAACAATTGAAGGGTTTCTTCCCTGTGTGGACTCTCATGTGTCTCACAACATCTATTCTCCCCCGAAAAGCTTTTTTACAGACTGGGCAGGTCAAACTTTTTCCTTGCTCCCTGCTCTCCTCCCAGTCACAACTGTCGTCCGTCTCAGGTTCAGAGGAGTCTGAAGTCTTGTCATGAGAAGCTGGTTGTAAATGATGTGGATTAAAGTTCCCGTCTGGTCCTGGTCCTGTACAGTCCTCTCCATCAGATCGTGTGTTTATCTGTTCAGTTTGTCTCTGATGAAGCTGTGAGGACTGAGGTTCCTCTTCATCAACCTCTTCTTCACTCTTGACAGGGACACTGAGTGTGAACTTACTGATATCAGCCTCCTCAAGCCCTCCAAGCTGCTCTCCCACCTGACTGGTCGACAGTTCCTCTTGTTCCTCTTTAATGTGTGGCAGCTTTGGTGGGGCCTCCTGGTCCAGACTGTCCAGACAGTCCTGCTGCTCAGGAGGATCCTCTTCTTGACTCACCAACAGCTGCTGGACGTCTGTGGAGGATCATGAAATACATACACACCTTTAAGAATACTGTCATTTCCTGTTAACATTTAAACCACCGCTTTCTAATGTGGAGAAACGTTGAACACATTTGGAAGTCTTTCAAACTAAAACAAACTCCAAACATATCATGCACTTTGCATTTCATCAGAGCAGAAACGCCATAAAATAACAGTGTGGTAATAAGGGCTGGGCGACACGGGCATCATCTATCAATTTGATGTTTTCAGTTAACTATACTGCACATATTTTATATTTGATCGTTTTATATTTTCATTTGGAACTTCAATACAGACAAAACTGTCTCACGAGACGACACTTGATTCAACACACTAAAACTAACGCCACTACCCGTCGCTGTCAGATCACATGACAACGTAGAGAACAGCTCCCCCGGAACAAATCACGTGACCTTGCGAGGCCGCTGGACTGATATGTCGCACTGCCGCCCCAAATATATAGCAGAAACACGGAAGCCCAACAGACAGAATGTTTGTAATATTTTCAAGGCTTTCATTAATATATGTTGAGACCCCCGATAGAAGTTGAACTCTTTCTCAAATCAGAGGATGTCAGCAGGTTTCCAGCAGTTTGCAGTGAGAATAAGCAGTAACGAGTCAAACCTGCTCGGTGTAACCGGACTTCAGGCTTGAAAACAGCGTCCAGTAGTTTTCGTTGTCGACAAAGGTCCTCCTCGTACTCTGCTATCGTTCTTTCAAACCGCTCGATTATCTCTTCAGCAGCCGCAGTTAGTCGCTGCTTGACAAAAGCTCTCAGCGTTTGGACTTTAGACATTTTTACTGATTCACAGCAAATTTCCTCCAGATCCGTTAAAACTGTTGACTCACTCTGATGTGCTGCTACGTTCACGTCCGTGTGTTTCCAGCTAGCAAGCCAAGCTAGCTTCATTAGCTTCACAGAACAACAGATGATTCAGATTCCAAACGTTTTCAAATAAAGAAAGCAGCACAGTCTATTCTAACAGGTTTAACATTTCTTGTATGCGCGTGCGCTCTGTCTGTAACCCCCGCCCCCCTCCTTCCTGCTCAGTGCACGCACATTATGTAGTTGACCAATCACGTGCGGCTTGAACAGAAAAAAAGTCGAGGAAAACAAACAAACAAACAAAAAACAGAACTTCGGCTCCCAGGCAGGAGTCGGCTCTAGGAGCCGTTTCGTTCATGACCGACACAACTCATCAGAACTTGTTCTATTTTCAACCCAATTTCCACACATTTAAGTAGCATTCTGCTACAGTACAGCTGTCATCAAGAAATGTAAAACATGGTAAATATAACTATAAAGAATAGTTAAATAGGAACATAAAACAGCAAACCTAACAAAGTAGTCATTTCAGCTTGCCTTGTACATGATGGGAAATGTGGTCTGCTGCATGATTTCTCGTATGATGTGCACGCCTGTCCTGGATACTGACCGTGTCTCCGGTTCATACGGTCTCCCCCAGTAATGTCCCACTTGTTGTTAGCTGTGTTTATACTGTGTTGATAGTTTAATTAGAAAACATTATATGAGGTTGATTTCTAAAGTTTTTAATACATAATTCAAATGACCAAATTTCATCAGTTATTAATTTTCGGTAAATATTTCATTACCATGGTGAGACTGCAATCTAAACATGTATGATGAGACATGAATTTAAAGTGCTATGAAATTATAAATGCTACACATGCATCTGTTAAAGAAAGGGTAGACAACATCCATTTTATCCATATATTACTCTAATAAAAATGCTCCTTATTTTTCTTTATCTGACATAAGCTACCTTGATTTAGTACTAGGAAAGTTATCTTATAAGCTCAACACGTGAAATACTGTAAAACAATATCTCATCTGTGAAATATTTTTTCGTTGTTGTCGTTGTTTTTGGCATTTCGGTCGTCACACCATCCAAAAGCAGCACTAAAGTGTGGCATTATCTTTTCCTGAATGGGTCAGAGCATAGACATATACACGTAAACGCCGCATTGAGCTGTTTGTGCCGTTGCTGCATACGTCAACGTGTCCGCCATCAATGTATGCAACACTGTTATTGTGATGATAAATATTGAAATATTAAACATCTGTTTATAATAACCAGATCCTGAATTTTAGATGTGACATGTGGGTTTTCTGAATAAAGAGCACAAATATTTACATTTCACTGAATCTGATTAATCATTTTCATATTCAATGATTGATGAACATATATACATACATATATCTATACATATATCTGTACAGGGGTGGCATTGATAAACATATATACATACATATATCTATAGCTATATCTATCAATCTATACATTTATACAACTAGCCTTGACCATGTAAGTGGAGGGTGATGGCAAAATCCCTCTGGTCTTTGGTGTATTCATGGCTCTGTTTTGAAAGGAGGTGTACTGGAAGATCTGAAACACAATTAGCACTGGCAGGTCTTAACAACGAAGGTAAAGTATTATACACTTAAGTTCAAACTATCTCCGATTTTTGTATTTTCATTTCACCTGAGTATGTATTGAGCTGCTCTTTCAACTCTTCATTTATCACGTTCTTCACCCTGAGATCCTCCAGAAGACCACTCACAGTGTTCTTTGCCCTCCTCTCTCTGTCCTTTGCATTCCTCCTCTCTTTTTCCAGACTCTCCACCCTATTCACGGCTTCCCTGAGTCTGGCTCTCAGATCATCATATGATGAAGGCAGAGCATAGGAGTGGTCCTAGTACAAACAAGGATGAAAATGGTACATCATTACATCACTCAGTGACAGTCTGTAATATCTCTACTAGTACAATGTGCTGTCCAATGTCCCACATTCTTACATTCTTAGTTTTAGCTCTGCTCAATTGTATTCCCAGCAGCGTGTGTGTGTGTGTGTGTGTGTGTGTGTGAAGGTTCAATTGCAGATTCAATACTAGCATGTTTCAATGTATGTGCATATGTGTATGTGAGTCTGTCTGAAAGAGTGACAGAGAGTAGTAGGTGTTGTAAGGGCACAGGGGAGTGACAAGAAGTTTGAATATAACCAGCTTGCAGCTGTTTGAAGCATAGCTAGCACTTATTACTCACAGCACTGGGCACAGGCAAGGGTTCGGTCTCCTGGACAAGCTGGGAACAGCACGGTGACAAGGTCTCCTGTGCCTTCTTTGAGGTCTGAGACGTCCTGGTAACCAAGGGCTAAAGTGAAGGATGAAATATAGAAATGGTCTCACAGTGTAAAGCTAAATACATCACTGACTCCTTCACATTCAGAAAGGGAAAACATTGTTAGCATAGTGTGGCACTGAATGATCTAATCCTTACAGCCTATACACCTACCCTGTGGAGATGAACTGGGAAACTGAAGACAGAAGGAAAAGCTCCGTCTCTGATCCTGACTGTCTGACCTGTCCTGTCAAAATCCTCTGGTCTGAAGTGTTCACTGCAGAGCACGGATGACTGACTAGCAGAAAACCCTTCCCGCCGGACAGCTGTTTCCCACTTCTTTCTGAGCTCTTTATTTTTGGGAAACCTACAGAGTATATGAAAAGTTAACCAACTAACAACAAGCAGCGTAGTTACTTCGGGCCATTTCAGTCAGGAAAGACTTCGTTGTTCGGAAAGTCAGCATATTCTGTACGTAAAGTTACGTTATAATGGCCACATACAATCACAAGTTGTTTTTTTTTTCATTCATACCTATGAAAGGTAATCCCTTGCGATCGAGTTTGGAGTGTAAACCTGTTGGTACAATTCCACGCTGCACAAGGATGCGGCATCTTCTCTCCTCGCTCTTGCCACATTCAATATGGCGGCGAGGTTGACGTAGGACTCCAGCGCTCAATGCGGCGTACGTCACTGCGGGCCAGAGCACCGCTGTAAGATGGCGGCGGCGGAGACGCTTCTCTCAAACTGGAAGCGGCCTCTGCTAGCAGCGAGCATCACTTCGGATGTTGTTACGAAGTTATACCATACAATATAGCGTTTGTCTCCCTCTGGTGGAGCGGAGGACGACAGCATGCACAAACAGTGCGTAACCCTCTCACAGCAGACGTTTCAGCACGTCAGAGCCGGAGCATGAATTCGGGAACGCATTTACTTTTAGCACGGTTCTCGTGCTTTGCATGCCTGGAACATGTAATGTAACTCAGTCAACATTAATGTTATTAATTACACCTGTCCTTTTCCTATTACTTGCTCCATTCCATCCATGGGAACTACAGGATCTAAGTCCTCCAGATATAATACATGATGATCATGTGCCCTGATAATGAAACTGAACAGAGCACACAAACTGCTGCCCAACACTGAGCGATGGTGTGAGCTGACTGGCTTCACAAATGCACAACTGAATATTCACCAGCTTAACCTTGCTTCATTTTTTTGTGTTTGCACAAAGCCTAAAAGAAGCTTTTTCACCCTACCAAATAATAGTAACTTTATTAATTTAATCTAAAAATTATTCAAATTGGCAACACATTCGACACATTTAATAGTTAAAGGATTTTCTTGCAAAGTCAAATACAAATTTCTGCTCTGAAAAGATGAGCACAGACCAACCTTGTAAACGGTTTATTGTCAGGATCATTCATGTCAGGGTTTAACAGATGGATACGATGAAGAAACAACCTCTTAAATATGACCGACGCCTGCTTACACGTAAGTCCACGTTACAAAACACAGAGGTGATAATAAACATTTCAATGCACATTTCATCTACACCGACTCTTAACGGACTCAGTGAGGAGTTCTGAGCTCTGGTTTAGCAGAAGTCACAGTACGGATGGAAGAAGAACACAGCAGATATGCATCTTTAAACCGCTAAAATGGGTTTTACTGGGGCATTTATCAAAACTGGAATCTGCAGTCCCTGTGCTTCAAAGTGCATGAGAGCTGATTTTCTAAAACCCTGACAGAGCTGTGACCGAGCCTCTGATCCATCACCCCGACAGCTCGTTCAGGCGTGAAGTGACATGCAATACTGTCCTCCTCTCCAAGGCACATTATGAAGTTCCTTTGAATGTCAGTCACGACCACACCACCATGCTACTGTTAGGCCATGACGCTCGGAAAGGTTCTGCTAAAACACAATCCAAAAGCTCTGCACGGTCAGCTCTGTACATCTGTCGTCGTGTTCACACTGAAGATGAATGATGACTTCGTAACACTGACTAAAACATCCACACAGACATGATTTTGGGCTTATCATACAGTTGGAACAGAGGTATTTACTGACTCTTCACTGAGGTGTTTCACACGCAAGGGATCACATTTTTGTTTCTATCATTTCATCTCAGACGTGCAAGTTAAAGCAATTCTTGTTACATTACAAAAGAAACTAAGAATTCCCCTGATAACAAGGACAAAACAGCAAAGGTTGCTATCAAACTCTACTAAAATCTACAGTAAAAATAAGAAAATAAAGGCACATGTACAGCGGCAATCCGTCTTTTTTTCTTTTTTAAGTCCGTTTTTTTGAGTTGTGACAGAGGCTAGCAGCAGAGTGGCATTGTGCAGTTGGTTGCTGTCCCCGCCTCCCTTCCTGTGAAAGATGGCTTCTCATTGGTCTACTGGTCAGCTGCCGTGACGAGTTCAAACCACTGTCTGAGTGCGTCACTCAGGGTCTCCGGCAAGGCGTTGACATCTCGCAGGATGACGTAGAAGGGGAAGGGGAACTCTTCCATGTAGGAGCGGATCTCTGGCAGTTCTCCTGGTCCTTTGAATATGGGCACCTTGATGTCCAGGATGGAGTCCTGCAGCACAGCACCAGGGTTTACTCACACTTTGTGTCTGGACATTCTAAAAAGGAAAAGGTCAAGCTCTTCTTCACTTACCCGCGAGTTGGGGTTGTCAAGCACCATGAAGATGATGAACACATTTGCGCTGCGTGCTGCCCGCACAGCTGCCATCACCCGTTCCTTCCCCTCCAGGTACAACCCCCTGCCATCAGACACGATGACCAGCAGCTGGGCTGTCTCTGTGGACAGAGGTCAGAGGTCAGAGGGGAACAGTGAGGGGGATATGATAACATGTAGTTAGTCATGCAGTTAAAAAAGGAGCCAAATGTTCCCACATCTAACAGAGATACCACCATGACCTGACACAGCCTGCAGTACACTCTATATGTCACTGCCGCAAGGTGAGAGGTTTTGGCATTGAAAGTCAAATTTGGCGTTGAAAAAGGAAACATTGTCACTAAAACACTTGAACTGGAAAATGAGTATTAGCAGTGAAAAATGTTGCACTGAAAAGTAAAAGTGACCATAAAAATGATTTTATTTGACTTTGATAGTCTTTGCATTTTGATGCATTTTTCAATGACAATCTTCTGATTTTTTCTTCATGTCCGTCTTTTCAGTGACAGTTTCAGCCAATGTCAGCTATCAGAGCTAATAATACTGACTGAGCTGGCTTTCTCTCCCTTTTGACTTGTAAATGTGCAGCGTGAATAATTACCTGAGTTTACAGATCCAGAAATCTGCTGTCGTGCTGCTAGAAACATGTTTGTTGAGGCCTCCAAAAACTACAGAGGAGAGACATGAAGAGAGTCAGTCTGACAGGATCACATCAGTCACATCATGTTTACCACAGGCCACAAGGAAGGAAGGTCACATATCCTTAACAAACTCAGATCAAGAGATGAGAAAAAGGGAAACTGTTGTATACTGAACTGTGGTTGACTTAATGGATGGCCTTCCTGTTATTTCCACCTGTAGCATGAACTGTTTGTGACTCTGTCCTCACTCACCTGTGCTATTCTGGTCTTCTTCTGTTGGAACTGACAGAGTCGGAGGATCCGAGCTCCTGACTCATCGTTGAACTGCTGCTGGAAGGGGTGGAGCAGCTGTACCTGCTCGCCAAAGCTGGACACACGAGTGGGCGTTAAACGTCAGCCTCGCATTAAACACATGTGTACACAATGTGACAGCACAAACTGTAGATTTCAGTGTGTTCAATTTTGTGATCTGGCTCCATTAGTTCATGTACACAACATATTCTTCTTCTCTACTTTCACTGTGTCACATTGCACATGCATCGTCTTACCTGCACACAGCCACCTGTCCCGCCTCCAGCAGAGTGAGAGCGTTGATGATCACTGACAGGGATTCAAACGCCAGCTGCATCACAGACAGACAATTTTACAATTCGGCCAATTGGCTTTTGGCTGTGGACATGTGACAGGAAGTGCTACACAAGCAGCGTGTAAAGTCCGATACGAGGGCTCCCTCACCTGCTTGGAGTGGTTGTCCACCATGCTGGAGGAGTCGTCCACAGCCAGACAGATCTGGTACTCCCTCTTGCTGGGCTTGGTCCTCCTCAGCCAGATCTTGTCTTTACGGAACTGACTGGCGATGTAGGGGATCACCTTCCTCATGTTCAGACGCTTCCCTGTGCGGTAATCACCTCTGTGAACGGTGGAAAGTCACACACACACACACACACATTTAACAACACCACCATTTAAACCTTCCATTGTAACACATAAGGTGCTGAGTGTGCTGGTCCTGACTTGAGTTTGGCGGCCTGTGTGGGCTCCAGGATGAGGCGGAGCTGCTCACACAGCTGCTGGGACAGAGCTGAGGTCAGACTCTGGTACTGGTGCCACATGGACGCTGCTGCGCTCTCCTGGAACACAGACATTAGACAACATGGACTTAATACAATCAGAGCTACATGGACTGGATATGGTTAGATGCACAATTGAATCTTAAGCACCTATGATGTATGAATTACTACACAACAGTAATGTATGTTAAATGTTCTGTATGAATCAGTATATTGCAGCATTCCCGGTGCTGTGGAACATTGGAACAGGAGTGATTTGGAACAGAACTCCAGGGTCACACCCACCTCCTCCTGAGATCCTGGAGCCAGTCTGTGCCAGGCCTCGAGCTGCAGCTCCATCTCCCTCCTGATCTCCTCTGGGTCGCTCTCTGTTTTCTGCAAACACACACACACACACACACATACATACAACTCTTAGGTCTGACTTTGATAACTCAGAACAATTTAAGGATTCTCTACCAGCGTTCACAGCAGCAGCAAACAAAACAACAGTCCAGAGGTGGGAGAAGGCGTTTGTCTCGATGCTCAGCAGGTCTCTACCTGCAGGGTGTCCAGCAGCAGCTCAGGAACTGTGTGAATTGTGGATTCTGTGCTTCTCTCCGCTCGCTCTTCTTCTCTGAGATTCTGTCTCTCCTTCCTCCTCTCCTCCTCCTCCTCCTCCCCCTGCCTCTGCACCTCCATCTCTCCGCTGTCGACTCCTGCACAAGAAGAAAAGCAGGCAGAAGTCAGAGGATGTGCGGGTGTCACAAAGCCACAACTGCATTTTCAAATGCTCTCTGTCAACTCAAAACCTAACACAGCCTGTCCACCAGCCAAAGTCACTGTGTGCTGACGGGCAGGATGAGAGGACGTGTCACCTTTCTGGGAGGCCTTGGTGGCGTCCAGCTGCTCAGGCTTCAGCTCCTGGACCTCAGCAGCCTGGAGGTCCTCTTCCTGGTTCTCAATTTCCATGGCAACATCCTCATCATTCTGATCTTCATCCTGCTCCTGCTGAGGCCCTGCTGCTTTCTGCTGGTCTGCGCTGGCAACATCTGGAAACAGCACGACCAGCAAAGATCAGCAAATATGACATCCACTTCAAAGCCTGATGTGGGCAAACAATCTGAGACGCTGTGGAGGCGATTACTGACCGTATGTCTGTGTGTCATAGGCCGTCTCTCCCTGTTTGATGTGTTCATACAGGTCAGACTCCTGCCGGGCGTCACTCTGCCTGCTGTCCTCGGTGCGGTCCTTACGGCTCTCCACTGTGCGCAGACGCTTATTAACGCGCTCGTTGTAGTCACCGGTCGATCGCTCGTTGTCTGCTTGACCAGGTTTCCTCTTGAAGCTCTGAACAGGACAGGAAATAAAAAAGCTCTTCAGATGGATTGAAGGACAAAGGGAGGTGGATATGGAGATTGATCTGGAATTAGATTTTCTGGGCTCTTTCTGATTGGCCGGTCGAACCTGAGTCTTGCTCTCAGTCTGTGTCTGTGAAGCCATTCTCGCTGTCAGCTTCGACTGGTGGCCCTCTGATTGGCTGGCATCAGCGGCTCCGCTTCCATGCTCCTAATAAACCAGAAAAATGGAAATTGTCGAGGTGAAAGCTCTGCAGGTGACCATGTTCTAATGGCTTCTGCGCACAGGTTCATCTTAGTCATGGTTAAGAAGTGCTGAGTCACAGTGAGAGTACCTCTTTGGCCTGGTCTCTCTCTGATGCCTCTCCTGCCAGCTCCACAGCCGTGTCACTCTGGACGTTCTGCTCTCCAGTCTGACCACCTGTGTCATGCTCCTTCCTCTCAGCTGACTCCGGCTGCTCCTCATCCTCACCTGCTCCTTCCTCCTCCTCCTGTAAGCATTGCAAGTCCCAAAAGTAACACAACATCAAAGCTGTGTGTTTATCACACACTGCAGAAGTTCATTAATTCTTTGACATACACACCTTTGGTTTGTGTCCTTTGTCATTTGGAACAGTCAGATCTTCATCTCGTCCTGCCTCCTGTCCTCTCTCCTCTTCCTCCTCCTCCTCTTCTTCATCTTTCTCAGCAGACTCCTCATCTCCCTCTGCTTTCTCTCCTCCTCCTCCCTCCTCCTCCTCCTCTTCTGTCTTGGGCTCCTGACTGTTCTCCTCTCCTGCCTGGTCCGTCTGGTCCTCCTCCATCCCCTCTGCTCCTGCCTCCTCATCTCCATCTTTCTGTCCTTCCTCTTTCTCATCCAGGTCTGTCGCTTTCTCATCGATGTCAAATGGATTCTCCTCTGAGGAGGGGAAAATGTTCACTGAGCTGATTCAAATGCCAAAACAAACTAGTACTCGACAGTTAATCTTACAGGGACTACATGTAGCATTTGACTGACTTTATCAGTTTATGGAACTTCCATTAACAGCTGTCAAAAAGACAGGCAGCCTCTTTCTTCAACTGGTGTTGTTATCTCCATCAGGCATCATGTCATGTGTGATGTCACGTCAGTGCTGGCGGATTGTTTTAAATTGCTGGTGTTTTGGAACCCGCATATTGTCTCTGCTTCATTCCAATACTCTCGTGCATGTGAGACACACATTAGACACACAGCCTGTCCTGCACTGACTGTCTGCAAGAAAGACCCTTGGCCTTTAAAAATCCCTGGTGCCAGTCTCTCAAGTGTGAGGATTTACTGCTTTTCTTTGACTTTCATAACATTCAGTGCAGCCCCGTCACAGAAAAGGATGTCGCTACTTCTTTGATTTTTATCTAAAATTCTTTCTTTTTTTCCTTATAGGAAACCTGTTTCCTCTGGACCACCTGCCGTCACCTCTGGTATAAAACAGATGACGATCGTGATCGTTACGATGTGAAATTGTGCTCAGTAGTGCCAAAATGATTACTGGTGGTTGCTGACAGAAAATGAATTGGTCGTAATTCTGATACTTGCTGATAGAAATGCCACTCACTATGACTCAGAGCCCAAGGCAAATTCTTGAAATTGCATGTACAACATCTAAATGTATTCTTTATAGCACATAACTAAATAAAATTAATACATAAATAAATGCGCCTGTGACATTCCACTTCATTCCCTCCATATATGTTTCAGACGGTCCAAAGCTTATCACAGTTCTCAACGGAAATTTTATCACCTTCTCCTATGAAGAATATTTTATGGCCCAGGCCTGTTTCTCACCATCAGCCTCGCCCTCCCCATCGTCTCCAGCCTCATCATCCTGGTCCAGGTTGAGATCCTCGGGCAGATCCATGGCCTCAGGCTCAGGTCTCTTGTCCTGCTGACCGTGGTAGGGGTCCACTTCATTCTCATCAAACTCCCTCTGGAAAACAGCAAAAGCACATTTGTGACCGTTTGGAAATGTCTGATACTAATCCTGAATGAAACTTGAAATAACAAAAGAAACTAGAAATATGGATGCTGCTGTTGAAGCTACTAACTGTGGATGCTCCACACAAATCTTCAACCAGCAGCACAGAAGATCTGCGCAAACACCACAGTTTCAAGGCGGACACCCAAGATTACAGTCACCAATACAGTATCTGAACAAATGTGAAATATGGTTCCAATCTCCCCCTCTGTTCCTCAGTCATGGTGTTGAATAATGGCCAGAAAAGTGTTTTTGCACAACATTATGATGTCACAGTGAAGTCGACCTTTAACCTTTTGGGTGTAAAATGCCATCACTTCATCATTTTATCCTCTGGGACATCAGTTCATCTTTGAGTCCAAGTGAACATTTGTGCCAAATTTCAAGAAATTCACTCCAGGTGTTTATGAGATAACGTGTTCACGAGAATCAGATGGATGGACATCTTACAGACATGTACATATGCACGTACAGACAGACGGATGGACGGACAACCTGAACACTGTATGGTTTATGACTGCTGCAGGTCAGTGAGTGTAAGCAGGGACTTTCTTCACCTCATCTCCTTGTTCATGGATTTTCTCTTTCTCCTCGTCCATCTGTTCATCTTTGTCCTGGTTTTTCTGGTCTTTGTTGGGGTCTGCAGCGTCTAGGTTGTCATCTTTAGCAACCAGCTCCGACTCACCCTGAGAGAATCAGGTGACATGTAAGTGGTTTCAATAATGAATCACTTCAAAACAGCACCTAGAAGCATGTGATGGGCAGCTTCTCAGGACATGGGAGCTGCTGATCTGTATATTCTTTCTGCGTGTTTGTCATGCTCATGTTGTGCTCAGTACCTGGTCCATGCCCTGGCCAGACTCTTCCTCCTTGTCACTCCCTTCCTCCTCATCGTCCTCATCATCCCCCCACATTCTCTCATCCAGAGTGTCTGTTTGTCCTTCACCGAGGTCACCCATCTTTTTATCCAGCTCCTCCTCATCCTCTTTTGATGACTCATCATCGTCACCTGCAAATTATTAAAAGAAGAACGATCCATTCTGCAGCAGTTGTTGTGAAACTCACACATTATTTGTGGTTTTAATGTCCTCAACAAAGGCGTGTAATGTCTGGTGGTCTTTTGGGAAATAAAGCGACGGTCTCTAGCCTACTGACCTTCTGCATTTCAGAAACAACAAAGTGCTCCAATTCCATGATTGTGTCTTTCAATGCTTTGTCCAGACCAGAATGTGAATGTGTTGTACGGATTAACATCTACTGCTTGTGATCGCCACACACCAACATTAAAGCAAATATCTGAGCAGGTCAATGTATTGTTCACTACAGCCAGCAATACCAACCACACCCAAAAAGGAGCATGACACATAAGGTCAACAGGCTATAGACAGTTCTAGTTACCTGGTTCATTCTCATTCCCATCATGCATTTGACCATCAAAGTCTTCTGACATCTCGATAGCGTTGTCCTCCGCCTTGATATTCTCTTTGTCCTGCTGTTCTTCCTTCTCACAGCCCTCCTGGAAAGTGTCCTCCACCTGGGGAAGAACGCGAAGATAGTTTCATGAAATGTTGGTCAAATAACCCACCCTGTGCATCCGATAAACTCCTGTACTGTTTCAGCTAGTCACAGGCTACTTGTCTCTAGCAGCTGATGGAGTTTGCTCAAAAACCCAGCTGGTGAGGCCATGAAATGCAGTTGAAAGCTTGGAAAGAAAGTTAATACATGGACCTCGACGTAAGATTATTGTGTAAAAAATGTACCTGATCTTCATTCTCGATCTTGTCACTGACGTCTTTGGTGCCCTCGCCTTCTCCTATACCACCGCCCTCATAGTCATGAAACTCAGTGGCACCTTCTCCGTCTCCACCGGCCATCAGCTCCTGAGGCAGGCAGAAGCCCTGAGGAGGAGACCACAACAATCACTAACTCACTGCATTTGTTCCACTTGAGAACTTCATGCCTGTGTTACTTTTCTTTTTTAACAAAAATGTGAGTAACTGAGTAACTTGTGTTGTGCTTGTACCTTCTGAGCGAGCTCAGTGAAGATGCTGGCCAGCACAGACAGCAGTTTGCCTGAGCTCCTGTGCACTCCCAGTGACACAGCCAGGTAGTAACGCACCAGGTCAGAGTAAATCCCCAGCAGAGGCTCAAGACGCACCAGCATCCTGCACGCCCTGTTCACCTCCTGAACACACATAAATACACACACACATGCATGCACACAAAGAAATGTAGTTAAATTTGCCTTACTTTTCTAAATTCTGATAAGATAAGAGTGAATATGAGAATGTGCTCACAGTGACTGAATTCAATACTCGCTCAATGGCCCTTCTATGAATACAATCCATTTCAATTGCAGCTGGACGGTCATGTGTTGTAGGTGTCACATGAGCTTGTCTTGGTACCTGGAGCTGTGGCGGCTGACAGGAGTCTCTGTGTGTCCTCAGGTGGCTCAGCAGCCTCTCCAGTCCAGCATTAACATCTCCCAGACGCAGAGCCTCCACTTCAGCTGCCAGCTCCTCTTCCAGGAGCCGAGTCAGGTGACCGGGCTTCAACAGGTCCTCCATAGGCTCTTCATCCTCTTCCTGCTCTTCAGCACCCCCTGAAACATCAAACAACATCATTAGCAGACAAACATTAATGCTGTCAATGGGATACTGCAGCTGCAGATTCAGGGAGAAAATCTTTATTTCTTGCTGGCAGAAATCACATCACTGCAAAACAAGGGAGCGATTCAGATCTTGCCGTTAGAGCCAGAGCACGGCAAGAAAAGCACGTCTCCTGTAAACACAGAAGCATCAAAACTGGACTGTTGAGTGGTGGGAAGAAGATGCTCCAGCATACCCAGGGTACATCTAGCTGACTGACGGATCTGAATTTGTTGCTAGAAACATGAGGTCATGTAGTCATCCTGTGTCCAAAGTACAGGTTGGAGCTGGCAGTAAGATGATGGAGGAAATGTTCAGCTGGAACACACCCTGACACCCTGAAGAAACTCTGAACAGCTTGTAATAACTGTTGCTATAACTGTGCTGCTATCACAGTTCATACCTCATCATGGCTACAGTTTCTCCATACTTTGACAGCCAAAGAAGGTCTGAAGACCAAAGACTGATACTAGACAGGTGTATCTAACAAAGCAATCAGTGCTTTATTGCTGCTGGTTATTTAACATACTAAGATTGTAACAGGATTTTGAATTTGTTCCCTTTGGTGTGCACCATCAGTGCATCGTTCTCACCTCTCTTGACGTCTCCTGGCTGCTCTCTTTGTTTCTCCTTCTCGCTTCTCTTCACAAGCGTCTGGACGGCACACAGCACTGTACTGATGTTTGTCTCCAGCTCAGCAGAGAACTCAGTGATGAATGCAGGCTGGTGAACTGTGGGGGAAATAAAGCAGCAAAACTTTTTTTTTATCCACCGTAACTTTGTCTTCATGTCTCTTAGCAGGATGTTGGTAATATGTGAGTGAATGATAGCATTAGGCTCTCTGGTCAGTGCATTCACCTGACTTCTGGTGTCCCAATGAGAGCAGCTGGGTCTTCCAGGTGGTGAACTCAGTGATATTAGCCTCCACCTGGCCTCTGACATACCGCAGGCTCTGGGTGATGGCTGGCAGGGTGTCTGTGCTGCCGACACTTATGGCCGGGGTGAACAGTTTCTCCACGCTGGGCATCTGAGCCACTACAGCTTCCAGTCGGTCGAAGGCTGAACAGCATGTGACAAAATGGCTCCTGCACAAAATAACAGAGTTGTTAGGACTCTTTCTGTCTTTCCTTACTGCTAGATCCAATTTCAAATAAACTCTTGAGTGATTGTGTTTTACCATGTGTGGAGCACTTTTTCAGAGGTCTGCTGTGCAACACTGTCCAGCTCCAACTTCAGGCTCTGAGTCTGCTTCAACATCACATTCATGTGCTGGTTTAGCTGGCACCAGGTGGCGTCTCCTCTCCGCATCAAACAGCCTGGGGGTTGCCGCTGTGCTGCCAGCGGGGAGGGGCACCTCAGGGTGTGCTGCCTGCAGCTGCTTGCCTCCTCTTTATGCTGGAGGTCCTCCGGGCAGCACTGATGCAGCCAGGCCAGCTGCTGCAGGAGGGTGGTGCACTGGGCAGCCAGCACCTGGCCTCTGCTGACCCAGCCCTGGAGAGCTTCCTGGGGTGGGAGGGTGCAGCCTGGGTCCTCACTGTGACTCTGCAGGCTGGCCTTGATGCCCTGGACACTGTTTGTTAGCCTCCTGGAAGTGGTGATGATACCCAAAGAGATAATGGGTCAGTGCAGTAATAAACAGCACACTCTGTGGAATTGCAACATAGTGTATCCAAACATATTATTACAAATTTAATTTGCAGAAAATGTTTACATGTTATGCTCTCATACCCCAGATTCTATGATACTATGTTTGATGAAGTTCTAAAGAGTTAAAATAGTGAAAAAAATATCTTTATCATCATATACAGTCCCACCTTAAGAGGAAATCCTTGAAATGAAGCCGATAGTCAGGTGACCTCAATGTGAGTGTAAATACATATTAGAACGCTGACTTCTTGTGCTTGATAATCCGGTTTTATTACATTGAGTTCAGAACTGAATTTTTGTCACATCTTACATTTTCTACAGCTTTCCTTGAGCTTCCTTTCCAGCTACAGGTCAGCTACGGCTGCTGTTCTGTGGTCGACCCTGACCTCTGACCTCTGACCTCACTGTGTTTATATTATCATACCATACCAAAGGTGGAATTTCCTGTGCTGGTGAGGGACACCACCATCAAGTACTGACCTCGACAGTTAAAGTATTTCCAAAAAGACACTGACATCGAACATCAAAGATAAGACTGTATGAGACAGCTGTTTGTAGTGAAGATGGAAACACAGTCATACTGTCTTGTAAACACAATTGTGTGGCAGCAGACTGACCTGAGGTGGACCCACTGCTCAGTGAGCTTGGCCAGTCGTTGCCTCTGTCTGAGGAGCAGCTTGAAAAGGTGAGAGGAGAAACCTCTGCAGCGCTCTATGTTCCCCAGACCCAGCTCCTGAGGACAAATAGCACAAACAGCACAAATGCACACTCTTTAGACTATAGGGCCAAAATACACACTGGGGAACAGCTAAAGTTTGCTCTTCATCAGTGATCCCTGGCCTTCACCATCATATCATTTAGACAGAGAGCTGTAAGGGTAGTAAATGCCACCAGCTGTCATATTGTGGACCACCAGTGATTCAGTATCTGGGTCTCACTTTGGCACTGTGCTGAAGAGCAGTCTGCAGGGCTGTTCTCCTCGCCCACGAACGGTAGAAGTACTTCTGACATCCATCCCATGCTGTCAACAACTCTGTGAACAACCTGTGACATCGAGACGGCAGAGAAAAGCTTTCAGAGAGCAGAGGATTTTAGAGTTGTCCACTACCTGGATTCATCGTTAAACATGGTTCTTTAGTAAAAATAATAATAAAACAAATTCAATTAATTGCAATTGAAAACAAGTGTGACCAAAAAGTAAGATCAAGTAGTTGCTGATCAGTGGCCACTGTAGCCATATTATGGGATAGTGGTAAAGGCTGAATTGTACTGCACAGTTTGATACATTTTGCTAACGTTAGCAATCATAAGATACTGGGCATAAGAGACCTAACAAAACTGTAGCAGCAAAACCAAAGTGTGTTACACTGAACAAAAATATGTCCTATTGCTAATGAATGAATCTAAATCTGTTAACATTAGCCACCTTGAGCTACTTGTGTTCTTTCAAAAGCTACATTTGTCTCCACAAGTTGGGATATTGAGTGACATTAAGTGATGTATTTACATGCTCTCGGACTGCTCCTGGTTCTTGACAGCAGAGAGAGCGGCGCTCATCTCCAGAGGCTGCATGCAGAGGGTTTTCTCTGGGTCAGCTGTCCTGTTCCATGTCAGGCCTTTACGGTACGACAAGCCTATTTCTGTGAGCATCTTGAACAGGTCTGACAGAGCCCTCTGCTTCTGCTGCAGGATGTGCTTCACCTCAGCCTTCTGCTTCTCTTTCTCTGCTGATGTGTCGATGGTGAGGCTCTGCAGGTCCCGCAGGTTGCTGATGACCTCGCCTGACAAGACAAAAGCAAAAAGGATGCTGGATTAAAGCTGAGGGCTTTGCAGCAATGCGACAAACTGGGAAGCAAACAACAAACACATCTCTTCCATCCAAGCGTCCTGAACAAAACAAACTGGACCCTAAAACGCTGCAGAGACTAACCTCACCCAGCAAAGACCTGGCGACTTCTACATGACATAAGACACAAATAATTCTCCTGTTTCCGAGTTGACAGGTCCCTCATGACTTTGTTTTACAGATCTTTTATTGAGTTTTTACTTTCTCTTTAATCTGTCTGTACACTTCTCTCAATCTCAGACAGAAAAACTCTGTAGCAGCATCACGGGCAGTCAACAGAATAGTCTGCCCGACATATGTAACAAACAGTTGTTAAAGAAAGCAGAATCCATCCCGTCTGACAGAAGCCACCTCCTAAACCTAAAGCACGCTTGGTTAATATGGTCTTGCTTTCATTTCGGAAGTACTGTGTTTCTATGTTGTATCTGATTGCCTTGTGTATAGTCTGGATACTGTGTGACTTGAAACTTCAATCTGCACTGAAGTGGTAGACCAACAGACTAGTTGTGGTAAAATGTAAATGATCTTGAGAGTGGCACCAAAGGAAAGGCTTTGGGGTCATTCAAATCAAAAGTGTGAATCCGCCTGACAGTCTGAATGTGCTGTGTAAACACCACGTCAATATGCTCATCAGACTTCGGTTTTCACTGTGTGAGAGTGGGTGTCTTACCAGTGAAGCAGTCCAGATCTTCAGCCAGCTCAGGCACCGGGTTTTTCTCCAGCAGCTGCACACACATTCTCTTCATCTTCCTGGACAGAACGGGCAGACGCCCCTGTAGAGAAGAAGCTTCAACGCCATCTGGGTCCTCATTCTGAAATACACAATTTAGCTTATGTTATTCATTCATTATTTCTAATAATAAATATTCAATATCATGAAAAATAAAAAAGGAAAAGACGTGATTCCTTTGAGATCATGAATAACAAACAAAGCAAACACTGTGTCCTCTGTGAGACTTGCACCTGCAGATCTCGGCCCTTCCCAGGCAGGGTGCTCCTCAGTGCCTGGTGAACCCGATGGATGGGTGTTTCCTCTGGGTTGGCATCTACACTGTCCAAGCTGGCGCTGCTTCCCTGTTCCACCAAAGTGGGAATACTCGGACCATTCAGAGCCTCCTCAAACTTCCTGACAAACTTGAAGAGAGTCCTGAGAGAAAAAAAATATAGGAACAACTATAATGGTGGCAGAGCAGCCATTGCAGAATAAATATACAGCACAGCACAAATCAAATCACGGTAATATCTTACCGATGGGTCTTCTCCACTGACTGTTTGATGGCCCAGAAGCTGACGTCATTCCACTTGGAGATCTTGACAAAGTCCTGAGGACAACAATTCACATGACAGTAGAGCTTAAGAACATGCATGCACTTTATTACTCTGACATACAGAGATGAGGTTTCTGAGTACTGATATGCCACAAAAAAGGAGACTGATATCAACCTTGAGCTCCTTCTCGATGGGCTGTCTGAGCTGACTGATTCTGGTCTGGATGCAGTCAGAGAACTGACTGTAGTATTTGTGCAGGTTCCACAAAACACCGGACAATGACTCTGCAAAATAAGGAAAGACTTAGCATGTCATCCCCGATCAATGGAGCAGTCTCTCTCACAGTCAAAAAGCAATAAATACTGCGGTGGATCAATTATGCTTTGGGCTGGTGTTGCAGGCAATGGCTCAGGGATTCTCACTGGTAGAGGGAAGAATGGATTCAATCAAATAGCAGCAAATTCTGGAAGCAAACACACCGTCTAACTGTCTGCCTTCTACACCAGGATAATGATCCTAACACACCTCAAAAGCCACAATGAACTACCTCAAGAGGTGTAAGCTGAAGGTTTTTCTGTGACCTCTCATAGTCACTGGACCTAAACATCACCAAATATCTATGGATAGGCCTTAAAAGACCAGTGCATGCAAGACAGTCCAAGACTAACAAAATCATACAAAGCACCAACATAAAGCACCAGTACAGTTAATAGTAAGACATGAAATAAGTAACAGAGCATAGCTCAGCAAGTGAGGTAGAAAATGACATTGGAGTAAAAAAGAAATAGGATACAGTCCATGCAGTTACAGTGAGTAATCTGGTTTAAAGAGACTGTATTAAGATAGGAGAGAGTGATGGCTGACCTTTCCCACTCTGGTTGGGGATGAGCAGGAGGTGGCAGTGGAAGCTGAGCAGCATGGCCAGGCGGGTGTGGAACTCTCCCAGGGTGGAGCCCTCAATGAAGGCCTGGAGGGTGGAGGACACTGAGGACAGGGAGAGGAACTCCACCTCCTCACCTGCAGACGACAGTAACAGGAAGTCCAGGCAGTCAGCCTTTTGAATGGTGTATTCATTTGTTCTGTTATACTCTTGCTTCACTGTGGGAGAAACTGTGTGCTTTATGTGCTTTAGTTTGTGTCTGGAAATCCATATGGATTAGTTATGTTGTGGTAGTGCGCTAATACTGGTGAGCTGATTTCATTCTTCACTGCTATTGGTTTCCATTTGCAGAGGCACATTAATATAAGCAGGTAAATAGTGCTGAGCTTCATTTCACTTCAAATACATAACCTTAATTTGAAATGTTTCATTTGAAATGTTTAATTTGAAATATTTTTGAAACCTCCCGCTTAAACAGAAGATTATGAGTGTCAAGCCAAGTAGAAACATGAACAATAATGAATACGTCCGGATCATCAGCTGCTCATCCACCTGAATGAGGACACATTCAGAGCTGTACATCAAGCATCGCGCATGTACCTGTATGAGCATCCATCCTCTGTTCCTCCAAATATCTCTCGACCAGCTGGTAGATAGAGAACCAGTGTTTGGTTGATTTCTCAGTGTGCCGCTTCATCGCGTTGTCCAGGCTGCTCGACCAGCAGCTACATGTGACAGGACAGGAAACATTTACATTCTACACACAGGAACAGGAAGCAGCTTGTGAACTGTGCTGATAGTATTATATACTGGTTGAGAAAAACAGAGGGACAACTTCAAGATTCTCGTCCAGTTTTCTAATTCCAGTTTTGATCTCTCTAATCTAGAATCTAAAGAGTTGGCTGGATTAAAACCCTTTGTGTCTTACTTGAGCTCCAGTTTGCGCCACTGGACAATGAGCTGGGTGACTGGTTCCAGCTCCTTACGCAGAGAGACTGAGCGGCTGGCGTTGTTCTCCCAGTCCTGATGAGAACAGAGGTGATGGTAAATAACACAGAGGCAAGCTCTGTGCAACAAACTAACATTTGACACTATAACTTGCAGACTTTTGATATTTTTACCTGATAAATGATATTAAAAATTGATTAACTGTGTCAACACTACATGAAACTCTGAAATACACTAATGCAATCATGAATGGCATGGGGAACATCTTGCTAACAGAGCTCACCTGTGCTTTGCTGAGCAGTATCTCCAGACCATTAAGGAACTTGGCCAGTGGACAGGCCAGACTGAAAGCCATGATCCTCTCTATCACCACAGTCAGCTGGAAAACAACACAGGCGGACAAGGTTTCACATTAGGGCAACCAAGACCAAAGTTTCAGCACTCATCTAAAGAGTCCTTTCTACAGCAATGCGTGTAGTTAGAGAGGGAGATGAGTCAGTTGACAAAAAAGATCAAATAATGAGGTGATAATGTCTGTTTTTTACTGCTCCAGTCACTTAAATACGGGTATTTAATTTTATCTCACTGATGCAAAAATCCTGCAAATCCAATATAGGTATGAAGCAATAGTAGAGAGGTATGGTATCACCTCACAGTATAAATCATCATTTTGCCCTATTGTTGAAGAGAACGGGGGAAAAGGTCACAGGTTCAATCCTGGGAATAACCAAAGCATGTCCACCAACAGGCCTTGCTTCTGATTCCCTTCCTTGCTTGAAAACATTAAATGCTCTAATGCTAACTCGCTGCGACCTGGATGTAAAAAGGTCACTGACCTGTACGAGAGCTGGGTGCTCCGGCCACTCCTCCAGTCTCTGCTTCACTGCAGCACTCAGCTGCTCCAGGACAGGAAGACAGAGACGGGCCTCGCTCATGTTTGGCTGTTGGTAGAAGTCATAAGGTCCTTCTGAGGTGACGGCTAGACCATCAGGAGCCCCCAAGCCCTGCACCATGTTCTGGAGGAGGGCAGAAAGCAGCAGGCCACTGCCTGTCAGCTGCTGGTCCAGTTCAGCATCTGAGGGGGAAACACAGAGGTTATCATCCCTGTTCCCTCTGAAGCTAGAATCCATTTACAGGAGTATGTTTCTGCTTTACTGTTAAAAAATAGTGACAAATATTCCTGTTGCATATATGAGTGATAGCAAATAAGATCACTGACCAATCAGATAATAGAAGCGTGACATCATAGGAGATGCAATCTGATAGGAGGCGACCAGGGCTTGGATGTGTTCTTTGCTGTCATTGGCTGGTGTTGTGCTCTGATACCACAGTGATTGTGCATATCCCAGACAGAGGCGCTGATGAACCTGGACCAATGTGTTCATGGCAGCTGGAGACAGGAAGCTGCTTTTGCTTGACTCCTCCTGTGCTTTTTCTTCCTCCTCCTTAAGCCCTGAGTCTGCTGGACCCTCCAGACTTGGTTGGGAAGTGATGTCTGCAAAGTCCTGATGAAGAATGGATATACACAGTGAGCTTGTACTTATAAAGATCCTGGAATGTGTTTCATCTTGACTGCAGGGCCTTGGGTTGGCCCTGTCACTGTCTTAACTCTTTACTCTACAGTAAGATATCTGGACCAAATCTTATCTGGGCAACTGACAGCCAGATTGGCCAAAATGCAAACATTGCACATACGCAACACATGTAATAACCTAATAATGTCAGAGATTGGTGTCTGTGAAGTCTGCCTCATTCATCCAGGGCATGGTACTTCTAAGTGCTTTCCAAAGGCAACTGGACTTGGACGTGGTTCTGCTAACTTGAAATATAATGCTTATCCTCAGAAGAGACAAGGTGGACGCACTCAGCCAGGTGCACCGTCATCCTAGCTAAGAGATCTACGTGAATACCTGGTTGAACTGAGGGAATTGGCGTCTGAAGTCCCTCTCCTCCTGCTCATCCTCCGTCAGCCCTGAGCCGTGCAGCCGACTCCGGTTGCGGTACAGACTGGCCTCCAGCTGCTCCCGCTCTCTCCTCCGTCTCTCCTGGTCGTCCCACTCATTCACCAGAGCCTGAGGAGCATCATCTTATAGTCAGCACAGAAACATTTGCATTGGAAAGTGTGACAAAAAAATGTAAATCTTATTGGACAGAGTTAAATTCTAACCCAGAAATCAGAGGATCTAGGTGTAAACTGAAGCTCTGACCTGACAGATGTGTCTGAAGAGGCTGCGTGTCTCATGGCTGAACTCTCCGGTGGACAGGGTGTGGCACTGCACATACAGCAGAGCGTTCAGGAGCAGTGTGGAGGACTGTGGAACCACATGCTCGGGGTCCTGCTGCTGAGGCAGAAGCTTAACCAGGCTGCGAAGAGTGTCCATACAAGGCCTGGAGCAGAGGAAGTCTGCCCGGGCCAGGTAGGATGGCAGGCTGTGGGACAGGGAGGGGACAGCCAGGAGGCAGGACACCAACTTGGGTAGACCAGGTACAGGTGTGAGTGAGGCAGCCAGCTGAGAGGCCACCAGCCTCATGCCGTGTCGGAGCTGGAGAATGCCTGTCCGAACTGGCCCCACCACGTCAGGGTACAGGGGGTAATCTTCCAGCAGCCTCTGGCAGAAGCGCTGCTGGGAGTTCTGCCACACAGCCTCCTCCTTTAGCAGGCCCTGCACCGCTGATCTAGACTTGGCGGAGGAAGAGCTCTGCAGGGCCTTCAGCAGGTGGGACAGGAGGTCTTCCACTGCAGACGCTTGGCCAATGCTACAGAGGTAGTGCTGCAGCTCCTGGAAGAGGCGACCATACTGAGGTTCATGAGGGCGACAGGCCTGTTTCCTGGAGAGCTCAGCTATCTGCTCCTTCACCTGCTGCATACGGATCCACAGGTACCTGCAACAACAAGGATAGGTTCAATGGTATTAATGTCTTAAGGTGCTACTCACTTGTCACTGAAAGAACTTTTGTCCTTCCATACTGGCAGAAAAGCGATACCTTCCTTGTGAGGGCATGCTGTAAAAGGCTGCTCAGGTCTCATGTTAGCTTTAGCTGAACTTAAGAAAGAGTGAGCACTGTGGATTTTGTTCCCCCTATATGAGATCTTGATAGCCAGCAAGCCAATAAAACTTACAAAGTTAGCAATGATAAATGCTAGCAAATTAAAGTTAGTTACCAGTGTTTCCACATAAACTAGCTAGCCACACAGTCCTCTTATTTGCTCTGAACATTTGAACATTTCATCTTCATATTTATTTTTACGCTGCTTTTTAATTATTCAGCTAACTATCTTCTTTCTCATTCCGTCTGGTCTGGATATCAAAATAAAAGTCTGAATGTGCATGAGTGAAACAAAGTTCCTGACCTCCCCTGGTAACACTGACACTTAAATTATGGTCACTTTGAGTTGTACACAAGTTTCACCCAATGACAACTTGCAGCTGGATCTGACCTGACTCGAGGATGCTGGAAGCCATCAGTGATGCTGCTCTCCTCCAGCTCTGCTCCAGTCATGAGCTGAGATGACAGGCTGCGTCCTCTCCACTCCTCCTGCAGCAGAGCCAGCTGAAACACACAGAGGGACGTGCCAATCCAATCATCAGTTCAAAAGATTCCTAAAGAAATATCTAACACTCAGGTGCAGGATGGAATACTGTTTTTTATGTAACAAAATGGGTTGAAAAAACAAAAAAACAGGCAGTTGCTGACCTCCTGCTGAGCATAGTTGAGTTTGTAGGCCCTCTTCACAGCTGGGTCAAAGATGGTCTGCGGTGTCCACACTTTGATCTGCAGCAGACCCATGTTGACCCAGAACACTCCAGAGCGGGCCAGCTGGTTGGAGCCTTGGATTTTGCTTTGGACGTACTGCTGCAGGCAGGTGATGCAGGCCTCCACCAGCCCATCAGGGAGCAGATTGGGAGGGAGGAAATCTCTGAAGACAGTCTGGATCTCCTCGGCGGCTATCAGAGGGTCGGGGTCCTCCACCAGGCTCTCACAGCTCTCCATGTAGCCCTCCTGCAGGCTGGGAGGCAGCAGGTCAGCCATGCTCTGAAGCTGCCGACGCAGGACTGCACCCTGGAGCCTAAAGTCTGTGCCCCTGAGGAGGTATGGGGGTGATCAGTAAACCAAGAAATGATAAATCTTTTTTAATGTTTCATAATATGGTAACATTCTGGACTTGGTAATTACAACGGTGCTAAAGATTGAAAATGTTTCAGTATTAGAAAGACCTTGTTTCTAGTAATGTCCTGAAGATCATACATACATCTCTGCAAAGAGGCATTCTCCCAGATGTGTTTAAAACAACTCTTATAAATCCCTTGGGAAAGAAACCCGACCTAGAGGGTAATACTCTCACCAACTATAGGCCGATATCCAATCTTCCATTAACCAGTGAGATACTGGAAAAGATAGTTTCAGTGCAAATTAACACCTTTGTAAATGAAAATAACATTCTCGAACAAACCCAGCACTGAAACTGCTCTGACAAAAATGATCAGCGACCTCAGACTAAATTCTGATGAAAATACGGTCTCAGTTCTTGTCCTCTTCGATCTAAGTGCAGCCTTTCATACGATTGACGATGATATCTTAATCAATCGTCTTGAAAGGTTGGTTGGTTTTTCTGACTGTAAGTTAAACTGGTTTAAAACAAACATCAAAGGGTGAAAGTTTTACATCAGTCTGGAGATCATGTGTCTGAGAAACATGACATCTATTTTGGGGTTGCATAAAGGAGCTGCCTTGGTCCACTACTGTTCTCACTACACATGCTGCCACATGGTAACATCATCAGGGAGCACAATGTATTTTTCCATAGTTATGCAGATGACACTCAACTGTACATCTGTGCTGAACCAAATTATGCTGAAGCTATCGACTCCGTTACTACCTGTTTTTTTTGCAATAAATAAATGGATGAGCAACAATTTCTTGCTACATGCGGGCAAAACTAAAATCCTACAAGTCGGCAAAAAGAGACAAAAGGAGAAGTGCTGTTCAATAATCTGCGGAAATTAACTGGATTAAATCTGAGGTTGCAATTCTCCTGACTAAAACTACTGAGAGACTTCAACTCATTCAAAACTCTGCAGCTCGGCTATTAACCAGAACCAAGAGGAGAGATCACATCAGTCCAGTTTTAGCTGCTCTGCACTGACTTCCTGTAACATTCAGAATTGATTTTAAGGTCCTCCTCCTTGTACACAAAGCCTGAAATGGGCTAGGACTAAGCTACAGTGCTAACTCGTTTATCACTATTTGCCTTGAAGAAGACTGTGTTCATCTGCTGCTGATTTATTGGAGGTTTATCAGAAACAAAGTAAGCTCTGGAACACACTACCTATAGATATCAGGGAAGCAGCTCGCTGAATATTCTTAAAAGAAGGCCAAAAACTTCTCTCTTCGCTTTAGCCTTTAAGTAGCTATGACTTCCTTCCAGGCATAGTTTTTTTTCCAATTCTTCTTATTAGTACTATTATTAGTGTTATTATTATGATTAATAGTAGTAGAAATCATAATCTACCTGAAGTCAGCTAATGTGGGGATGGCCATATTGTCCCACAACACAGCAGACACATC
Source organism: Chaetodon auriga (assembly GCF_051107435.1). Lineage (NCBI taxonomy): Eukaryota > Metazoa > Chordata > Actinopteri > Chaetodontiformes > Chaetodontidae > Chaetodon > Chaetodon auriga. The sequence goes on along the minus strand of NC_135091.1, from coordinate 21,493,974 downwards.
CTGCAGTTGCTGGATCCTCTCCTTCCACTCCCCCAGGGTGACATGCGAGAGGGAGAGGAGTGCTACCCCTGATGGTTCCCACTGACCTCCAGTCTCACTGCTGCTGAGGACTCCCAGCATGCAACGTGACCACACTGCTTTACTCAGCAAGGCTGGCCCCTGAAAAACAATCCGGACATGTATCAAACCACATGTATTAAATACAGTCACATTAACAGGGGATGTTAAAGGCTAGTACCATGCTGTCTGCTCCATGGTGCATCTTAGGAGCTGGCTGGGTTTCAGGTCTCAGAGGGTCCCATTTCAGCCAGAGGTCAGGGTCTGACGTCACACTGCTGGTCCACAGGGCAGCCAGAGCCTCTGATAGCAGCTCACACCACACAAACTGCAGCTCCTCAGCGGGCTGGAGGGAGAAGAATCATGAGCAGCATTCTTTGTGCCTGAAGCTTTGAATTATTGTTTTCTTTCTCTCTGTTCTTGTTTCATGCATATGGGTTTCAGTCGAGCATCAAACAAAATTGTTATTAGGTTTCAAGCTAATAAAGCTTGGAATCACCACTTGTGGCTATATCTGAGTTGTTGATTCGGCCCTGTTTTTCACATCCAATGATGGTTTTTCAGATCTTTAAAGATTTTTTGTATTGATCTCCTTCAGATGTTTTAAGAGATGAAAATATGCTGCTTTTTTTGTTTCTTGATTTGTTTTTTCATGAAAAAGTTTAATTACTCTTAAAATGACATCTCCTTCTCCTTCAATGAAAAATCCAGAATCTCTGAATATGCAAATAATGTTCATTTTAAAAGTGTAACTGCTCGACACAAGAACATCACAGTTCAGTTACATTACACTTACATCTAAAATTATACGCTCATACTGGCCCACAAACTCTGCACATACACCATCCTCACATATTTTTGAGTGAAGGGGGACTTTCATGTTATTACTGAAACAGTATTGTACTGACCTTGTCACTGCTGAGCAGGAACCACAGTGGCTGGAGCTGACTGACGTTCATCGGTGTGGACTGCAGGCAGTAGCGCAGATGTCTGGACAGTTCTCGACGTAAGCTGTCCTCAGCCTCCTGGTCGCTGCAAATCAACAGGAAGAGTTTATGAAACAATCAACTGTGTCAAGATCAGCCTCTATAAATATTTTTGTTTTATCGAGGAGACAATAGAGTTTTACCCAGGAGAAAGAGCCAGGTGGAGAAGGTCAGTGCTGAGCCGCAGCTGGTTGAGTACAGCCAGTTCCTCCATCAGGGGCCAGAGCTGAGCCCTGCGGCTGAGCTGCTGCAGCTCCTCTCTGGCCAGGTGGACTCTGTCTCCTGTGTCCTCACCCTCAGACAGAGGGCAGACCTCCAGGAGCCCTCTGAAGGTCATCTGACGCTGCTGCTGCTCCACACTTGATACCAACCTCTCCAACACTCCTGATGGAAGAATATAATAAGAGTTTCTATGCAGGCTGCAACATTCATAACACTACACAATATGAATGTTCTGGACAAGATAAACAGTATAATTATGAATTAGGTATTCTTAGAGCCAGACCACCAAAGGGGGCTAAAGATGTAATGTTTGTTCTGAGGGTGGTCCTCAGCACATGGAGTGATTATAATCAAGAGGCTTTATGCTGATGGGAGTATTATGGGTAAAATCCATAGCCATGGACTCATTAGATTCTGACAAAAGCTTATGACCGCCACTTATTTCACCTTTTAAGAGAACCAATGGAAGTCAGCAGAAAACATGATTTTCAGCTGCTGAATCTGAAAACTTCTCAGAGCAAAACCCCTAAGAGAGGTTATTAAAAGAATACCAAAATATTCTTTATGAGGCCCCAAGCTCAGCAAAGAAAAGTGAAGAGAATGATTTGAAAAAGCTCCTGACCATGAATCAGACCAATGAATCAAACAAATAGTGATAAATGGTTCAGAGCTTCTGCACTATTTGTGGCATTTGTTAAAATTCAATTTTCACTCTCATTTTTGAATCATGGGCATTCAATAACCAATTTTCTCCTCTAATTTTCTGAAAAATTGTTGGATTTTGGGAGAAACAAAAAACATTGGAAAGAGTGAAACCTTCTTATGAGACACAGCTTCTCGTGTACAAGTTCACATTTTGGCCTGAGGATGGCACAAGAGGACAGAACAAATTGTGTCCACTATAGAGAGGGCCCATGGTGGCATGAATGTATGGAGTAAACTTCAGAGCAATCTGAGCACTGGATTCATAAAATAGGATTCACACTCAGACCAAGGAGAGGTTTTGACCTGATGATGGCGCTAGACAACCTTTGGTGACGATGTCTCACCAAAATCATCATAAGTCAATCTGAACCAAATGTGCAAGTAAATAGCAGTAAATGTTGGGATGTTGAGCTGGATTAAAGAATTAGACAGACCACCAACAGACCAACATTACCAACACCAGTCTCAGGCCCTGTAGCCACCACAGCAAGACCGGTCCACAGGTAGGTCTTTCTGTGGCAAAAGCTTACCAGACTTCTGTGGATCCAGCTGGTTGTTTGCCAGCAGAACGAGGCCACAGGCTTCCAGCAGACTCTCTTTGATGTCCAGCCCGAGCCCAGCACCCTGAAGTCGGACCAGCTCTTGCCTCCAAGGACCTGTGCTGCCATCCAGCCTTAGATCACTCACATCCAGGGCTTTACTCAGGAGCCTGAGCCGAGACGCACACTCCGCCACCGCCTCCAACTGATGAACAAGATGGATAGGGTTGTGAATAAGTTGTGAATGACAGACATCACACTAAACATTAAACAATTTCTTCTCTTTTACTAGTCAAGATAAAAAAAAAATAAGAAAGACAATAAAACCAACTGATGATGAGTAAATATCTTCAAAGACTAAGTAAGACTGATGAGCTGCCTCCACACCTTGAATGGCAGAGCTTTCCCCAGGGTTTTCTGGATGCCTTTCAGCGCTGTGGCCACAGACACCGGCGTGGACAGAACAGTCTGGATGGCTGCCGAGACCGCCTGCAGCTCCTGGTGACCTCTGGAGTACAGCACAGTTAGAAGCATTAAGAAATGGAAATATATTAACTGTAGACATTCAAAAATACAATTCTCCTGGAACACATTAGATCTCACACATTAGTAATGTGTAAAACAAAAATATTGTATCCACGAAACAACGTCTACTGCAATCTTACAGTCATACCACCTCTGTGATGCTAGAGCAAATGTAAATAAATTGATGAAATAATTCTGAATAAATGAAATGAAAATTGTCATTTATTGCGAAGCAGAGTGTTTACTCGAATGTGGCGTCATTGTCTCCCAGCAGCAGCTCGGGCAGCCGGAGGATGAGGTGTTTCTGCACCCACTGCCAGTGCAGGGACAGCACAGAGATGCCCTGAGAGTCAGCCGGCAGCGTGCTGCAGACATCCCAGAATCGATCGAGCCACTGCAGCAGCTGCAGGATCTGAACACACAACACAGGCAGAACACCATGACTGAGGGGAATACAGCAATGCAGCAAAGTTTGAAGCCAGTTTAACCTCTGAAGACTCGCATTTCCTTCATGATTTTGGAGCAATGTATGGAGGTGGTGGGGTTTTACATTATCTTATATTCCATTTCGTTCTGCTCTTCCTGCAATGACTAACCTGCGCTATTTATTGTTAACTATGCAGCTAAAAGAGTACAAAGCAGTACAAGTGATTTTAATATTGGAGAGTAAAAGTACAGGAGGTAGTATAGTACAGACAGCTATTGAACAAGCAGTACCAAAGGTATAGGTGTTACTGTTATTTCTGTTTCAGTAATAGTGGTAATAGGAACTGCAGTAGCAGTAGTGGTAGGAGTAGAACTGTAGTACTGCCAGCAAGAGTGACAGTAGCAATAGTAAATGTAGCAGTAATAACAGCAGCAGCTGCTATCAGGAGCCATAACAGTAGCAATTTTAATAGTAGTAGCAATAGTAGTGGTGGTAGCAGTCCGAATAATAGTAGCAGTACCAGCAGTAGCAGAACTTTACCAGTGCTAGTAGCATTGCAGTAAGATAAGTAGTAACAGTATTTGTAGTAGTAGCAGCAGCTGTAGTTGTAGACTACAGAAAGAGTAGTTGTAGAAAGTTGTGGAAAGACGCGAGTTCTGACCTCAAACATGATGTGGTCTGAGATGTGGGGCTGTCCGCTCTGCACAGCCTGCAGGGTGAACGAGTCCCACAGGTCAAAAAAGGTCCGCAGGTGCATCAGCACTGGGTGGGGCAGGTGACCAATGTCCACAGTCCCTGTTCAGGGGAGGAAGACATGTTCTCAGTTACGCACCGTGCTGCATGCTGCATTACTCAGTGGGTGGACATTCTGGTGTTGTTTTGAATTGTAACTGTGAGAATTGCGCTCTTGCATGAGTTCATCACTGCCCAAAGTGTGCTGTGCATACCCTTGCTGAAGGCTGTGGCTATTCTCAGGGCACAGTTCTGAGCAGACAGGTTGATCGCACACGTGCAGATGACGGACCGCTCCTCCCTGTCCATCATCAGAACAATCCTTCCAAACAAACAAATTATTCGCACCTTTGAGAACATTGTCACATGAATTCTCTAGCTTTTACTTCATGGTTCATATACTTAATACAAGATTACTTTGCATTATAAGAAAGAATATCAAAGGTTTTCAATTTCCAACCATTCAAGACCTCTGAAAAAACGATGTTATACATTTTCAGATATCTCTCATTCTTTGCATTGCATATTGTGTTTTGCACTTGATTTATTTTACCCCTCCACTTGCCAAAGAACATATGCTGACTCACTCTACTACAGCCATCTTTAACTCAGTGAGCAGTACTTGAGTCATGTATGGGCAACATGCCTCAGACCAAATTCTGCATGTGGCAATCAGCACAAAGCTGACTGGCGACCTCCCACTCTACCTGTTGGCGACGGCGTTCAGTGCCTCCAGAAACTCCATGTATCTCTCCTCGTCTTCAAAGTTGCACTTGTTGGCTAAAATATCCAGGTATTGCTTGTTCCACCGCATGTCCACCAGAATCCTGTATTCATCTGGCAATATAACAAACAGTGGTTAAGTCTCATCACAGTAGTTCCTTGAGATTTCTGTGTTGAGCATAACCTTAAAACTAGCATCACTGTGGACAATGATTTCCACCTTGATGACAGTATTAACTAGTGGAACTATTTCTGATGGCAATCTAAAATTTTAGACTTTCTATCTTATACATTAAACATATATTTATATTTGCTTGTGTTTTTTAACAGGACAACAAGACAACCAAAGAGTTTACCAATGCTGTGAGGCTGGAGCAGCTCTGCTAGAGACTTGCCCTTGGCAGCAAGTTTGCTGCCAAACACAGCCTTCAGAGCCCTGTTTCCTGCCTCCACCTGGACCAGAGCTGGATCTGGAAGATTCAAGAAGCACATTGTTTTACGATCTAAAGTACTGGACAGTCCTACTCCATTTGAATTTCAGCAAGGTCGTGTGATTCTGAATCACACACATGAATCTGTCTGTCACTTCTCATGAATATCGTGCTTTGAGTGTGAGGGTGCTGTGTGTGTTTGTGTGGGCAGAGTAACACACCAGGGACATATTTGTAGCTCTTCCCCAGGTGTGAGAGCCAGCTGCTGCGGAGGATCCAGTCTCCATGAGAGGCTCTCTCTGTGAGCAGCCTCACCGCTGTGGGGATCAGCCTCAGAGCATCTCCCTCCGCCAGATCCACCACTCCTCCGGAGAACACTAGACCTTCATGGACGCCGCTGCTCTGCAAAGCCCTCTGCAGGTCACTCAGGCTCAGTGGACGATTCCTGTGCATAACACACGAGTGTGTCATTATTTTCTAAAAGTACTCCACTTTACAACTTTTTTTTAACTGCCATTTCAACTCTTCTCAGGTCTTCAACTTTAACTGACAGTTTAACTGCTTTCAGTGCTTATACATCAACTGACACTTCCACTACATTCATCTTTAAATTAGACTTAAGTCTGTCTTAAGTCTGTTTTCTTAACTGACTGACTCACTGACTCTCACTTCCACTCAAGACTGACTGACCCAAACCTGGAAAACTGTCTGGGAGTAGCATCATCATCATCACTGTCAACCGACAACAGAAGCCACACCAAAGACTTCCAGCCATTGCATTAGAGGTTAGTGTGATGTATGCGTTAAAATAAGTTAATATGGCCATTAGAGATCTTATAAACGTTGATATGAATCTTAGGAGGAAGGCGGTTCCCCATCGCCGGTTTATATACGTTTTCATATGAACTTTAGGTGCTTTCAGTGTTTCAACTTCAGGTCAAACTTTATTTCCTTTCATATCTTCTCCTATACTGGGTAAGTCCTTCCAGGATAGATTCATAGGTTCATACTCATAGACAGGTAGTGATGTGTTTCTGCTGCAAGCTCATGTAATTGTGCTGTTACCATCCTTACCGTTTGCCCTGCAGGCTGAGGGTGTTCAAACAAAATGAAAGGACCTGTCCATCTCGGAGTACAGCAGAGAAACAGGAGTCCTCCGTGGAGAGGAGGGCAGAGGGGAAGCCATCAGGCCAAACTCCAGCACACAGCAGCCCACTACCCCAATCCTCTGTGTCCAGGATGGCCAAGTGCTGCTCAATCAACTGCTGGGCTTGCTGGAGGGATAACAACGCATCTATTATTACTTCTTTACCCTCCAGCTAGCATAAATATACTCAGTAGATCCCTTTATGCTAGAGGAAGGTCAAAAACACTCAAATTTATGCTGTGGAATCCATGAATAGACTAAAGGTTGGTCTCCCCTGGTAATATAGTGCATACTAGGGGCAGCCAGGAGAACCTTGCCTGAGGACTTCAGGCTACGTTGTGACTCATAGGGATTCAAAATATAACTGTGAGCCTGACCATGAAATGCTTGAGAAGTTATCACCAGGATCTTACACCAGGCAACAGGAGCCAGTGAAGGAGGAAGAACGGTTTGTCTTTTCCCAGCCTGGGTCAACAGTTGGGTGGGAGTGTTTTGTACAAGCTTGATACAAGCAACGAATTTATGGCTCAGACCAGAAAAAAAAGGAAATTTCAATAACATAAATCAGAAGAAATAAAAGCAAGGCAAACCTAAGACACTTAAAAATGACCTATTTTTGGCTTAACCCCCCAGCTGAAGGAAGAATGATTGATTCCCAATGACAGACTTGAGTCAAATATCACACCCACGTCGTGTATGCTGTTCTTTATCTTGAATGATGGATGACTCAGCTGTGACTGGACAGGAACAGTGAAAGACAAGGCCAGAGAGAAGAATCCCAGATTTAGACTGATAGGGGAGTGTTGATACCTTTTGGCTGGCAGTGGTGCGTTGGCACAGTGAGTAGGCCTCTCCACAGGCGTGCTGCAGGGCGCTGGGTAAATCTACACCTCTCTGCAGCTGGCACGACAGCAGGGTGGCAGCATGGAGGAGGGAGGCAACTGATGAGGCCGGGGAATCTGAAAGATAGAAGGCAGAGTTCTTTTTTATTTCACTCTGCAGACTGACTGGCTGACAGTATACTATTTATGCTGTATCTACAGTACATGCTGTCATTACTCGGTGCTTACCCCAGATGGCAGATTTGATGCTTTTATGTATTTCTATCAGCAGATCACACACACAGTCTCCAGTCACCCCTGCAGTGTGAAGAAGGGTCTTCAGGTCCAGTGCGTCCCAGCAGAGTCCCTCATCTTCCCCTGGGATGTAAATCTCCACCCCTCTGTTCCTCATGGCTCTGGAGAGCTCCCCATGCACAGGGTCCATGGTCAGGAACAACCTGCACAGACACACACCAGCTGAGCATTGACTTCTTTCAAGGAATGCACCAATTTTCAGTTCTGATACAGATACTGATGTCTGGGCTTTGGGTACCAGTTCTGGTGCATCTCTACTTCTTTCATGACTTTAACAAAAGTGAACAGACAATAATTTTGCATACTACCTGAAGTTAGGATGTGGGGTGATTTGGGGGGTCTTCCCGTCTATGACACCACGTTCGTTGATGGTGAGGGATCCACTGGGCTCCAGCAGTGCATTGAGGCGATCTAGGACGGAGGCACTAAGCACATAATACACCATCAGTGCAAAACAGGACAGTTTATCTAGTTGCTATTTATCTGATTTCTGTGTGTACTTTATGAAGCAAAAATACTAATTCCACTGTTGTCCAAAAAAGTGATTACAATCTGACAATATTATGCACATTTCAGTGCATCTTTAAATGTTTCAAATCTTTGAGATGTTTCACATCATTTCCCTGGATAAGACTTCTCACTAGCTTGAGTACATCTGTACACCTGAGTTTTACCATGTGTGTGGTCTTTGATGCCTTTTAAACAACTGTGAAACTCAGCCCAATGATGTCGCCAACACACTGAAACACACTTAGAACACTGCACTCTTCCTCACCTGCAGAAGTTGACGTTGTCCATGAGCAGCCAGTCACCAGCCTGCAGGGCCTGGACCAGCATACCGTCCAACCACTCAAAGCCTCCGTTTGTCCAGCCATCCTCCAACTGAGCCAGGCGCTCCTTCAGCAGCGTGAAGTCCATCTGCAGTTTGGACATGTCTGGAGGACAAACGCATGCATGTTACAACACATTCTTACACTAACAAGACTAATCAATAAAAATAAGAATTCCCTGTATCTGAGGCAGTATTCAGCTATCAGACCATTACCTGTGAACACTTTGAGCTTGGTGTTGAGCTTCTGCAGGAGTAGGATGATGACCTCGAGTTTGTTCAGTGCCTCTGAGTTGACGGTTCCTCCAGTTCTTTGCAGTCCTTCCTCCTTCAGCCAGTGGCAGAACAGACCCCAGGTCTGCAGCAGGAACTCTGTGTCCTGTATGCCAACATCCAGTGACATCAGGCCACGCCTTATGACCATGGCAACTATGTAGTCGACGCTCTCCAGCACTTGTTGCCATGGCCGCATGATATCCACCTGGAATTAAGAAAAAAGGGAAAGTGATGTGCTCTGCTGGTTTAAGACAATGAAAAAAGCTTAGTAAACTAGAAACCCAAGGTCCTGGTTACCTGTTCGAAGCCCCCCAGCAGCTCCGTGGTGTCCATGGCACTGTTCATGGCCATGACCCTGAGGCGGTGTCCCGTCAGCAGAGACAGCAGTCTCACCAGGCTGGTCTTTCCGCTGGCCGTAGGGCCGACCAGTATGGTCATCCAGCCCTTCTCCACACACTTCATTATGGATTCCAGGGGCCGCAGTGCCTGATGTGTGATTGACAGCGGGGGGTCCAGGGCCACAGGGGCTCCACCGCTGCGCTGCAGAACAGAGAAGCCAACCTAACAGGGGAAGAAGAAGAACTCTTTAACTTTGTCAATATGTATTTGCTGCTGAAAAACAGGACGAGGCGTCGTTTTCTGACAAACCTGCAGGTTGAGCGGAGTGATGTGGAACTGTCTGGAGCCACTATAAGGCTCAAAGTCCTCTCCAAACACCTTCCTGAACACAGACAGCACCTGTGTGGGACAGGAGGGGGTTCACAGACTGAACTGTGTATTTTTTCACTTCACAAAAGCAGTGGAAAAAGGCTTTCCAAACAGGTGAGTGACAACAAGAGGTCGAGGTGCAGTTTACATTCATGTCATATTAAGCATCTTTTTTAGGGAAGGAAGTTATCACTATGTTGACATCTATGATTTCAGTGAATAATTTCCAGTGAGAAACATGGCGTCTTCACGTAGAGACTATTTTTCCAGAGGAGTACAGGGGACTGATGAGAGCTTCATCACATGGTGCAACAACAATCACATGAAGCTCAATATCAACAAAACCAATGATTGTGCTTGTGGTGCTTGTGGTGGACTACAATGCTTCAAATATGGATGCTGCTGCAAAGAAGCTACAAATTCTAAAATGTGGATTCTTCATACACGTCTTCAACCAGCAGCACAGAAGATCTGTACAATCAGCAGAGTTTCAAGGTGGACACCCAAGATTACAGTCTCCAATTCAATACCTGAGCAAACGTGAAATATGGTCACGATCTGGCCTTCTGTTCCTGAGTGACGGTGTTAAATAACGGTCAGAAAAGTGTTTTTGCACAACATTCTGATGTCAAAGAGTGAAGCTGATCTTTGACCTTTTGGATATAAAATGCCATCACTTCATTATTTTGAGACATTTGTGTGAAAATTTGTGTGAAATTTGTGTGAAATTCTGTCATAATTAGTGTTTCAGTTCTTGAATTAAGGTCAAAAATGTGTGTGGTCACACTGACCAAAATCTAATCAGTTCATCCTTGAGTCCAAGTGAACGTTTGTGCCAAATTTATCGTGGTCACGAGAATGGGATGCACGTACCTAAGTACAGGCAGATGGACAGATGACCTGAAAACACAACACTTTCTGAATGCAGAAAAGTGAGAGAATTTCATTTGCCCAGAATTTTTTTTTTTTTCAGTCCAAGTCCACTAATAAAAGGTAGCATACAATAAACAATATTAGACTGTGGTGATCATTCTTGTTCAATGTACAATGGTAAATCACTCATAAAGGAAAAATGACCCATGCTGGTATAAAAACTCACAGTTCACTTCCTCTGGTGTGATGGGAATGAATTACCCCAACATGTCAGAGGTGGTCTCTGAGATACTTTGAGCTTTCCCAGACCTTCACACAATGACCACACTGAACAGTCAAAAACATCTCAAAACAAGATAATTGGCCAGCTGCCTCAAACTTTCTTTAGTGATTAATTTTGGTTTTCTAACCAAAAATCTGGTCCTGCTGCTCACTTTCCCAGAAGGCCACACTCTCTCCAGCCAGACTACAGTCTAAAAAACATCTTAAATAACCATCAGAGGGTTTGGCAGAGACCATCTTCAGCGTGTCCTCGTTCTTATACAAAACCAAAATGTCTGGGTCATTAAACATAACCACCACAGCAGCCTGTGGGACACCACAAATCAAAGGCTGACCTCCAGACAGAGGACTCAACCTCAACTCCCTGAAATCTATAGATTAAATATGAGGCAAACCATTTTAACACAAATGGACAGAACACATTTCCGACAGCACCTTCAGTAGCGGACTGTGGTCGACAGCATGAAACGCTCTTGTATGTCATTTACAATCATTCCATACTTAACCAACAGTAACACCATAAAACAATTAAACATTATACAAAAGTATAAATCCTGCTAATCACATTTTTGATTAAACATATGAAATTCATTGATATATGAAGTTTCTTGTGGACCCTCAGGTAAAAGCTACGTTTTTGAAACAGTGTACCTGAGCCTTGTCAGCCTCTGATCTCATCCTGTCAGCATACACCAAGGCTACATGCTGGCCTGGGTTGAAAAATCCTGGTGATTGGTCAGCCTGCATCAGCTGACACCAGCGGAACATGTCGCGCAGGTTGAACTCCCAGGGGCTTCCTTTCTGACCCCACTGCCGCTCCACACACACCTCCTGGACAAGCTGTTGAGAGCAGAAACAAACCTTTATGTGTCTTTTGACTCACTAACAGCTTCACACGTGTGAAACACAGCCTGACGCTGGACCAGTCAACACTTGTCAACTTGTCCTTTCTGCAGACAGTCAAAGTCATACAACAGTAAGGGAAGAGAAACCCACCCTGTTACTGAACTCCACCATTTTAGCAACGATTTCCTTGTCAATGCTGGGGAAAATGGAGTCTCCTATGAACTCCATGTCTTTGCTTGTCAGCTGGTCCACAAAAACCTGAGAACACAGAGATAAGTCAGATTCCATGAACAGGGATGAAAAACAATCTATTAGTGCTATTGTTTTGCTCAGTGATAAGATTGTGGCTTTTTCTCTGAGTTCTATTTTTTTTTTTTTTCTTTTCAAATGTCTTACATTGTCTGACCAACAGCCTGAAAGCCAGAGGATATTTAGTGTAAAAACATATCACACAGAGAAAAGCAGAAAATCATCATGTTTGAGAATCTGCCACCAGAGAAAGTCTGGAACCTTTCCTTGAAAACTGACTGAACTGATTAATCAATCGTCAAATTAATTTCTGTTGATCAAAGGATTGAGTAATCAATTAACTGTTAATCAGCTCTAAACAATGAATGAACAGGATATTGTTTTAAAGGATATTATCATTAATGATGCTGTGCTAAGCAACAAGCACGTCTACAGGATGTGAATATCAATGCATTTGAATATTAATATTGAATATAAACAAATTAAAGGTGTATTAGGAGTAATGTTAATTCTATGGTAAATGATGGCCTTGTTAATTGCCTCTGTTCTTGGCCTTTTCAGTATTAATACGTTTTGGTGTTGTTTTGTCGAGATCTCTGACCTCAACAGATATTTGCTGTTGAAATAAGTGTTAGGTAAACCAAAAAAAGTCCAAATCCTGTAAAAGTAGTGTACTTTTAAATTCATTTAAAAAGAAAAAAAATCCCATAAATACATAAATAGATGAATGAGTAAAGAAGAAGAGAATTACACACAGCAAGGAAGCAACAAATAAACAAACAAGCCTTACCTGAGTGAATCTGTTGAGGAAGGATTTGGGCAGACCCTTACGCCCACCGCCCTGGGTGAAGGGGTTCTGGCAGCCAAAGATCTTGGTCTTCTCATGTTGAACCTGGAAGCTCATGCCCAGTTCAGGAATGTAGACCTCTGCTCGGTGATCAAAGCAGGCGTTCAGACCCTCCAACACTGACTGAGAAGCCAGGTTCAGCTGGCAGAATGAGGAACAAGTCAGTTTAATATCAGATTATACCAGAAGCATCAGATAACCATTTATTTTATGAAGGTTTGCTAAAAATAAACAGGCTCCGAGCCATAAAAAACTGGTGTTCAAAACTGTACAAATGTCTCAACAGTGGTCCTTACCTCGTCCAGGACAACCCAGTGGCCTGCCTTCAAAGCAGCCAAAAGGGGGCCATCGCGCCACGCGAACTCTCCTCCTTTCCCTCCCTCCACAGGGAGATCAGTCCCAAACAAATCAGTGACATCCTGCCAGAGAGTGCACATCATCAGCCTCAGAGCTCAGCCAGGAGCACAAAGGAGAGTGTCTGAGTATTCAGAGGAGGGCTTACCGTCTGCTCTGACAGGTTGATTCTGACCAGGCGGTTCCCAGAGGCTTTTGCCAGCGCTGCCACCAGGCTGGTCTTTCCCACACCAGGTGAGCCCTCCAGCAGCACGGGTCTCTGCAGCTTCAGCGCACGAAGAAGCCTCTGGGCATTCACGGCGGTGGTGCCTGCTGCGATGGCGTAGTCTGAGAGGTTGCGGCTCTCGGTCTGAGGCCCTGAGTGGAGTAATGGTAATGAGCAATTTGACTCAACCACAAGAAGGGAAACGTCTCGGTCTCAGACTCTTCAAGTCTGTCTTCAAACAATACTCAGGAGCCCAAATAAAAAAAATACAAGAAAAACTGCATTTTGCATTTTTCTTTGAACTGCAAAAACATGTTCTGGGCAGATGTGGGCAGGGCTTCCACCAGCAGATGCAGTTTTATGTAAGGAATGTGATGAAATTAAACATTTTAATATACAGTTTGAGAGGTTTGAATGAAAGCACAAGAAGCAGATGATGACATAGGATATGAATACAGCGGCTCATAAATCTGAATTACTTGGAATCAGTACCTAAGGCAATGTAGAAGGGGTCGATGCCGAAGAAATCTTCACCCCACTGGGGTTCCCGCGGCAGGCTGCTGTCATAGACTCTCAGGGCGTCCAGCATGTCCTGATCCAGCTTGGTCATCTTGCTCAGCCGCTGCTGCAGGAAGCCGAGGCACAGCCGGCGTGCCAGGAGGGCGCTGTCTGCGCTGGACACTGTGGTCCCTACAAGACAAGGGAGTCTCAGATCACATAACCTCAAACACCTCAAACGAGAGCAATTCTCAGTAGAAATAAAAATAAGCTGTCAGCTCACCAGAACCAATGCCATCTATGTAGACCAGACATGCGGCGTGAATGAAGGCAGTGACAGTGTCCAGTCTCAGGTCCCACTCTGCCTCTTCTTCATCTTCCAGGGCTCCCATGGTCATGAAGCCGTCCTCGTCCCGCTCACACACAGTGTTCAGGAAGTTAACCCAAGACAGGATGTCCCTGACGCTCAGGATGCAGCGCCGGCCGAAGTCCTGTTGGGTGAGCCACTCCATGAAGTCCAGCATCAGCTCTGCGATATCGCCGCCTGCATTTGAGACAAGCAAACCACATCAGTTTCAACTTTGACCTTACTGCTGTGAGCTGTAAGTGATGCTCTGCGTTTCTGAGTTTTCAGAACAGTAAAATGTTGTCCACAGGCTGTAAACACAACACTGACATACTATCACCTTACTAAGCTGGTGTGATGCAAGAGTCAGCAAACAGTCGCCTATTTCAAATACAGCAGACACACAGCATCACTAGCTGTCACTTGGAGCCATCTTTGTGTCCAAATGATGAATGAATATTCAGTCTCTTTTGCCTCTGTTTTTGGTCTCCACCAACGCCTGAGAAACCACCAGACTCTTCAGCTGCTAAATACTCCACTTTCTCTGCAAGCTAGTCTCTAACTTTGTATGCTGTTTGGTGCTGAGCAGTAAGTGTACTGTGGGTCGATCAACACAGTCACATAGGAACATATGGCACTTTCCAGGTAGTGAGGGAAACATGGGCTGACTACACTGTGCCAGAAAATGTCCCTTGAGCTTTGCTGCTTTGCTTTGTTGCTAAAAAATAGAATTTGAATTAGCATTTCAGAACAATTTCATGTCTATTATGAGGAAACAAAATTTTTCTCCAAATCATTTAATACAAAAGATCAAATAAAGATTTTGTGATAAATAATTCAGACATTCAACTATAATTATGGTACAATGATTATGTAATAATGGTTATGTACAAGTTATGTCGCTCAAATTTGTCAAGCAATCAAAAGACTGAAATATTTATTGTATAATATGAAACAGTTTGAGTTTACCATCGAGGGAGAGGCCCGAGCGCAGGTTGTGCTGGATGATCTGAACCAGGTCACTGCGGCTGTTGCTCTGAGGACACCAGATCTCTGTGAAGCGGTTCCTGAGTGCAGGAGAGAGCTTTGGAAAAACAGACAAGCACAGACATCAGACTCTGCCTGCACACTGTCATAGTTAATTACTCTTAAAACACATTCATACAGTTTAAAAAGCATGTGAAATCAACATCCGACCTTCAAATTCATTCAAATGAAATACAGGCAAACACGAAGCTGTCAAAAATCAGCAGGCGGGACTTGTGTCTTCTGTGCATTGTGTCAGCAGTTTCACTTTTCTCCTGCTTTTGCTTCCTTCATCCAAAGCTTCACCGGCACTCTTTTTATTTTTTGTTTTTACCTCCTTCTTGCCAAAGTCTCCTCCAGGGTTCATGGTGGCCACCAGACGGAAACCTGCAGCTGCTTCGATCAGCTCCACGTCATCATTGTCCCCGCTACCCTTCTCTGCCAGTACGAGGGACTTCTCCGTCTCTAGAACACTGACAGCAAACACAACACGCTGTCAGGGGCTCTTTTTCTGACTGTTATATATATACTGTAGTATGTGGTTGACTATGGGGCAACGTGTCATGTTCATTTTGGATTGTTGCTCAAAATACAATGTGAGCTAAATGTGCCATATAAAATATCATACCAAGCGAAACAAAAGTAGACTCCATGGCAGTACACACTCAAGTGTCATACAGTACACTACACTGCATACAATTCTTATCCCTGTTATTGAGATGTGCAATAGAAGCTTGAAAAGGATCAGCGAAGCCAATTTGTGGTAAATAGAGTTAAAAAGTCTTTATTTGTCCTGGGAGTGGCCTAAATCCAAACTTGCTGATATCACTAACGTAATGAAATGTAAATTCTGTTAGAATGTGCACATAACACATTTTGGGCCACAAAAGCTGCGTGTGTGTCTACCTGTTGAGCCTCTCCAGCACTGAGTCGTCTGCCAGGGAGATCTCATCCATGAGAAACACTCCTCCCTCCCTCATGGCAAGCACCAAGGGGCCGTCATGCCACTGAAACAGCCTGCTGTCCTCACTGTCAGTCTACACACACACACACACACACACACACACACACACACACACACACACAGACAGCAAAATGACAACAAATAGATTTTTTCATCTTTTATTGAATATATCAGATTTTTTTTCTGAGTTTTTCTGAATCTGATGTTTTCCTTCCACCACACACTCATCCGTACCTGATGTGTGTGTCTGACAGGTCTCAGGCCTCCCAGGAAGTCAGACGTCTCCATGTGAAGGTGACAGTTGACAGAGAAAAACTTCTGTCCACCCAGAGCAGCAAACAGCTGACAGATTGTAGTCTTTCCACATCTGGTGAGGGAAGAGGAAGAAGAGCTTAGCGTGATTAAAATAATCACACACTGTGACGGCTTTAGTGTGAAACTATTATTTCATTCTCATTTTATGGGGTGCCAGCCAAGAGGAATCCAAATCCAAATCCAACTTGACAAAGCTCAAGTCACACATTAAGTCAGCCAACACAAAGGATGTATGCTGCAACGACCAGATACTCACACACACACACACTTAAAGAGTACAACAGATTTTTTTTTGTCATTTCACAATTTTCATCCCAGGTACTTTGCTGTCTGTGCTGGATCAGAGTCTGACTGTTTTGTGTGATTTCAAATACAGAACAAGCAGCTCTGTGAAGCTGTATTTACAAGCTTTAAGCTAAATGTCAACATTGACATGATCACAGTGACAATGCTAACATGCTGATGTTAAGCTGGTTTTCCATGCTCAGCATCTTCATTTAGCATAAGCTAATTAACAAATAACACAACGTACAACTTAGGTTAGTGGGAATGTTATTGGATTGGCATTTGTACTAAAGTATTAGACAAAGTTTCCCCTCTGTCTGTCGAGCAGTTGTTGGGATATTTCAGTCTGGACCAAAGTGGAGGATTAACCATTACTGCCAACATCAGAGCCGTGCTGCTAGCATGCATGGCTATGTCCATTTCCCTCTGATCTTCTCAAAGACAGAATAAACTGGGCCTGGCGGTGACATCTGAATCTCACCCAGTGTCTCCTACAAGCAGGACAGACTCGCCGAATCGGAGAGCCCGTCCTACTAGCACAGCTAGCCTCCTCATTCCGTGTGTCCACACCACATGGCGGAACTCCTCTGGAACTCCAGCGATGCTGTCGATGAAGGGACCTGCCAATCAGAGGATCAAGAAAGCAGGATACTGTGTTCATCAGACGGGCTAGATGGCTCCATTCTCTCTGTCCAATTGAATAGTTTAGTGTAAGTCTATAGGGTCCACATTTTCTTCTCCCAAGAAACGGGAAGTTTAATAGGTGGCCTTCAACGAAAACAAGCTAAATACGAGCTGTACAAAGCTAGCAAAATGTATTCAGTTTGCTTATGACAAAATCAAATAAACTTTTTTTGAAGGTGCAACTTAGTCCCTGTAAAGGTGAACTGCTGCTGGCTACTGACAGGGTAAAAAGAACATATTACCAAAGTGTCCTCTTCTGTAAATTCAGGCTAAATTTAAAGTTGTAATAAACTAAGGCTATTTAACCTCTGCTAAATAGCGGTCACTAAGGCCAAAAGTGTGAATTTTAGAATAATGGCACGTTGAATTTCCTGGTGTGTTTTCTGTGCTAAAACCATCGAAATGTGATAAAATAACTGTGACATGTTAAAACATGGTGGAACAGAAGTAAAGTAGTAAAGAGTCATACAGTCAGTGAAATATGACACTAGTACATCTAATCTACAGTTTGCTAACATTAGCAACCTTGAGCTAATGATCATATTAAAACTAATAAATCCACAACAGCAAAATACCAAAAGGCACTGAACAGAGCAAGGGAGCTTTTCTCTTTTCTCTTTTGGATTTAACTTTTTTTATTTTAAGAGGACGACCATGTCACACTTTTTTTTTCAAAGTTACAGTCTCGCTTTAAACGCATGGTATGTCATGTCTGCCGTGAAGGGTCTCTCATTCAAAACAATACAAACAAAAGACGTAGTTGGAAGACATTATGAAGCAGAGACACCAAATTAAGGAAATGCTCATACTACAATGTGTTCTAAATTCTGAAAAGGTGATATGTTCCACTCACTGAACTGGCTGGTGACCTGCTTTTGAGAGAACAGGTTTTCAGGGTTCACTGTTCTCTTGAAGTGCTTCTCCAGGGAGGACAGGATGACGGCCTCTTCCTCCGGCTTCCTCACACGTCCTGCCAGCAGCATGTACCCTGAAGATGACACCAGCTTTAATTGAGGTTTCAATGGCACACACCTGTTGGTTGGTGATTTTACAGAAATGTCTGACAAGCCTCACCATCATCAGCCAAATGCTGCAGCCAATCCTGAGAGGCCACCGTCTGCTCCTCCAGCCTGTAGCGGTCTGCCCAGCGGAACAGATCTCTGAGGGTGATGAAGCCATGTTTCCCCGCAAACACAGAAGATCCCCTGCGTAAGGACTGGAGGGGGAAACACACATTCCACAAACACAGTTAGAATCAAGCAGGACAGGCAGGTCACACAAAGGGTAGACAGACAGAACTACAATGACGCACACGAGTGTACAGTTACCTGAAGGTCTTGCATGACCTTGACCAGTTTGGTGCAGTAGGTTGGAGGCAGGCTGCACCTCTGGTGGAGGATGGTCTCCAGCTCTCCACTAGGCAGCTCATCAAAGTGCAGCTCCACGAAGCGGTTCCTGAAGGCCCTGGAGAGCACCTGGAGATCAGTTAGTAAAGGTTACTCAAACTGTTTTGGGGTTTTTTATTTCACATGTAGATGTGGAGCACGATGGCAATTAGAGATGTTGGATAAAATGCGATCTAAACAATATTCAGCCTATTCTTGGTAAACTTCCTGTCTACATCTGCAGAATGCCTTCTCCTGTTTCAAACATCTATCGGAGAGTCTTCTGATTAAGAAGATTTTTTAAGATTAGCTTCATTTCTAAAATCAACGATCACATGTTTTAATGAAGAGTGGAACTGTCAAGCTCTCTTCTTTAAGCCCTTCAGGTTCGATGCTATGTAAATGATTTTATGTGACTGTTACCTATTAGAAAAAAGTCAGAAACACATTGGCAGTGCTCCTGGTTATGTAGAATAATGCTACATGTGCTATGTCATTAAAATAAACACATTTTCAAATGAATTATTATAATATGACATGAATCCTTCAAACACATTACACCAAAATGACTCCTGACTTGAAGTATTTGCTTTAATCGTTCTTTAAATTCTTTTCTTAATATGTTATTGTTACGCACCAGAAGTAAAAGGGTTTATCCCCCTGAAAGAGTTCATGCTAATTGGTATATTTGTAATAATAACATTAATTATAAGAAGAAGAAAAAGAAAAGAAGAAAAAAAGAAAAGCTTCTTGATCTGAACCTACGTGCGACCAAAGTGAGATTGAAAAACTCTCTCAGACTGAGTGAATGGTGTACCTTTCTACCACCGTAGAGACCAGGGGGATTCTGGGTAGCAAACAGCATGAATCTGGGGTGAGCCTTGATGACTTCCTGTGTCTCGGCCACAAAGAGCTCCCTGTTGTCATCAAGCAGTCTGTTGAGAGCCTCCAGGACGTCGGTGGGGGCGAGGTTCAGCTCATCCAGGATGATCCAGTAGCCTTTCCTCATGGCGTCTATCAGAACACCTGGAGCAGACAGACAGGAAAAGGCACATTAGTCTGGGGGGTGTTCAGTGGTAGACAGGGGCTGTCTGGATTTACACTTCATCAGGTTTTCAATGTTTTGCGTAAGACAAAAATGTCAAGACCAATCATCAACTCCCATTCATTGTGACTGACTCTATTTTAAGTCCCATCCTAACTGAAATGTTAAAAGATAAGATATTGTTGTCAACAAATCTCATGAAAAGACCCAAACAAACAGTGTTAGTCTGTCTCTCAACACTTTCTGACTTCTATACTTTGTCTGTGGCTCTCTGCCCCAAGCCCATTGGCTCCTGCTGATGACATACATCTTTACAGGCAGCTCACATATACTGTATATAATTCCATTTAAAAAAGGATCATTTTCAAAAACAGTTCATCACTGTAGTTTTATCAAATGTTTCTCAAACAAGAGGAAATTTAAAGTAGTGGATTAATGCACATTGGAGTATTTGGAGCAGCAGATTTCTGGTCTTTCTCTGCTCTGCCAGGGATAAAAAATTGTTCTGAGATTTAATTTATGCATTTCTTAATTTTTCTTGTATTGAATCTAAGAAGTACTGTTATCCACTTTTAAAAACTGACTATGTGCATTTCAGGTCCACATTTTCCCACATATTATCGTTAGTTCCTCAAATACTAACTAATACTTACTTACTAAGTTTAAAATGTACTGCAATGGCCTAATAATTGTGAACCTTGCTCTTTATCAAAACAGGTCAGCCTCAGTGCTCGTACCCTCTTTAAACACCAGCTTCCCCCTGGCGTCCGATGAGTAGCAACCTATGTATTCCTGGATGTCGGTGTGCTCGTGGTTGTTGATTCTCACACACTGGTTCCCTGTAGCTGCAGCCAGCCAGCGGATCAGACTGGTCTTCCCCACTGAAGTCTCTCCCTGGATCAGCACCGGGTGAGTCCTGTGAGGCCAAATCATTAAGAGAGAGAGTGATTGATGTATATCAACACCCATGCCAACATACTTATGTGTACATTTGGTTTGGGACTCTTTTTCATGATCTATGCCAATGACTTCCATTTAAGAGAAATATTTATGTTGCACCAGGCCATGATATTTTACACAAAGCCAGCTTTGATTTTTCATCGACTCTGATGCATTCCCTTTCCTAAAGGGCCAAAATTACCTCTAACAAAATGAACATCTAGACATTTATAAATCAACCTGAGCTGATGGTCAGGCTTGGCAACACTTTTCCTACCCTGCAGACACCACTCTGGCGAGGTCACGGAGGTTGAGTTTGACTGAGGCGGTGAGGATGTAGCTGGGGTCTAGAGCCAGCTCCATCTCCCCCTGGGACACCCAGTAGCCCTCCACCTCCACACACAGCCGGTTTGAGGGCGCCGGGATGGGCTGCAGAAATCATAAGAAAATACTTCATCTATTCATAAATATCCTTGTGCACATAAAGTATGACATTTAAAGCATAGCTATTTATCTGAAGTAGTAGTGACCTGCTACTAATTCTGAAATAATTTTAGCAAAGTGAGTTTCACTTTAGAGCTTTATTTTTGTTTTGTTTTTTCCCCCAATGAAAGTTAAAAATGTAACCACAGTCAGTACATCATATATGCAACTGGTGGCTTCAATACAAAATCAATGGTAGGGACTTCAAAAACCGATATTAGACAAACCCTAAATATCAGCATGTTTTTCTTGAACCCTTTAGTGAAGTGCATTTTATTTGACAGATTTTAACACAAATGCTGTTTTCTTAAATTATTTTCAGTTTCTTCTACTTTGCCCTTTGTTTAATCTAAAAATCAAAATTACTCTCACTGAAAAATCTATCCTTCCTGCAGATGTTTCACATTAAAAGCCTGCCGGGAAAGGAAGACATTATACTCTTTCAGCTGCTGAATGTTCTTTCATATGAAACATCTATGGTGGAAGTGTCAAATTTTCCAAAAAACAGCTCAACAGTTCACAAAAAAGGGATTCGTGTCAGATGTAGTGAATGAAAACAGCATTTGTGTTAAAAAGAGAAACTCACTAGTGATGGATTGTTTTTGTACTAATGGAATTAGTGCTGTGGAAATGTACATTATATTAAACTTATCAAAACAACTCATAAGCATTGAGGGAGAGTTGAGTTAGCACCAGTAAATTAAAACAGAAGTACATCAGAAAACAGGGAGGTATATGATGTGACATACAAAACAGGTGACACTAGCAATAAAAGGCCTGTCTCTAATATAAGCCTGTTCCAGGCCTGCATCTCTGTGCGGTTCAGGTAAATAAAGGCTCTGGACACTATTTGAGAGTTTGCACTAATTGCTTCTGCTTTTAAGGTAAGATAGTTCAACAGCACTTCAAAAGGAAGGAACTAGCTCTCAGAACGTCTTACTTGTTTGAGACACTTGGTGTTGCCTATCAGGATGTGCTGACACACCAGTTTCTGGACCACAGGGTGGGAACTTCTGTCTAGCTGAGTCAGGAAGCTCAGGCAGAAACCCTGAAACCATGAACCAGGGAGATGGTCAACTTGGAATGCATGCAGGTGATGGGGATAGAAACAATGTTACAAGATAACAGCAAGTCAAAATAATTCAAACTCAAAAACACTGAAATTATCCAAACTTATTTTAGCACCCATCTATACTAACCCCTGAGGAAAAGGGCAACAAGAAACCAAAAATACTGGCATGTCTCAATATCACTCAAGGTAAATGAGAAGATGTTTTTCCCTTGGATTTCAGTGAACTGACCCTTTAAAGAGATCGTATATCTCTCAAGCCTCCTACCTCATAGAGTGAGCGCTGCACACTGATGCAGGGGTTTGCTGCCACGTACTTCAGAGCCCTGCACAGGGTGCGCAGACTGTAGTGAGGTCTGTGGCCCGTCCCATCCACCAGATGTGAGTTGGCCTCCTTTCGTACTGCAAGATAAAAACTGCACACAAACACAATTTACTGTTCAGGATTAAATCAGCATCCTGTTTGAGTCCACTGTGTGCTCTGAAAAATGCAACAAAGTAGACATGAAGAGTGAGGAAGGAGTGAGGGTTCTGTTTGAGAGCTGTTGTTTGAAGAGGATTGGAATGCGTTATTTTTTAAAACCATATCTTGGTGTTGCCAAAAACCTATGCCCTTGCCCTTAACCCTAACCCTAACCCAATGTATTACTAATGCACTAACCCCACTTAAAATCATGTTTAGTTTTCCTAAATAGAAAACCTATGACAGATAATGTAGCATTAACATCTTTATTAGTTTACTGCCATTTGATTTTCAATACAATGATTCCATTCTAGCACATTTCAAAACTATACAAGTGTATAAATAACTGGAATTACCACCGTGCGGTTGTATGCCTCCACCAACCGGTCCAGTTGAGGTCACAGAGACCTTGACCTTTGACTTTAGACCACCAAAATGTATTTATTCAAATTCAGTTCATCCTTGACTCCCAGTTAACATTTATGCCGAATTTGCTTAAATTCCCTCAAGGTGTTCCTGAGATATCACATTCATGAGAATGGGACAGAGGTCACTGTGACCTTTGACCACCAGAATCTAATCAGTTCATCATTGAGTCCAAGGAAACATTTGTGCCAAATGTGAAGAAACTCCCTCAAGGCTTTACTGAGATATTTTGCTCACAATGGATGGACAAGAGGAAAAGATAAAGCCTTTGGCCACACACAGAGGCTTACAAATGTAGATTAAGCTCTTTTTTACACTCAAAAAACATGCAGAAGACTTTTCTTTTCTCAGCCCTGAGCACTGTCTCTCAGGCTGCATGAAAAATAAGGTGGATTTTTAGTAAAACTGTCTGCAAAATGAAATTTTACCTGATTTTACCTGTTGCAACATTATGTAAAGGCTAACCTTATGATGCCACTGATGACACTCCTGTGTGGATTCAAGCCCTTGAGGTAGTCTGAAACCAGAATCCGCAGATCGCCCTCATTCTCCAGCTCCTCCACGTACAGTTCAGTAAACCTGGAGGACACGTGCGCGCGCGCACACACACACACACACACACACACACACACACACACAGTTTGTACATGAAACATGAACCATTTCTTTTGCACATCACTATTAGATTGACCGTGACAACAAGAACGACAGCAATTGCTGCTCAGAATGATATCCCCCGATAAGTACGTTCTACTATTTTTACTATTTTAGAGTTGAGTTTTGTCTGGGATGTTTCTAATGAAAGGAGAAATGTATCACGCTGTGCTGAGGTATTTCTTTCCCTCTTTAACATCATACGGTCTTCATGTGTCTTATTTCTAAGCAATAAAATTCTAGCTCAGTACATTAAGTCTATGACATAAAGACTCTCACCTGTTCCTGAGACCCAGAGGAAGGTTTCTCTTGCCCACATCAGTAGCTGGGTTCATGCAGGCAAAGAGCCTGAAGTCTGGGTGGCGTAACAGGGGCTCTATGATCAAAAAAACCAAAACAAAACACAACAATATTAGCAACAATGCCGAGGAATATAAAAAATTGTTCTAAATGACAAATGAAATGCATGTTATAAATGTAGTCATTCACAGCTGGATGGTGTGTGTCTGTAGTCCAACAAGACCAACAGAGCAGCAAGAAACGATCCAGCTGTCATATTTTACCTCCCACTTTAACTTTCAGTGAGTCAAGTTCTGTCATATGCACAACAATTACAGTGAAGAAGTAGCTGGCAGTGAAATTCTTGTTCTTGTTCGTTCATATTGTATCAATATTTCTTAATATTTTGGATTCAGGACTTCAAGTAGCTACACGTGATTTTTAATGTGTCGAACATGCATTTAATCAACATTTCATCTCATGTTTCATCTACGGGTTGTGAACATTATTTTGACTGCCACTGAAAAGTGTGTCGACCAATAAAAAGCACAGAGCTCAACTGAATCTACAAAAAATGGAATGAAAGTGTATTCAATACAGGATTCTGAAGGATTTGGATTTGATAAGCAGACAAAGCGCTGAGTTCAGATTCAGTAAAATGCTGTCAAAGCCCTATTGTAAGGGTGACAGCAGTCCTCACCAGTGTCTCCACGGTCCAGAAGCACCAGAGATCCAGCACTGCCCTCCAGAAGTCCACTCAAACACTCCAGGGTCTCTGCTGCTGCCAGGTTGATCTCATCCAGCAGGATCCACTGGCCCTTCTTTACTGCCTGAGCTAATGTTCCCTACAGAGGAACACACAGAGGTGACAGTTGTTCCACTCAGGATAGACTGCACAGAAATAAAACTCAGGTCACAAACTCGTCTTTGTGAATTGTTTTGTCTTTTGGCCATTATTTAACAGTAACAGTACAGAGAGTGAGTGGGGGCGGGTACGACAGGAAAAAGAACAGTGGGTGTTGAGGTTATGTGGTACGTGCCTTAACCATTAGACTACGAGGGCGCCCTTTAAAAAGATACTTTTAAAGGTCTTTACCTCCACAAAGGCGAAGACCATGGCGGTCTCACAGGCTCGGATCTGTTGCTGGGTCTGGCTCAGCTTGGCAGCCAACGCCTCCCACTGCTCCTGCAGCACAGCAGCTGCACAAACACACAAGACAGATTAGTCTTTCAATATGCTACAGTGGCCAGTATACTTACTGTTACACTGTTTACTCCTTCTAGTTCACTACCATTTGATTTCTCCTGCAGCTCCTTAGTGAGGGCAGACTTGCAGACGTGGTCCATGAGTTTGAGCAGATCCTGCCAGCGCTTTCCCCTGAAGCAGGTCTGCACGTGACCCAGGAACGTCAGGTTCTGCTTCCTCGAGTACGTCTGGGAGAACAGGTCCTCAAAGGCCTCCCGCAGGGGGAGCAAGATCTGCTTGTGGTCAACGGGCTTGTACCTGCATTAGACAGATGCATTATATCAAAGCGACTGGCGTTTGGATACAGGACATGTGACCTGTTTCTTCTAAACACACCGTTGTGTACATTTGCTCTTTCTCACCTAAAAAAATGTGTGTTACTGGACCCTAGCGTGAATTTTAATGAGCAGAGTAATGTTAAACCGAGGAGTGGGAGGAGACATAAGAAAAGGTTTACTGCAAACAAGATCTTAGATGCTCTTTGCTGCAAATTTTCGTAGTGTGAAGAAAGGTGCTGATCCTTGTGTAGTAGATGCAGTACATGCAGAGTTGCATGTTGTTCCTGTCTGTCATTGGTTGCTTAGCTCATCACTGGCAGAGGAAAATGACTCACCCATGCCCAGAGACTGAAAGGATATAATGGTTGGAACATTTGCTGCTGCTGCTTTCCCTAAGCCCCTTCATCGTTTGGCAGTCTGCTCATTTTTTGAAGAGTTTGATGGAATATGACGCTATGTTTGATAGATGTTGCCCTTTTGTAAGAGGGCTCCTCTGTCGCATCATAAATAGGTTTCATCCATCAAGGTAACAGATGGTATTTGATATTGTACAGGCGTTAAATTTCCAAGCGATGGAAAACATGTTCATTTTAATTCAATACAATCTGTGTGTCACTCACCCTCCAAGCAGGTCGGCAGTGTCACTCTGCTGGTTCATGTTCACAACTCGCAGCCTGTGTCCTGGATTGAACACACAACGGGGAATATTTGAATCAGGAGTGGTATGGACAGCAGAGGACGACCCGCTCTACCTGCTGAGCCGCAGCCTCGCTAGGTTCCTGAGCTCACCTGTGACTCTGGCCAAATGTTGTACAGTGGAGGTCTTTCCAGTTCCTGTCTCTCCCACCAGAAGAACAGGCTCCCCTTTGTTAACACACACTGCCAGCTGTTCCAGCAGCACAGCAGAGGGACGTGTGGCAGCAAATGTCTGGTTGTCCCTGTAAAAAATAAAACAAAACATTCAGTTTAAATCCTTGCAGGTAGATATTGTTGTCATAAGTCAAGCCCCCTCAACTGTAAAACACATTATTTTGTAATTTAAAGCAACACCGCTGTTTTTGCATGCTACTATAAAAAGTCACACTTTGTTTTTAGTCCAAACTTTGACACCCATTCACATTGACTTTGAAAGAATCAATGTGAATATTTGGGCATGTCCTGATGGCCAAGCCATTAGATGGGTTTGTTTACCATAATGCAGTTTGAAATCAATTCAATGTTTATTCAATTTACCAGCAGGGGGTCTATTTGGTTCTATCAGAAGGTGAATATTGGCACAACAACATTGTCCCACTTACACACTCAGCAGCACCGCTTCAGTCTGCTTTCGAGCCAGAGTCACTCTGCCCACAGAGGCCTCCAGCTCAGTCAGCACGATGCCAGGCTGATACATGTGGCAGAAGTGCTGGGCCTAGAAACAAACAGCAACCACGAAGCAAAATCACAGCAGCCTTTATGTCATGTAAAAGAGGGAGATTTTTTTTCCCATATTGATTAAAGCGATTCTCAAATTAGAACTGGTTCATATTGTCTTCATCATATTAATGTCAATGGGTCAAATCTGTTGGGGGGGGCTTTGTTTAAGGTCCCTCAAACACAGATGTTGGTCAGAGGCTTGTCAAATACCTTCTCTTTGGAGATGTTGAGCTTGCTTCCGATGATCTCGGCCATTCGCAGTCGACTCTCTGGACGAGACAGCATGGCTGTGAAGCAGTCGAGAGCCTGACACCATGAAAAGGCAGCAGTCAATAAAAATAGGACATGCTGAATCACCACAACTTACCTACAGTTTCATACACGGCTTGAATCAAAAATGCATTTTCACTGTCAAATTTAGGAGAGGGCATGAGCAATACTGTACTAAATACACTAAATGTGGGAAAACTATCCCTTGATTTGGTTAATTCTGAAGAAATCAAACCCACTAACCTCTTGGAAGACATGTTGTGCTGTGGCTGATGAAGCACTATCAAAGTTAACGTTGATCCGCTCACACCATTTCAGTAGGTCCCTGAGGAATCACAATGAAGATGCATCAAGAAAAGAAATGAAAATGAATGTAACTACATTATTTATTCCTTTCGGATGACAAAGAGATGTAATTCTTGAATAACAAGCTAGCTGCAGAGTGAGAGACACTCAACCACAGTCCCTGAATCAGCTTGTTTTTCCAGGTATAACATATTGTCTCAGGGGGATAAGAATGAAATCGGACATGATAGGAGATAACTGAATCAAAGTTCTACATAGGAAATGGACCAATCAGAAGAGTTGGATAAAATGAACACTTAATGATCCCAGAAGAGAAAGTTGTTATCATCACTAGCACTGGTACAGGCCTGTAATAGAATACAGTAACAGGTCAAACTGTAAGGAAACATAAAGAAGCATGAGTGTTGACCTAAAGTAAATGTATCTTCTTCAATAGCATGAACCCCAACGACCTAGACCAACGCACATGAGCATCACAGGCTGAGCTATAAAGTTAATTACATTGATCCATGAAAAGCATATGTACTATTGAAGCGCAGAGCATGGAAACTGCCAACACTTCCAACACATTGATTTATGGTTTAATCTTCACCAACACACTTTGTATGAACCCCACTGAAAGCACATGGAAAACTCAAAAAGCACCAGGGCAGATGAGCAAGGTCTCTGAGCCAGGACATGCATAAAAAGCTGTTACCTAATGAGAACGCCCCAGTGCGACCTGTAGAATATGTGATTCCAGCCCCTCGTCCAGAGGACAGTCCAATCAATAATCTATCGAACACAGCAGTAGCTAGTGGAAAGCTAATTAAAGTCATGGAGGCTGCCGCTGCAGACTAGCTGGTGGTTTTGATTGGGCGGAATCTGACGGATGTAAGGCCAAAGGGGGGTAAAGCTTTCTATGTTTGCCCCCACTGATGATGCCTGTCAGGATAAAGGGCAGCTGGCAGTTATGGTGCAGAGAGGCCAGACACTGTGTGACAAATGGTTGTTATATCAAGATCAGGTAAATGGCACATAGTCCAGTATGTCCTGTATACCTCAACAGTGTGGGAGGAATGAAATCACATGACCAGCATGAAGGAAAATGAGTCATTTAGTTAGTTAATCATTAGTGATTAAAATGAGTCAAATTCTTGTTGATTCTTGCCGCAGATCATATGGCTGAAGTGAAATACACACAATCCTGCCACTTTTTCCTGGTCACTAGTGATGCTATGAACTTAGATGATGACTTTTGTGGAACCAATTAATCAACTTTTGCAGTAATGCCACAACTAGAATAGAACATTTTGTTATTGATTGCAGCAAAGAGGTGTCTGAACTTTGACTGAATGGCTCCGGCTGGAGTCTTAAGGTGCGTTCACTAACCGTCGCTAGTTAACTAGCGACGGTTAGTGCTGTTCAGCCTGTGAAAACAGTTACATAATGTCTTTGTCAAGACTGACTTTACAGAAAGGGAAGGTCTAATAAAGACACTGCTGAACTGCATTATGGGAACTGAAGGATCCGGCGTTTTTGACGTTATCTCATACTAGAGACTAAAAGTCAGGATAGATCAGCCTCTGCTGCACCAACAGAAAGACACTTTTTCAGATAGTGACAGTACAGAGAGATAAGCAGAGGCATGCACTCTTCATGCTGTCACTGGCATATTGGCATGCAAACTGTAGACTGCATCAGTGCATTTGCTGGCTCAAATGTTCGACTGATATTGACAAAATACTACATTAAAATTTGGCCAAGCATGTTGTTCCCGGCAACAACGATGGAGGTTCCTCCCCAACTGCAACTACAGGAACATAGTCACTTCTCCTACAGTGTAATAGGTTGAGTGTTTACTTTAAGAAAGTAAAAAACTTGTTAAAATGTTATTAGTTTGTGAATGATCATGATCTATATGAGGTTTCAGTGTGGCTTTTCATTTGTAACTGCAAATCTAAGTGTTAAACAGCGTAGTTTGCTGGCCACATCAGATATATGTGTTCAGCAAAGAACAGCAGGATGTGATGCGCTCAGTGGAATGTCTTACCTGAAATCACTACCTCAGCATACAACATCACGTTCTTTAATGAAAAGACCAGAAACAGTAGAGTAAAGGGAGCCCAGAGAGAGCAGTGAGCTGGGCCTCACCTCAGTGACAGGGCTCTCCCCTCCAGCGGTGTGCTTTTGTCCTCAGACTTGTGCTGTTGGCTGCCATCAGGGGACTGGACGCTGCTTGTGTCCAGGTCAGAGTGTCTCTCCCCAGTGAGCTGGCAGTAGATATCCAGGAGACGCTCTGACACCACCGTTAGCCGAGGATACCTGCTGATGAGCACCTACACACACAGGCAGAGGGTAAAATAAAATACATGAGGGTATTCTGGAAGAACACTCTAAGCTCTATGCACTAATAACAATAACATCAGGATAAGCTGTCCTGCCTTAACACGTTCAACAAAACCAACAGAGGGGTGAGAGGTGGTCTGTCAGTGGAAGTGACATCACCTGTGAGGGAGAAGAGTAGGCGTGTGCCGCTTTAAAGCCAACAACACTCACCTTCTTCAGCTCCTCTCGGGTCATGTTGCCCATTTGCAGCTTGGTCCAGTACTTGTCCAGCAGCGCTGCGTGAGAGTTCTGTGGTTTGTACCAACTGCCACCGCTGTAGTACATCCTGCAATACACAAGCACGCTCACGTTCGACAACTGTTGTACCTCGCCAACGTACAGTCCGACAGTCATGCCCACTTCCTGCAGTGATTGGCCGGGTACGTGGAGGTGTCCCTGTAGACTGGGATTCAACTTTTTTCTCAAGTTTTCTCTTTTCATTGATCACAGAACTGCTTCTGTGACTGTCTGTGTGTACAGCTGAGTGCGTGCTGCTGTCCCTAAATATATGATTCACTGGACCTCATGCAAAGGCGATTTCTTATCCTAAACCTCTCATAGCATTCCAAGTATTTGTAATACAACCTCAATTGTTTGAAGCTTACTGAGACCTTAACAATGCAAGAGAATCAGAGGGGCTGAATATAAGCTGGCTGGTATCTATGAGTGGGATGTGCACGTAGGCTGAATGTCAAGAGCATGACTCATTCATATAAGATCTTGACATGTTCAGACTGTGAGGGGACATATCCTAATAGTGATAGATAAGACAACCGTTTCCAAAAAAGTTGGGATGCTGTGTAAAATGAGGCAGGATGTGATGATTTGCAAAACATGGAAACCCCATATTTTATTGAGAATAGCACAACATATCAAATGTTGAAACAGGAATTTCACTGTTTTTTGAAAATTATATCCTCATTTAGAATTTGATGCCAGCAACAAGTTTCCAAAAAGCTGGGACAGGGTCATGTTTACCACTCTGCTGCATCACCTCTTCTTTTAACATCACTATTTGCCAGCGCAGTCTGTCACAGAGTGGTGAACTCCTCCCCATCTTTACTTCAAACAGACTCAGCCTCTCTGGGATGCTCGTTTTAAACCCAGTCATGTTACCAACCTGCTGCCAGTTACCCTCATTACCTGTGAGATGTTCCACCAGGTGTTTTCTTTTAGCATTTCACAACTTTTTCAGTCTTTTGTTGCCACTGTCCAGAACTTTTTGAATCATGTTGCTGGCATCAAATTCTAAATGAGGATATAATTTTCAAAAAACAATGAAATATAGTACTTTCAACATTTGATATGTTGTCTTTGTGCTATTTTCAATGAAATATGGCGTTTCAGTGTTTTGCAAATCCTCACACTCTGTTTCTATTTGCATTTTACACAGCGCCTCCTACTTTTTTGGAAATGGGGTTGTGAAACTGGGACAGCCAAGCTGCTGCTGCAGGAGTACATTTAGAATGAAATGATATTTTTACCTTCTTGTTGCAAAAAACTGAAATCCAGGAGCAACATCGATGCAATCCTCCCGTCCTGGAATCATCAGCTTTTTATTCTCCATCAAAGGCAGGAGCACAGATATCTAAGAAAGACCATTTCAGTCCAGTTGTGGTTAGTGGACATGACATATTCATAACTAACAGGTTGAACATTAAAAGGGTTTAGAAGTAAAAATATTCTGTTTATTAAGGATCTATTCAGAAACTCTAAGTTAAAGGTTAAAGTATACTGTGTGTGAACTGAAAATAGTCATGCCTTATTCTACACTGTTCTCAACAAGTTTTCCTCACCACATCCAGAGGTGCGTGGTCAATGTCTTCCAAGAGGATCCACTGGCCCTTGGATACAGCTTGTGTCAGTGTTCCTGGCTGCCACACAAACTTCCCCGGTATGTCAGTACAACGGTACATCCCTAACAACATCTGTCAAACAAACAAAACATATTCACTAATTTTCCGTCATCCATCTAAGCTCCACTGATGTTAAAGGGATACTCCAGTGATTTAGTACTGCACTTCCATAACAGAGGGGGACTCAGAGACACAGTATTCAAAAAAGAATGGTTCAAATTGAAGCAGTAGAAGCTTGAATATCCTGACTTTTAGGTCGGGCCAAGTTTCAAAAACACTAGATGCTCCAAGGATGTGACTCCATGGTGCCTTTAATTAGACTGCCTCTACCTCCTAAATGTCCACATCTGCAGTTTGTAATGCAGGCTTTCGGTTAAAAATGCAAAGACTACAGACCAAGCAGACGTTGATATGATGATAGTGACGCCATCAGTGTTATTCTTTCAGTCTTCAGAAAGCTCTGTCAGAGCCATTATGTGTGGACTTATGTGACTGTGTTCATCGGCTGAGTGACTCCTCTTGATGAGTAAACTGAATTTTATGTGTACAATTAGTGGAGTGGCCCTTTAAGTTTAGACTGATTCCATGCCCTCTCACCTTACTGTCAGTTTGATCCCCAAGCTGGACTTTGAGGATCTCTGTAGCTTTTGTATGTCCTGTGACAGCAGCCATAAACTCTACCAGGGCAGTTTTACCACATCCAATAGGACCCTCAAGCAGCGCAGGCTTCTGGGAGGCCACAGCCAGTGCCAGCCTTCTCAGATTACGGCAAGTTGAGTCCACCAGGACCAGATCTTTTTGGTTCATCTGCAAATAGAGACCAGCATTAGGACCAGAAAGGTCATACGCAGAGACTATTTTATGTGGCAAACCAAAGAGTGCATGCCTGTTCAGCCTGTCTTGGAATGATCCTGGGTAGGACAACACCACAGACTGCCACAACATTCTGGGACAGGTCCTCTGATACCACTTGGCCCCTGGTAAACTTATGAGCTTTCTCCTGGCGCCACATCACAGAGCCCTGATTGGTTAACACTAGGGCTTTCTCTACCTCCAGCTGCTGAGTTTCTTCCAAAGCTCTAAAAAAGGAATGAAAACAAAGACATGCCTTTTGGTTCTCCACCAATTTCAAGGTGACCAAAATGTTGAAATTGTACACTGAGAACTATTTTTTCTTCTAGTTTATGAGCATTTCATCAATTTATTCATTTCACAAACAGAAGTATTGCACAGAATATGTGAACAATCACATGTATTTTGAAACATACTGAAAATGTGCTGTTTCCATTGGAGACAGGTTTCCAGAATAGCATTGACAGTAAAGGTTGTCCATAGCACTCGGTGCTAGATATGATTATAGATACAGAAAGGAAAAACAGAAGGTACGTACTTGATTTTCATGTGCAGGATCTCATCACTTGTGAGAACCTTTCTCAGGAAGATGGTTTTCTGATTATCAGTCATATGAGACACCAGTGCTAAACACTGAGCAGTGTACCTGTTAGAGACAGTGGTGTGTTTAATCTGAATTTGCAGTAAATGGGATGAAACACACAAACAGAGCCACACACACCTCTTTAAATTTTGAAATAAACTGAACTGCTTTGCTTTAAACATTAGTGAAACGATCTACGGCCACAAAAGTATCAAAGATACTCGTTTTGGATTTCGACCAATGGGACCAGCTGTGGTTAAGGATTTGTTTCCCTGTACTGTTCATGAAGCCTCTTTGGGTTTCAAGAGGAAGGTACTTACCCTCGAACCATGACATCGCTGGTGAGCAGCTGTGATACGCAGGGACTCCAGTCCCAGAGAATTCGAAACTTGGCACAATCACTGTGGAGGAAACGGAGGGTGGCACCCATAAGGTCACGCAGCTTCATCCTCCTGGGGCCATACTGAACCGCTGATGACTCTTCACTGCTGAAGAAGAGCCTCTGAAACACTGGGGGGGCATCGTTGAAGTACCTCGCAGCAAACCTTATGGACAGACATAGAAAAGTAGCCATGGTGGAATGTAGCCTGCATCATGTCTGTCTGAGTTCAGTATTTTCATAGCTTACTCAGAACTAGCAGTCAAGATGTTTCTGCTTCTTTTTCACTGATCTAGATCGTCTAAATCTATTTTTTTGTTCTTTTTACTCATAACTCAGAAGACTGCAGCTTCATACACATTAGGTGACTACTGATTTGTCCCCTTTTTGGCCAATTTCAAAGTACGGGGGCTGCGGTCAAGGCTGGATTAGCAACTGGATCAAAGTGGGCAACTGCAACCAGACCTCAGACCCTCAAGGGTCCCAAGAGCCCCATGTTCACTGTGTTTGTACCATAAAATCACGACATCAACTGAACAGACAAGAGTCCTGCATTATCAGTTAAAGGAGCAGTTCAACATTTTTAAAAAACAGACTTGCACTGATGAGAAGGTGGATATCAGTCTCTGTGTCTGTGTGTTCAGTACAGAGTGGGACTCAGGACATTAGATGTTAGCCTAGGTTAACATAAAGACTGGAAGCAGACGGAAACAGCGAGCCTGGCTCTGTCCAAAGTTCAAGCTGGTAGGTGTCCACCAACAACTCCAGAGATCATGTTGCATCTCATTTAGTTAATTCCCACACAAAGAGGAATGTAAAAACAACAAATTGAACTTTAATTTAAACAATTTGAACTTGATGAAGTAGAAATCTTTCCAACAAACAACCCCCTTAAAACAAAGAATTGTCATTTTTACATTTCTGTGCTATGCTAGTCCAACCATGACTCCATCTCTGTATTTACACAAAAAAATGAAATTATATCCAATCTTCTCATTTCACTCTGGGACTTAAATTAAATAAATGTATTTTAGAAATGTTGAACTACACTTTTAACCTTGATGTTCTGCACAAACACCTAGTTGTAATGCCTTCATTATTTGAAATTTATTTGAAACACCTGATTTTTACTCAAGGGCCCCCAGTCAACCTAATCCAGCCATGTGTCCTGATGCAGTACTTCAGGGCAGCCCCAGCAGCTTTACAGGCTGGGATGAAGAGGAGACATTTTCCTTGCTGTCTGTGAAAAGAATAGAGTACACTTACGCCTGTGCATCAGGACTGATACCGAGGAGTTTGCTGAGGGCCACGCACAGGCGCTCGTGGAGGTCATGGTTGATCCTGCCACCAGCTTTGACCCTCTCTGCATTCCGCTCCAAAAGGTCCAAAACCAGTGGTCGTAGATGTCGAGCAATCAGCAAAGTATAGTCCTTCTCCAACAGCAGCTGAGTCAAACACTCCAGAATACACTGCCTGTCGTGCTGGCTCCATATCTGAGGAGAGATCATATGGCAGAAAGTTCCCAATTGATATATTGATTGGTTGACATAAAAGCCACACATAAATCAATATTTCTGCTAAATATTTACATTCTAGGAATTATAAAGGCAGCGGAGTTGTTTTAATGACACACAGTGCACAAAAATTCTGTCATTTGTACAGTGACTCCTGACATGTGAAGGGAATGTTGCTGCATGCTGCACACAGGACACGTTTTGAGTCACAGTGTGAAAATAAAACACTCCGAACGCATTTCTTCATTTCATACAAGCTGCACATAAACATATCTTACCTGTTTTGACAGATACTGGCTTAGTTCGTTGTGACTTTTGTCAATATGTCTGGATATGGTGCCCAGTGATGACAGGCTCAATTCTAAATTTTCCATCGTATCATTTGTCGCCTGTGGAGGAGCGATCTACAACGAAAACTAACTCGCGTGGTATATGAGTAAGTCTCCTGATTTACTGTTATTAAACCAAACTAAGAGGTTCATCACGCGCTTGCCTGTCTGAGGTTGTATCACAACACACAAGCACGTTCCCGTCACTGGTGTTAAGATCCTGTCCACATGTGAGTGAAGCAGAAATCCTTCCGGGTCGAAGCTGGATTCCGTCGCGGAGAGATGACGCAAGTGGACGGTGACGCCGGTACAGTGGAGCTCTCACCCGAGACTGCCAACAACTTTCGCTCGAGCGAACTGTCTTATATGCTGCTATTTTAATGCTTTCGTGTGTGTCAGTTAGCTGTGGTGGAATATGAACCAGTGGAGAAGACCATAATTCGCGGAACCCTTGCTATCATTTAGGGGTTGGCTCCCGTTTCAAGAATATTTGTGAAGCCGAGGAGCTACAAGAACACCTCCACGGCGTTGACAGACCGCGGGAAAATGTCGTTACTTCCTGTGCAGTGAAGTCTTGGCGCGACATTACATTTGTAAATAACAGGAGGAGGCACAACAATACGCAAACAAGTAAGTTGACTAATTCATAGTTCATAACTAACTGTAACAGTCTTTTTATGAATGACTAGTCGGTGCATAGCGCTCCTATTAGCACCTCACATTTACAGCCTGAGCACTTTTAACCTTATGGCTTAACGTTACCTTTTGTCCCAGATAATACTTTGGTAGCAGTTAACATTAATTGGAATGTGGAGCCAACAGTGGTTTAACTGATCCAAGCTTGTTTATTTACAACAATAAAATATCTATTAAGGAAGAAATCCACCTTTCATTAATAAAAAGTAACTATGAACACCTCGGTGACGGGTTGTACATTTGAGTTAGCGTGAAAGGGTAGCGTAGATAAAACATCCATCAAATAACGTTGATCAACGGCAAACTTGG
Organism: Chaetodon auriga; assembly: GCF_051107435.1. Lineage (NCBI taxonomy): Eukaryota > Metazoa > Chordata > Actinopteri > Chaetodontiformes > Chaetodontidae > Chaetodon > Chaetodon auriga. Next base: position 21,457,613 of record NC_135091.1, on the reverse strand, counting down.
CTTTACCGTTCATTCTGTCTTTTGTATTAGCGACTGTTACCTGATTCAAACATAAATTCGGGAGAGGCTCGTGTGAAGTCGAATAGTTTAGGACAGGACTATAGTAGCTGTGGTAATGATAGTGTTAGCTTGATGCTGAGCTGAGCAGAATATCAAATATCAGATTTAGGTCGGTGCAGAAAGTTGAAGCGATGTTCAAGCACGACGGTTGACATTAAGCTGAAACTCAACAGTATAACTTAAGATGCCCTCATTTCTGTCTGCCTAGCTGTGTTGGTGGCTTTGTTCTTTGCTGTCTTCTTTGTTTGGACAGTAGCGAACAAAAGAGGTCTAAGTTAGCTAGATTTAGCTGAACGACCCCGATTCTTAAAAAACTGTGCTACACTGTAAAACGTAAATAAGAGCAGTGTGCAATCATTTGCAAACGAGCTGTGTTTACCAACAACAGCTCAACGAAGTAAACTGGAGCCCATGCAGAAATATCCTTCAGACAATCATTTGTTTCACAAACCGGTGAACCTGTTTATCTGTGGAATGTTGCAAACAGGTTTTTTTGTCCACCACTTGTTTGAAACGTGTTGTCGGCATCGGAATCAGAATAATCATATATTTAAAGACAAGCAAACAAACAATGAAGCTGATAAGGTTAGCCAACTATCACATGCTGTTTTATGTATGTCTTACACAGCGTCCCAACTTCTTTGGAATTGGGTTTGTATTTATCATGCAAACAACACAGAGATTAGCCTCAGTTTGTCCACCAGAGATAATGACACAGACAATATGTTCATTTTAGTGCTTTTATACTTTTATATTGTACACAATCTGTAGAAGTGAACAATGTGAATAGATCCTCTATTACAGTATATGATATTTTACTTTGCTATATCAATATTAATGGTGACATAGTGGTTTATTTTAAAGTCAGTTGAGAAATTTAGTTATTCCACCTTTCAAAACAATGTAAGATGGACTTTACAGCTACTAAGGGCTAGGTGTAATATTGAAGTCAGTACTTATGCCTACGTTGGAACTGTTTCAGTTGGTACAACCCTTAAAATGTTCCTTACATGTAAACTTTAGCATTGGTTTATCAACTCTAGAATGAATTGTTGATTAATTATGTATGTTCCTGATTCTTTTTGGTCTTGCTTTCAATGTATCCATCAGCCAGGTGTTGAGGGTTAATCTTCATCCTATGTAAAGTGTGTTATAGCTGATATTTGTAGACTATTAATAACTTTATTTTCCTTTACTATTGTTATCAGGAACTCCCTAAGAGCCCTAGAAATACTTGGAATAATGGAGAGCATTGACACGAATGGTGCCTCTGGTCGTAAGTATAAGGATAACACATTTACAAACACTATTACATTCAGATTACTTTCTGGTATTTGTGTATCATGTGGAATTGGGTTTTGCAATTAGGCTATTTTAGCACATCATATTGGTGTGGATGACTTAATGTGCTGTGTGGTACCTTAAAAACATTCCTCAAACAGAATGATACATGTAGCACTAACCAAAGCATGTGAGAATGAATGTGGGAGTGATTTAATGGGGAAAATAGGGTAGATTATAATTGTACATAACTGATGACATACATTTATAACACATGTATAATATCCTCAGTCTTGGTACCTGATCTCAGTGAAGATTCTGTGGATATCTATGATGGCTTGGATATCAGTTCTAGCAGCAATGCAGGTAAGGGTCCTTCTTACAATAGCTTCACTTTGGTCTGCAACAACACAGTATTATTACTAATAATTGTAATATATTTGTATTTGTGTGCTGGAAAAATAGCCGAGCACAGAGTCTTTTTCCAACACTGGGACTTCATAACCATAATTTCACATATTTCTTGTCTTGTTTCGGTTTATTACAGAGAAGTCGTATCCAAATTCTTCTCAGCTGAAAGAGTCGATGGATCTTTATGAAGAAATTGTCACAGAGGAACAGCAAAGCAGAGAGTCAATGTACTGTGAGGTGAGATGCCATGTGCTCAATACTTCCTTGTTCTCTCTCGGTCTTTTATAATAGACTTCTCATACTGAAGGTGTGGTTTGAGATAAGCCTGTGTTCATGGTTTGTGTGCAGAGATCAATATGCCTGTTTCTTGCTTGGCTCTGCAGCTTTGTTCCCAACTTAGATTTTTTGCCAGTTGAATGATGCAGAGTATAAATAAGCAAACATGTTTTTTTAAGCAAGTATAGGGTTACTACAGGATTATGTCAGAAAGGTTATGGGTACTGTTTACATGTTCAGGGTTTCCCTCAGGAACTAGTTTAGCAGAAGTGGAAAGTCAACTAGACCGAGAAATCTCATGTCGTTATCAGTGAGTAAACGATATATTAATCTATTATTACCCATCCTTTAAATAGAAATTTTTAATGACAGTGAGATGTATATATATATATATTTTTTTTCAAAAACATCCATGATCTCAATAATATTTGATATACAGAACAAACTTAGAGATTATATAGTACATTTGTAAGGGCATAGAAAGAAAAGATGGAGAGATGCTGAGTGTGCAGTCACTTTTTATATCAACACCACACAAAGCAGATAAATGATTCAGAGGGTTGTCATTAGGATTTGTGTCCTTGTCTCAGACAGACGACATCTCATTGCCATTTTAATTTTGTTCTGAAGGCTGAACCTGCACTCTGCTGCCACACTGGAGACTGGAATTGCCAGCACCAGTTCTGAAGTCATGTAACATTTCTCCCAAGGAAGTGTCAAGAGTCATAAGACTCACTGAACATGAGATTTCCCGTTACTACAAGCACTCGCGTTCCTGGGAAAAAATCCCTCAGCATGCGCTCCTTCTGCACCAGGGGCAGCATTGCACCCCTCAGTGATCCATAGTGGTCATGGACGCGCTCCGAGTTTTCTAAAGAAACTTTGGATGCTCAGCTGCCATGATATTTTGCAATAGTTAGACTATGTTGTGATATAACCTATAAATGCTATGGCTAAAGCCACCTAGACAACACGGTCATACATCATCATCATCATCAGATCAAAGACAAGACTATAGCTAAGTAATATGCACCCTCACTGGGGTCTGCTACAAGTGGTCTACATGTGGTCATTTACATTGTTGCATTTGAATTGCTTAATGTTATGGTAGATGACCTTCAGATTTTTCTGTCATTGTTAACAAATTTCTCTCCATGATGGAAAATATTCAGTGTATGTGACACTAGGTCTGAATAGTACCTCTGTTCTTTGCAATGAAGGCTAATGTTTCTTTTAGAAAATTGGCTCTGTTTTGTAGCTTTGTCTGAGCTCTCCACTGCATTTCAGGGGTCTTGAAATGATGGAAGTTTCATGCTTAGGTCACAAATAGTCATATAGGTAAAAAGCAACTGCAGTAGAATTCCCTCTGACCAAAAGTCTGGTGTGAATTGTCAAGTATGGGTTGAACCTTTGACTATTTTCCTGCTCAGACACAACATTTGTGTATTAAAGGATTATCTGATTAAAATGAAAGAGGGCTACTGCCAGCTGGCCAGTTATCTCACCATGGTTTTCCTTTTCTTTGTTTGCAGTTGAAATCCAGATTCCAAGCAGCTCAAAACCAAATTAAAGAGTTGCGCAGACGACTGGAACAGGTGGAGATGCAGGTTTGTTTTAGTTTCCTTATTTTTCAGCAGTTGAAAAGGGTGAGCTTTGTTGCTTAAATATTATTAAGCTTCATACAGAAGTCTGAAAGAATTCTAATTAAAAGTAAATTATCAGATGTTTTTGACTGATATTCCATTTTAGCAGTTGTTTGCCAACTGCTATTTCACATATACACATATGATTATCAGTCAAAAGATGCCAAAGTCAAAGGCCATTTTTTACACCAATTCAGATAAATTTGAATGTGTTGTTTTTGCCTAACAACGTGTCATCACATGTATCCACTCAGATGGTGTGTTTTTCCAAAAATTTATTTTTGTTTGCATCTGAAAGCATAGGCTTTATGTACATGGAAGGCAAAAACCGAAACAAAGTTTTGTTGTCAAATATATTTGAAATAATGGTATTAGGCACCCACTTGAACTAACCTTGGAATATCTTGATGAGGAAACGTGTGTTCCTGAAAAATGGCTGTCAAAACTCACCTCCACAAAAAATTGAACAGCGCTAACATGGTGTGCTGTCTCTGTCCCTCTCATTGTTTAAAACAGAATACAGGGTTGAACACTGAGAACTGCCGTCTTAAAAAGAATATCTCTGCACTCTTAAGAACAGCGCGACAAGAGGTGACACGAAAAGATGCTGAGATCCAGAGACTGAACCTATGGTAAGTGATTAAAAATGGACTGGTGGCTCATTGTAATTGTACTATATGTTTCATAATAATCTATAGGGCTGTAGGTTAATGTAATGCATGAAAAGCTCCATAATACATTAATCTAACAGCTCCAAGTAGGACTCATAAAAGATCATGTTGGCAGGTAAATTAATCCGTTTTGATTAATCAGTTACTCAATTGGTAAATCATTGTATTCCCCAGGTCAGAAAAAGTTCGCCATCATCATCAATCTCACATTAATAATCTGCGGGATCAAAATCCATCCAGTCGGGCCTCCACAGACAGTTCCAAGAGTAGGCCACCTCCTCCACCACCCTCTAGTCCTCCACCTCCTCCCCCTCTTCCACCTCTACCAGGTTCACCTCCCAGGGAGGATCGTCCTCCACGGGAACCTCCTCAACCTTCCAGAAAGGAAAGTGGAAGTTGTGATTCCAGTATTGAGACAAGAGCCTCAAAAGCTTCTTCTCACAGTCATTCAAAAAGTTCATCAAGAGGAGATTGTGATGTATCTGACAAACAGACTGAGCACTCTGTCAGCAAATCCAGCAGCTGTTCATCAACGCGACATAGTGAGTCAGACAAACACAAGTCCAAGAGGAGAGAGGAAAAATGTCAAAGTCAAAAATCTGAATCAACAGAGAGGAGACATAGAACCAGTTCAGATCCCAACAAGGACTGTTACAGGTCTCACAAAGCAGACAGAGACACAGGACGAAGACATGACTCCAGATCATGTAAAAGCAGTAACTACCTAAATGTTGAGGGGCACCACAGATCTGAGAGGACCAAAAGCCCTCCACCAGTGATTTTACAAAGTGCCGCTTCTTCTGAAGATAGGAAAGAGCGAAGTCGAGAACGCAGACAAGATAAAGCCAAAATGTCGACATCAGAATCTGAACATAGTGCAGGTCACAGGTCTAAAGAGAGTTACAGCCGAGATCATAGAAAAATCAAGATTAGTGACGGACATACCAGAAGTTCAGGCTCAAAGGACCGGAAAAAGTCCTCTTCAAGCCAACAAGATTCCTCCAAAGACAGGGAAGGGGATAGACAGTTAAAGGACTATCAAAGGAGGGAGGAAAGACTGCGTGAAGATAAAATCAGCAGAGAGCATAAGAGGAGCACTGAGACTAGCAGAGAACATGAGAAACAGAGATCAAAAGAGTCAGACCAAGGTAAATTGGCTGTCTGTAGTATGGCAAGAAAAGAAAAGACACAAGAGGCCTTAAAAAGATCATCTAAAGAACCACATTTGACAGAGAAATTGTCTGTGGAGGACAATAGTCCAAACAGGAAGCTGTGTTTCATGGAAACATTGAATCTTACCCTTTCACCAATTAAGAAGTCAGTGTTGCCCATCAGTGCCAGCCAGGGTGACCTCACACCGGTGGATAAGGTCGTTGAAAACAGAACAGATGATGAGAGTGCACAGTTGAACGTTGAAGACATGTGTGTAATCGATGAAGTAGACAGCAGTGAATTAGAAGCAGGGCTGGAAGATGTTGCACAGCGATCTCAAGATATCCCCAAAACTCCAGGATCTGAAAAGACACATAAGAAGTGTGATGATACAAAAGATGTCCAGGAAAAGGACAAAAACCACAGTCAAACTGCTGCAGCTGACAAGCAACTAGAAGACTATTCAGTCCAAACTACCTCAGCTCATAGCCAACCCCTAGATACTGCAGAGAATCAGATGGCTGCATGTCTCACACAAAAGTCACCGGAGAGTAGTTCTGTAAAAGCAACAGTAATTTCAAAAATCTCTGAGGACAAAACCAAGCTGGTGTCCGACAGCCAGAAAGATGAATGTGGACCTTTGGAGGCTACAGTTGCTGTCAGTGACACATCTGGAGGCATTTATGAACAACACACAAGCAATTCTTTACAAAAAGTAAACCCTGGAAATGATAGTGATCAGTCCGTTGCTGTGACCTCCTCACCCATTGTGCTTGATTCAAGAGTAGAGCTCAAGTGTAGAACTCCTAAAACTGCAGTACAGAAAAGCCTCTCTGTGGATTCAGTCAAAGAAGGTGCAGCTGATTCACCCTCAAGGGGAAATCCTACAGCTGAAGATGTTCCTCACAAGGCCAATCCCCAAAGTCAGCAAATTTCACCCACTATCTCGCTTCAGGACCGTCAGCAACAACAATGTCTTCCAGCTTCCAGTTCCTTTCATGAGAAAGCTGTTGATCATATGCAAGATTGTCCTAAAGATGCAGATGCTGTATCAAGTACAATAAGCCTGGAATCACTTCCACAAGAAGGCCTGAGTCTTCCTGAGGCTATTTACGTTTTAACTAAGACAAGTGAAGACGCCAGTGACAGCAGCACCATCACAACTGAGCCAAGTTCATCCACTGGCTGTATCGCAGTGTCCAAAGTCAGCAGCACGACAGAGGAGACGGCACTGTCAGAGAAGTGCAGTGACCTCACTTTCACACCAAAGAAGAGCTTCGGTCCCGGAAAGAGTCATGAGAATAACTCTGAGCCTTCCAGCTCAATGCCATTACTCCATGATGAGGACTCCATGATGCGCACGCTGAGCAATCTGAAGAGGATCCCTGATGCCATAAGCCCTCTGAGGAGCCCAGTGCGGATAACCAAGAGAAGTCATCTCCATGTTCATGCCAAGCCAGGTCATGTCAAAAGTCTTCAGAAAGGTAAAGTTTGCCTGATGTCAAAGTCATGTTCCATTAAACATTTCATATGTAGACATCAAGAAGGTTGCTGGTAATGTGTGAGGCCTCGACTGAGAGTTTTGAGGATGCTCCTTTCATACCTAATCATGATACTATCAGCTGTTACCAATGAACCTGTTTACCAGGTGTTTTTGGAGCATTCCACATCTTCCCCAGTCTTTTGTTGCCCCTGTCCCAACTTGTTTGAAAGATGTTGCTGACATGGAATTCAGAATAAGCAGATATTTATAAAAATCAACAGTCGATGAGGTAAAACATTAAATATATTGTCTTTGTACTTTCAACTGAGTATATGTCAAAAATGATTAGTAAATTGTTCCATGTTGTCACAAAGCCTCCCAACTTTTTTGAAATCGTGTTTGGAGGAGTGCAGTGCTAAGTGGCCTTTTAATTTTTTTCTGTTGTATTCTTGCCATGCAAGTAACCATCTACCATTTTGCAATAATGATATAATTAATGGTGATCATGAGATAATTGGCTTAATGAGTCTAAGAAGCTGTTACAGTTTATGACATTGTTTTCATCAGTGCAAATTCAAGTATGCCACCAAGATGGAAGCAGTGTATTCATCAGAGGAAAACAAATGATTAAAATGATCTCCAATGAATTATGTATGTAATTATCAGAAATTTTGTATAATATAATTATGATATTGCAAGATCTCTATCTTTTTGTTGTAGGACGCTCACTTTTCAAGTAGAAAACTTTTGTTGTTTTGTTTTTGTATTTTGTTTGAATTGATTTGAACACAACCCACATAGCCTGACCTTAAACACAGACAAGAGATGTCCTTTGGGGGGATTATACAGCTGAAAAGTCTTACCGACTTGAGATTTTCATGTCACGGTAACTTTTCTGTGATGCATTTTTAACAGCAGGCAGACAGCCTCACTGACGGCCCCTTGAAGTCATTTAACATTTTTCCACATGCATTTTCTGTTTCAGTTTTTCAGAATTCTGTGTTTTGCATCTTAAGCACATATTCTCATCAGAAAGAGTGCCTAATGGTGAATAAAACTTCAACAATTCAACAATACATAAGAATTATTCAGAATTTAATGAATCAATGATTTTGATGGAACTTTGCACTATTTCTTATCAAACAGATCTTCTGCAGGACAGCCTTAATGTGCAGCTTGAACACATTTGGTAAATTGTCCGACAGAGGTTACTTTCACATTTGGGCAACTCTCCTTCTCCACCAGAAATAGATGTAGCTTTATCATTTTTTCCAACAGAATATGTGACTTGTTGTGAAGTCGTCAACAAACTCCTGTCTTGCATCTGTTGAGGTTGTTGCACTCCTAAGAGTTTGTTGAACTGGGTTAAAGCTGTTTTGAAAGCCTTACTTTTAGAAATTGCATCCACGTTTTGGCAGATATTCCTCATTTTACACTTGATTATGTTATAATGGTCAAATTCCGCTAATCCGTCCATGTTTTCTGCTTCACAGAAATCATAACGCCCTATATATCCAGCATCTCTATCTGTGTTGTCAAATCCAAAATCTTTCCACACATAGCCTCTGGAATAATTTGGTGTTATGATTAACTGTTTAGTGTGACTTGTCCTATGGAACTGACATCAATACATAATAAATGCAAAAAACATCAGGTATTGTCATCATAGCTTTGACCTCTCAATTGGCACTGACTCATTAATCATGTTTAGAGTATTATATCTCAAAAAATACAAAATCTAGATCCTTTACATTATAGGGGCCGCATAATGATGAGATATTTCAATCAGAATTATGAGATGTTGTTATAACTGCTAGAAAAAGTCTATATAAACGTATTTTCTTTCTCTCTACTGTGCAGATTTCTCCAGCACAGCTGTTGATGCCAGCTCAAAGAAGTTGGATGTAAACAAAGAAAACAAATATCCAGGTTCTCCAGCAAACAATGACACACAAAACGTGGTGGACAAAAAATCCGACCTGCCTTTGTGTCTGTCTGACACTGAACTGGAGGAAGGGGAAATCTTAAGTGAAAGTGATGAGACAGCTGCAGATTCTCCTGTTCCTGCTACAAAGAGGGCCAAGTCGGAACGACCCGTCAGAAATAAAGCAAGTCCTCAGACTGCGTTAAAGAGGACATCTGAAGAAAGGCGCGTTTCATCAAAAGAAACCAATGAAATGGCTGGTGTATCAACACGAAGTCCAAAAAGTCGTTTTAAAACAGTTTGTCCTGCAGCAACCAAAGCTTCTTTTTCCACCATAGAAGAAGTAATGGAGACATTCAAGTTGGTTCGTACTGAGATCCGAAAAAAGTACATGAAGCTTCATAAAACCTTTCCCAAGAAGAGCTTCTACGGTGTGATGGACAATTTCCAGGAGTCTTTTTTGGAATTTGTTGACGGTGCTGATTTTGGTCAATTATCCAGTCAGGAAGGAGAGCTAAAGTCCAAGCTGAAAAAAATGATTTCACTTGTGTTCAGTAAAGTATCAAATAATGGTATTGTGAAACGCATTTTTGAGCAGCAAGCAGTCAATCTGAAGCAAAAGCTGTGGGACTTTGTAGATGTCCAAATTGACTACTTATTTAGGGATGTTAACACGACACTTAAGAGCCTTTGCAAACCAACAAGAGCTCAGGCTGAGGACAGTCGGCACAGTGGAAGTGAGAAAGTATCTAGACAGCCACAACTACAACAAATGGATGCACATTCGGGTTCGACCAACCCGAATCGAATCAAGCCTTGTGCTGTGGCGCCTTATAAAACAGGCCTTGGGAGCAGAGGCAAAGATATCAGAATCACACATGTGGAAAAAGACAAGAATGTTGACCTGCATCCAACAAATTGTCCAAATACGCAAACTGTGGTAAACTTCCTTCATCCTAAAAACATTCCTTCAACTCCAGAGAAAAATAACTTGTCTTCTTTGGTTGTCTCTCAAAATGGCTCTTTGCTTGACAAAGCTGACTTTGAGCTACTCACAGAACAGCAAGCCTCCAGTTTAACATTCAACCTAGTTAGAGACTCTCAAATGGGAGAAATCTTCAAGTGCCTCCTGCAAGGATCTGATTTACTAGAAACCAGCGGCATCTCTGGAGACAACACGACCTGGTCTCTAGGTACACCAAGGAAGGATGGAGAGAGGTTCATCAGCATCACCACTCCTACAAAATTTGATTCTCCGTCTAAACTGCTTTCGCCAGCAAAATTTGATACCCCCTCCAAACTTATCGCAACATGGTCTAGCATTTCGCCTCGCAAGATGTCGTCTCCAAGATCCAAAGATCAGATGCCACTGAATCCAGCTTTATTTGATGAAAGTTGCCTGTTAGAAGTGCCGTCAGAGAGAGCAATGCAGCAGTCAAGCATGACTTCACAGAGGTCGTATTCCATTCTAGCTGAAGATCTTGCCGTCTCCCTCACCATTCCATCACCCCTCAAGTCAGACAGCCATCTCAGCTTCCTACAGCCATCAAACGTACACATCATGTCCCCTCCAGACAGCGTCATCAGTGCTCACATAAGCGAGGATGCTCTACTTGATGGGGAAGATGCTACAGAACAGGACATTCACCTGGCCCTCGACACTGACAACTCCAGCTGTGGCTCTAGCAGCAGCATGGCCTCGGAAGCTCTTGCCACACCTTTCATGTTCAAGCCTGACCTGCCCATGCAGGCGCTGGTGATGGAGAGGTCCAACGATCATTTCATTGTGAAGATTCGTCAGGCAGCCACAGGTCTAGATACCACGCTCACTGCTGAAGATAGCTCAAGTCAAACACTAATAGAAGAAGTTCAGCAACGTAGAGAAGATGGCGTGGCAACTGAAGAAAGTCAAGCAAAAGCTGTTTTCTCCCACAAATTACATAACTGTACTCCTTCAAATGCGCCGCCATCAGAGAACAACATGTCTAACCTTGCTGAAAATTCTGGGATCTGTCAGGCTGCCACCAGGGCAGGTATCCATCTCACAAAAGATGAGAGCTTAACATTAACAAAAGATCCACCCCACTCAATAGAAGACAAGTTAACTCAACAAAGTACCTCAAACGTTTGTTTTTCTGACGATTCACAGAAACCGTCAGAGTATCTGAAAACTGTGCCCAAAACTACTCCTTCAGAAAACAGTTTGCACAATGCTGCTCAAAGCTCTGATGGGCTCTCTGGACAGATCAGCCGGGCAACAAGCAGGGAAGGTATCACAGCCCCTGCTGATCAGACTGCAAGTCAAACAGGCCACAGAGAAGGCACGACAACTCAACAAAGTCCCTCGAAAATTCTTTTGTCTGAGTCTGATAAGAGTCCACATCACCCTGCTGAAAGCTCTGGGAAAACTAAAAGAAGCCAAGTGTTGGTGTCACGTGTTTCAGATTCAGAGAGTGGTGAAATGGAGGTGTCTGACTCGGAGAGAGGTTTTGCCTTTACGAAGGTGAACGCAAGCAGCACACCAGAGAAAGACCAAAGGGACTGTGGCAAAGGAAGTAAACGGAAAAAGCACAGAGAGGAATCGAAAGCCAAGCGGTCTAGAAGGGAGGAAGAAGGCAGTGCAGAAGAGATGGTGTCTAACTGCGAGAAAGACGATGGTGAATCCAGATCCTCCCCAGCATCTCTGTCCCCCAACAGTCTCTACGCCAAGAATGTCATCAGGAAGAAGGGCGAGGTGGTGATGTCATGGACCAGGTCAGTACTTGGTTCAATCCTGTAACACTCCCCCTCCCCCTGGAATTTGTGAATAAGAGATCTAATACATATGAAGCATCGTCATTATTTGCATTGGCTTGCCATTTGTCCAATCCTTGCTGCATTTCAGCACATATGGTCAAATCTGACTAATGTTACAAAAATACACAGCACAAGACTTTTCTACTTTAAACCATTTCATGCAGAATCACTGATACATTGTGAAGTCTCATGTTTGTGTGTTAAATGCAGAGCTGGAGTCAGGATGTGGTTAGCCTAACTTAGCATAAAGACTGAAAGCAGGGCAAAACAACTAGCCTAGCTCTATTCAAAGTGTGAAAATCAACTATCAACACCTCTAAAACTCACTGATGAACAAATTGTACCCAATTTGTTCAGGAATCTACACACAGTCACTGCACCTGGATGTTGTTCACAAGAAGTTCCAGCATGCAATTCTCAATAAAAGCACAAATTGTGAATTTTACATTTCTGTTCGGGTATGTATTAAACAAAGGAGATCCAGTGTGTTGATTAGTGAGCTTCAGAGGTGGTGGTATATTTGAAGAAAGCTTTATCTCTCACATTTGTGTAGGAGGTGCTGTAAGAAGTGTATGTGATTATATGTGAAGATGTGGTGATAGTAGTAGCAACACATTTTGATTGCTATGTAAAAACCAATGTTCCTGAAGAGGATTACTTTTCCTGACCTGTGTTCTGCTTCTTCCAGAGATGAAGATCGAGCTATTCTGATCGACCTGAAGACAAACGGTGCTTCACGTGAGACTTTCTCTGCCTTGTCAGAGAAACTTGATAAGCCGTCATGGCAGGTAAGTTCATCTCTTGTCGTCTTTGTTGTAGTTATGTGAAATGACTGTATGGGCTGTGATGAAGGTGCATACAATAACTGTTCACTGTTTTTCTTTCATCAGATTGCTCAAAGATTTTACCAGCTCATGAAGCTTTTTAAGAAGCAGGAAAAGATGGACCCTTGATGGCTCTGAATGTGTGTGCTCTGTTTTATGCAAATAGTTCTTGTATTAGAACATTTCTACACATGTACAATGGCACCAACACAGGTCTGTAGGCCGCTGTACATGTGACATGGTGCACAAAGTCCCCATGGCTCACAGGATGGATCCCCACATAAACTCCTCTGTCCAGTAAGATCTGGAGGACTTTCAGCCAAGCTTTGTTTTTCAAAGGTAGGTCAGAGATCCGGTCACTGTCCATGAAGGTGTGCTGTTCTTGATATTCAGCTGTACCTGTTCATATTGTTTGCACAGAATTAAATGGTGAAAAATAATAATTCAGAAATAACCTCCTTCCTTCCTCCTTAGCACAACTGACAGCATAGATTGATGTGAACTGTGAAACAGCCACTCAGTACATACAGTTAATATCAGTGTTATTGTTTTGATGCACTTTTGGCTTTTTAAGAATCCACACTGCAGTGGTGCAAGATATTTTCTGATGTATGGTCCTCTTCCTTTGCCTTTGCAGATAATGATATGTTGAAAAATGTTAGTCTCAAGTTCATCTTACATCTAAACTTTGTTTTTTTCTAAGACAGTGGGGAAAAAACTGCCTTCAGATTTGGATGGTGTGCAAGTATGCTCAAATTCTCCTTAATGATGTGACATTTTAGTTCCTAAAATGAGTGGACACTCACTGGAAACAACTTGAAGCATCCCCCATCAGTACATCTTGACCTTTGGGTCTGAGAGGTCGGGCCATTTTATTCTAATTTTGGATGTGATATTTTGGATTTGTTTTAATGGATGTATTTGTGTCGTGAGGGGTGTGCTTGATATATATGTTTGAAGGTTGTTTAAATGTTTACATGTCCATTTCTTGTACAGGACTGTACATTTATGTCTGTTAATACAAATGAAGCATTTTATCTGTGGGCCTAAATGGTTTTTTGTTTGACTCACCCTATTGCTTATAAACAGCATGGAATATGCAATCTTGTCAATATTGTGCGGAATCCTTTACGGGAAATAAAGTTTTATTTATTTATGCTGGTGTCTGTTTGTACTCTTTGTTTATTGACAGAATTATGCAAGTGTTATAATAAAAATAGCCCTGGACTTTTGCTTAATCTTTGCCTTTTGTGATTATTATTTTATTATTATTATTTTACCTCTTTGAGCATTAAACAGTTAATTCCATGTAACCATGTGAGAAGTTCAGGGGAAGTCACTTTTGGTAGAACTGCTAACAAGTCATCAACATCTGAAACGTGTGGCCCCAAGTTGATACTGTTTATAAGGCCTTGTAGTACAAAAACCACTGGCTTAATCTAATAATACACTGTATTCTATAAACTTATTACATAGTTTTTTCACTGGTCACACTCTTCTCAGGGTGGAGATTGTAAACTCTTCATTGCCTTGATGGATGCAGGCACTGTGACTCGGACCAACTGCACTGTTTCACAGTTTCTCATATTAGACCATGGACCATGTAATCTTTTTAAGGAATAGTCCTATTTTGTTAATATCAATAAGTCGCTTTCCGTGGCCTCTGCCCCCTCAGCTTCTAAAACTGCCATTATTAAACAGCTGCTTAAACCTAAAAATTGATCTGCAAATTCAACAATAACAGACCAATTCCCTTCCAATGTTCCTGTTATATCAAAATTACATGAAAAAGCTGTCACTGAACAACGTAATGCCCACTTATCACATAGTCTTTTTGATAAATTTCAACCAGGCCTCTGATCCAATTCATTCTATTGAAGCTGCTTTGACCAGCCTAGTCAGCAATCTACTAATTACTATTGATTCTGTCTTGACATTATTGTTGCTGCTTCTTGACTTCAGTGCAGCTTTTGATACTGTGAACCACAGCATGCTGACAAGCTGCTTGGAGCAGCGTATTCATCAAATAGAATTCAATGTGTAAGTTACAATAATACTTGCACAGTCTCTGTATTTTCTGAAGTAAAGTTTGGTGTCCCTCAGGGATCTGTCTTTGGTCCTACGCTCTTAAAAAAAACCCTTAAACTGAATGGAATGTACGTAGTAATCAAAGCAGATGGTAAATTCAGAAGTAGTAAATTCATGCTATTCTGAACTCTGTGTGTGTGTGTGTGCGCGTGCATACTTCGTGCCACCCCAGCACGAAATCAAAAACCTTGGAGTGATTTTTGATTCTCGTCTAACATTCCAGTCTCATAACAAGGCTTTTGCCAAGACAGCATCATTTTTTCATTTCAAAGTATTGTCCAAGCACTTCCAGACTTGATTATTGGAATGCCCTTTTCGCTGAGTCATCAGCTTGTTCAGAATGCTGCGACTAGACAATCTTAACAAAAATCTTGACAATAGCTGGAAAATTTGATCATACAACACCCACTCTGGCCACTCTTGGCTAGTTTGGTTGCAAGCTATAACTGATTTTCAGGTTCTTTCAACCTTGAAGGCCTTGAACGGATTTGCACCTGACTTGTCTGAGTTTATTATACCAGATACACCGACACACTCTCTTGGCTCTCTTGATGCTGGTCTCCTGGTCATTCCTTCATTTCACAAAACATTGGCTTCAGAGCATTTACCTATCATGCCCCTTACCTCAGGAATAGCCTTCCATTACATGTTTGGGGAGCATGTTCAGTTGAAATCATGAAATTAAGACTGAAAACTTACTTTTATTCCCTCCATCACAATCTAACCTGGAACTCAGAACTCATGTTGTTTGATGGCTGATGTTGTTTGATAACGCCTGACTCACAGTCTGTGCTCCATTTCATGCTGAAGGATGGGACTGAAGTCTGTGCTCTAAGCAGGCCAGGAATGCTCTAAGTGGGAAAACCATTTCTTTGAGGAGCCAACCATATTGAAACACGAAAGGGACAAACAGACTGTTGCCACAAGGTTGAAAGCACACTAGTGCACACTATTGTACTTTGTCAGCAAGAAAGTTGAACACATTGTACATGGCTGTGTATTGACATCTGAGTTGGTGCAATTCCCAGTGTAGTGCCCTGTTAAAAGTGACAGGATGAAACTAACCTCAGGGCGTTATAGGGCCATGTGGTGGATCAATGACTTCAAACTAGAGCCCTAGTTTGCAACACCATTGAAATAGTGTCAGCTACACTGCACAGTGGGGTCTCGTCTCTCTTCAAGGGATGGTAAATGAGACCCAATGTCTCCACAAATTAATCTGCTCGTTTATAGAGGCTTTATGCTGAAGCACATGAGACAAGGACCCTAGAAAACATGTAAGTACAACCTGCAATTGCATTCCTAACTTTCTATAAAAAAAAACTACATCTACTCACATGTTTCTTTATTCATTGACAGATAATAATAATGTGACAGAAAATGGGGGATTGGAACTTATTGGGGAGTATTTTAGAAGAGGTTCACATTCATTCCACCATTGTGGGGAAGATCTGGCTCACCATCCTCTTCATTTTCCGGATGCTTGTGCTTGGTGTTGCGGCGGAGGACGTCTGGGATGACGAGCAGAGTGAGTTTGTTTGCAACACAGAGCAACCAGGCTGCAAGAATGTCTGCTATGACCAGGCTTTCCCCATCTCCCTCATTCGCTACTGGGTCCTGCAGATCATCTTTGTGTCCTCTCCATCCCTTGTCTACATGGGGCATGCATTGTACCGCTTGAGGACCCTTGAGAAGGAGAGGCACAGGAAGAAAGCCTGTCTGAAAGCTGAACTGGAGGGGACAGACCCTGTCCAGGAGGACCATAAGAGAATTGAGCGAGAGCTCAGGAAACTAGATGAACAGAAGAAAGTGAGGAAAGCTCCCCTAAGAGGCTCATTGCTGCGCACATATGTTTTCCATATCTTAACAAGATCTGTGGTGGAGGTAGGTTTCATCATAGGTCAGTGTGCTCTGTACGGCATTGGATTGTCTCCTCTGTATAAATGTGAGAGGTTGCCTTGCCCTAACAGTGTTGATTGTTATGTATCACGGCCAACAGAGAAGAACATTTTCATGGTTTTCATGCTGGTCATTGCTGGGGTTTCTTTATTCCTCAACCTCCTGGAGATTTTTCATCTAGGGGTGAAGAAGATCAAACAGAGCCTGTATGGATACAAATATGGAGATGATGACAGTGTGTACAGGTCAAAGAAAAACTCCATGGTCCAGCAGGTTTGTGTGCTCACTAACTCCTCACCCCAGAGGTTGATCCAGCTAACACAGAAGAAGTGCTCTGTCATGTCCGATCCCCGTGGGGAGACTTTGCCTTTGAATCTGACCCTGATGGCCCCACAGAATCAGGAGGGGTCAAACAGCTTCAACAAAGAGCCTGTGGAGACATACCTGCTAAGTCAAGACATCCATGGTCTACAGCAGCTGGGGGCTGTGGACCGGCGCTACACCTTGGACAACAGGAAGCCCTCATGCAGCAGCGGTGAGTCAAATGGACCTCATGGCTCGATCCAGCCACAGCACACAGGACCTCGACCCACAATGATGGCCAGCCATATGGAGAGCCCAGCAGTCTTGAGAAACCCGCAGAGGAAGCAGAGCAGAGTGAGTGTCTGTAAGGAGCTCAGTGACATGAGTGATTCTCCTGAGAGTGACCACTACCCCACAACCAGGAAATGCAGTTTTATGTCTAGAGGACTGTCAGAGGGCAAGCTGGCCTCTCCATCTGACAGCATGGATTCTCAGAGTGGAACAGACATGGAGGCCCAGCACCTCAACCAGGGAGAGAGTCCAATGGTGACCCCACCGCCTCCAGCCAGTGGAAGGAGGATGTCCATGGTGAGTACAGAAAGTCAACAAAGCACAAATGTCACTCTAGGTTATCTGACACGTAAAAATTAAGTAGTAGAGTGTCACAGTGTGGGAGACTTACAATGCCAAAAATAAAAGTAAATCATATGTATTTCCTTTTCACATATGGCTGCCATCAGCTTGTGTCAGTAACACTAAGACTCCAGGCTGTGACTGGACAGTTGATGGTTTTAATTTTGGCATGTCTCCATTTCAGAAAAGATCAAGATGCCTTGCACCTCCACATGAATTCTAATAATAGTGTTTTGCATTCAGTACAACAAATACAACACATCTCTTCACTTTGCTTTCTGTGTTGTAATTTGATTTTAATGTGGCATAGACAATTTGTGTCACAAAAAACTGCATTTAGTTATTAAAAATGGATGGGGAATGGCTGACACTAATTGATGGCAGTAGCTCAGTCTGTTGGACTTGCCCTGAGAACTGAAGGGTGATTAGTCTGAATCAAGCACGGACCAGTAGTCAGAGAGGTGCCAGTTCATCTTTACCTCCTTGGCCAGGTCTGTGCATGCCAACTAACCTAATGTACATTTCCATCACTTTAATAAATCAACAAAATAATCATGCAGTTTTCAACACCTTGTTGTTCTGGATTACTCAAGTATTGTTGCCTATTTCAGTCACTGTGGGTGTATGTGTGGTAATGTTTCAGCAAAACTGTATTTTGTAGTAATGCAAATATGCCACAAGATGACTACATTTGAACTGGAAATAAAGGCCTGTTATACAAGCCTGCTTCAAATAAATGTCTGGTAGCCACTGCAGCTGTGGTAAATAAAGGCACCAGCCACGATTTGAGGAAATTCAATGCATGTGTGTATTTTGGGCCCCGGTGTGTAAAATGAGAAATATAGGAATATCTCCAAGAGGGATTCCTCTTATTTTAGTGTGTTTTTAATTTAATTATGACATTAAATTCATACAGAAAAAAACCCAAATACATATAACAATATGTATTGCGGGCAGCACGGTGGCGCAGCAGGTAGTGCGCGTGCCTCACAGCAAGAAGGTTGCTGGTTCGAACCCGGGGTCGGGCAGGGCCTTTCTGTGTGAAGTTTGCATGTTCTTCCCGTGCATGCGTGGGTTCTCTCCGGGCACTCCGGCTTCCTCCCACAGACCAAAAACATGCTCGTTAGGTTCATTGGTGTCTGAAATTGTCCATAGGTGTGAGTGTGTGAGTTGTCTGTGTGTGTGGCGACCGGTTCAGGGTGTACCCCGCCTCTCGCCCATTGCTAGCTGGGATAGGCTCCAGCCCCCCGCAACCCCGAAATGGGATGCGCGGGTAAAGAAGATGAATGAATGAATATGTATTGCATGTTACTTTCTTTCTTTGCTTGATTTAGTTTTATTCAGGCATTGTAAAGCTTCCATATTCACTGCCCTATCTGGTTGAAAGCTTTTATTATTATTATTATTATTATTTTTTTTTTTTTTTTTATTTATTTATTTTTTTTTGTACCTTTGACCACACCTGGGTGTGGTTGGGTGTGGTCAGAAGTGTGTTCCATCATACCTGAAACCACACCCACCAGTGATGTCACAGTGTACTGACATACCATGAAGTGCAATTGTACATTGCTGCAGCAACGTGAGAAGTTTAACCACCAACAGTCAGAAGAAACAAGATTTTCAGCTGCTGAAGCTGAAGTGGGTTTGTGTTTGTGATGTGAATAATAACCATGAACTTTCCACACTTCTTTTTGTCTTTCAGAGCATGATTCTGGAGCTGTCTTCAATTATGAAAAAGTAAATTGTAAAATGACCATTTTGGGACTAAGATAGAGGCACGTGGGAGTTCTAAAGGCATCCTGATCGCAAAGCGAAACTCATCCTGTCTCTCAACTTTATGTTTTCACAGCATGTTTAGACAGTATGTATTGTGCTTGAACAAGAACCAGTTCAAATATGACATCCCACAAAGGAAGCTTCATGCTTCATGTACTGTGCAAGTAATATCTCCTGCATCTGATTTCATTCTATTATGAGTGGTGGAGAGTTTTTCAAGACCATGAATCAAATCTGAATCGAAGTTATGTTTGGCTCAAAGCATATGTGACAGCTCATAAAATGAGACCAAAACCTTGTTGCATTGATGTTTGACTGAAGATTGTAATCAAGATTGTGGAATTGGCAACCACAGAAAAGATGAGAGAACTCTCTAAACCAGTTTTTGTGATTCATACAGAATGAGCTTAAGAACAAAGGGCTCTGAAATTTCAACATTTTGTTTTGACTGAGAGTAGCCTAACATTGTTTAGGAAGATATCTGACAAATTTAAGCTTTTATTGTGAATGTTTCTATTATCTTGTGAGATTTTTTTCTATTAAATCTTTTTCCCTCTTCAGCAGGACCAAACTGTTTTGTCTGAGTGCTATGCTGTTTAGAATTGTTCAAATGAAGCTTAGCTTTACCAGCTACTGCTGATCCCTAAGGATGGTGATGTCAGCCGGTTGGCCAGCCTCTGTCCAATACTGTCCACAGCAGAATATCTCAACAGCTATTCTGCCCAGATTATCACAGGATTTCCTGTGAATATTCATAGTCTATTCATAGCCCCTGCCTCAAAAACTCTACATATACATGAGCATAATTGAAAACAAATGAGCAGATTATTATACTCACTCTACTAAAAGGATTTGTCACTTGATTTTATACACTTATGTTACTTATGTTGCTTTTAATACTCTTCAGTTACAGTGGACATGGCAGACCAAACATGTCAGCTATATGTTACTATCAGTCCCAGACAGAACCCACGAGTCAAATCCTGCTGCTTGTCAATTAGTTTACAAATATGCATCATATATGCACAATGTCAAATGATGAAATTGGATTTTGATACAGGGCCCCATCATAAGACAAATAAAGTGGTGAAAATTAAAAACAGCTTACAACTGTACTAAACAATATTTTCATAGGAACAATTGGTCGAATGACTATGTGTAATGTGACAGCCTGCAGCTTTACTCTTTTGGTTCAGTTTCACTGCTTTGAGTGAAAATGTTCTACAGTAGATTGAAGTTAATGACTAGCTGGTGAACATAGTGGAACATTTAGCAGCCAAGGAGTCACATTTTTCTTTTAGTGTTCTCTTCTGATAGTGGAGAGAAAAACTGAGCTAAGCAGAGGATACATTTTAGGCTCGCATTACTCAGGTGGACACAAACATGACTCCAAAGGAATGACAAATAATGGTCTGTGTTTGTTGGATGGGTTAAGCAACTGTTCGTGAACACATTCAACTTCATATGATTTCAGACTTTGTAAGGTTGTATGTCAGTGTTGTGTTTGCAGATTGTTGTGTCCCACAAAGATCAATGAATGAAACTGACCAACATTTTGTCATGCTCACAAAACATCCACAAAACACGAGCCATGATATGCACGTTTCTTTATTTCATAAAGAGAAATGGTGTCTAGACAAAAAAAGTAATTTGTAGAACACTAGCAATTGAAATGAATGAAAATGGGGTTTGCACAATACCGTATTTACAATGGTTATTAAGTCATTTTAATTAATTAGGGTCATGTAGCATTTAAAAATTATAAAGGTAAGAACTCTTAGTAGAGAATAAGCAAATAACAGCTATTTCAAATTGACAATATTAACACAAAACAATCATCTAGAAAAATGAAAGAAAAAAACAACAACTTGAACTACAAGTTTAAGAGCTATTACATTAAAAATGATGCACCAAAATCTACTAATACAATAATCCATATAATCTGTGTAAAAAGCATGTAGAAAAAACACCTGATGCAGTTTGCTGATACAGTCATTGACCAGTTATGAGAGGTATGAAGGATTTCACAGGTAGATAAGTGTGAGAAAGTCCGCACTGGTGACTCGGGGATGGGGGCCCAGGCCCCTGCATACACTCACTTCACTTGAATGTGAACGATGGCCTCTGCAAGTTCTAAGGCAAATATCGGAGGTGCACTTGTATCCATGTAATGCTGACCCATCCCAAACATTAGATTAAACACAAGGTGAGGAAACTCATTCTTTGTCTCTTTACACGACACCAAGAACCAGTCCAATTGAACCAAGCATTAATTTTACATGGCAAAAATCAAACATGACATGACACCTATTTGTAAACATTTTCCATTTTTATATTTTACTCAATGATCTCAGCCTGCGCTTTCAACCAGGATAACAGATTTTTTTCTTTTTCAATAACGTTGAGGAGTCTGTGAGAAAGGCATGATTTTTGTTCATATTCTTTTATAGAACAACCTTTGGAGTTGACAAGCCAGTGTTTGTTTCAGAGAAGCAGCAACAAAAAAAAAAGTTTAACAAGACAAATCCACAGCAAAAAGGTACGAGCGTTCCATTACAGTTACAGCGTAAGCAAAGTTGTTCACTTAAATCGGTCTGCTATAGTGGCCACAACCAAAAAAGGGTTTGGCCTGCACAAAGTGACCTGGAGGATTCCTCATTTCATAAGGTATCAAATTCTTCCATTTATTTTAGGCGTTCTCTATGCATAGAATTATTCATACATCATTTTTAAAGCTGCACTAATCAAGATTTTTCTATGATCAATGGATCAGATGACTATTTGTGTTGCGACAGGTGTCGCTCATAGTGACGAACCAGCTGAGAAATATTTTGTTTGGGTTTTGGTTTTATAACCAGCAAAATTCAGCTGTCATCAGTCTCGTTTTAGCAAAAAGCTTTAAAAATCGCATTGTGTACTAAATGCCCATACAAAATTAGCTACTGGCTGGCGTACAAAGTGGAGGCTATAGCAGCTAAAGAGACTGATATTTTTAAGACAAAACAAGGACACATTTACCAGGTGGACACAAACACCTCTCCAAATGAATGACCTCTGCCTGCTCTTTGTGTAAACTGGCAACTGTTTGCTCATTTGTAAGGCATTAAATGTGATGTTTATATCTTCTTCATTCTGCAGCTCCCAAACATCCATTAATGCAGCTTTAAAAAATATTAACATATTAATTAAGGGGTGTTTTATTTGACTGCCAAACAAAGCGAGGAAAAAAAAAAAAAAGAAAGGAAGGGAAGTCTGCTTCAGAGTCATATAGAGAGCAGGTTCAAATGTTTGGCACCCTGAGACACAAAAGGATCAGTTCACCCAAATGACCAAAACAGACTGACAGACAATAATGTCAGTCACTAATGCCAGTTTTGGTTTCATTTGACAAAGTTTTGAGATTGTCTGAGATTTCTGCCACCACCCCAACTGAATGGAAGTGAATGGACTTTGTTGAATTCATTTAAGTTTTCAATGGAACTATCAAAAAAAAAAAAAAAGAAAAAAAAAAAAAGACAAACTGATTATCCAGAGCAGCTGGACACTAATTCTGCAGAGAGGTGTTGAATTTTGTTTAAATCTCACTTTTCAATGATGTAAGCACCACATATGATATTCCTCCATTGTATTAGAGTGTAGGCAGAAATGTCAAGCCTGGAGTTTCTAACCAATACAAACTAATTTATTTGGAGCACTAGATGCCGCACGAGGTAAGTGAGAATTTTAGCTTTATTATTCTTGTCATTTGATTGAACTGACCCCTTAAACAACAGCAGACCTGTTGTAGATGCTGACTGTTAACAACAGTCGGTGTTGGAGCATGCAGCAAGACTCAAAGAACTTAGAGGTCTGGACAAAGAGCTTTTCTGACTGGAAAGGGTGCTTCAGGGGCCTCTGTTTGTCCTGTCACATCTTTATCTTACAGCTCTATATCTATAAATCTAAAGGTTTGTTAAGATGAATTATCAACATTTAATAGGTATAACAGAAATTCTCCTATGCAAGAATCATCATATGATCATATTTTTAGGACATCTGAAAACAAATTGAGGGGCCTTTGTTGCAATAGTTTTGCTACAACACGAACGTCATGAATTCATATTCTCCGTCAGAAAAACATAAAGTCAGAGTTGGTGCTCTCTAATGCAACGCCAGGCTTCCCCAATTTAAGATCAAGCAAATGAAAAAGTACATGAATAGAAAATGAGTTGCATACTGTTCGCAGAAAAGAAGCTTGTGTGACGAAGAAGCTTGAATCTGGTAGAATCTGCACTGGTAAATACTGTTCTGCTTCAATAAGTATGTGTACAAGAATGAAAAGGGCACAAATAGGAAAAAGGGCTGAACCATTACTGCGCCACACTCAGGCTGTGCCACAATGTATTTACTGTGTGTGTATTGTATGAATATGTGTGCATGTGTGCATGTGTTTGTGTGTGTATGGGCCTATGTACTCTACAAAGTAGGGACCAGTCTTTTAACAATTTTAAAGACGGGTTTAGAAAATACACTTAGTCTGCTCGGCTGTATAACACATGTGAGATCATTTTAAACTACATCTAAAATTTACATCATTTAAAATGTGGGGGAGGACTTCAAAACATTTCTTCCAAACTTTAAAGCCCCAATCCTACATTTCTTTTTTTTTTTTCTGGACCAAAAAAAATACTCACATAGATTTTAAGAAATGATTTTTTTTTTCTAGCTTCAAAATAATGTGAAATGGTGATGAAACATTATGCGTCAGTCTGTTCTGCATAATACGCACATTTCAAAAAATCCCCCGTCTTTGGGTGGGGGAGCAGTGTGTCTCTGTGCGTCTGATTAATTGCAAGGTTAGCTTATTAGTGCCACCACTCGACCTGCTATATGTGGCTATCTGAGCCTTACTATCCATATTCTAAGGTAAATTACTATTTACTGCAACATTTTCTGTTAGGCGTTTGTGATTTTAACAAAGTAAATGGAGTTCATTAAGGGCTGCACATCAACCACATGCCACTGTTTAGTAGGTTGGCTTTTCTTTGAACACAATCCAAAAGTTCAGCTTTCACTGTGTAGACGGAGACAGAGGGCTGAACCTGCCGTCAATAGTCAGGGGTATAAACATTGTGTGGACATGTACGTCAGATTACCTTGAAATCATGGTATGATGTCATCAAAAGGTGTGTAGATATGTAGCAGTGGTTAAATTTCCAAAAGGGGGACCAATTTAAGTTTTAACCCCAGAATAGGATTTAGAGGTTTTATTTATCTGTGTGAATGAGACTAAAGCTCAAAAAAGATTCTTTTTGGGTTTCAGTACTCTTGAATCTGACACGTCAAAAAGCCTTTTTACTGTATGTGTGTGTATGAGCAGAATCAATCCTATATGAATGTTTTAGATTTCCTTTTTGCTCACATGAGGATGCATGGAATAAAATGACCTTTGTGGTGACGTGAACTAGTAAAAATCCAGCCCTACAACATAACCAAGGTTAACGGGCTGCTGTGTGGTTCATGTCAGCACAGATAAGGAAGGCAGATTTAAGAGCGGCCTTTAACAAACACCATTTCCCACGAGGTGAACACCTTCACTGTTGAATGTCACCAGCTCCACAGAGGAGCAGTTTGTAGCAAGACGGTGAAAGCTGAAGAATGTTTTTTAGCTGGCAGAGATCACTGCAAAGTTACAGACCTCAGACATTAGAGGAGAGTGTGGGCAGATATCACGGATGGGGAAAAACAGTTGTTTAGCTTTTTTTTTTTTTAATCACAAAGGGTTTGCATTTTGAATGCAAGTACTGCAGATTTGTCTAAGAGTAAGGACAGTAAACGGCAGCTAGCCGTATAACGTTAAACTAACAGGGAGGGCCAGTTTGGATTGGGGCTTTAAAGAGCATTGATCAAGCTGCACATTCCAATTGAAATCAACCTCTGTTCTGGAGTGCGGCCCTGCCTGCGCATGAAGCCGACCTCTAGTGAGGGTTGAGATAATTCAGCTTGTTTATACATAGAAATTGAAAAAATATTTCAAAGCAGACTGCTCCAGAGAGAACTTACGAGGCAAACAGAAGCTAGACAAACTAACTAGGCTTATAGCTATAGGTAGCATGCATTCACATCACAAAGTAGGATGTTCAAACAAATGCACAATTAGGGCAAACATGTTACTATCTTATATGATTGTTACTTAATCATTTGGACAACACATACACCGTTTTCACGTCAAATAAAATCTGAATTAGCTTATTCAATTCCTAAAGAAATACAAATATAAGGTGTGAATAATCTTATTCTAAAACATTAGCTTCCTTTCATGTTTGGGTTTCAGATGCGTCTTCTTCATAGAGATATTTTTAATTGTATTTTCATTTAATCATATTAACAAAGAAGTGCCAATTTAAGTGCTCCAGTCTCAGACTTTCAAGGGGTCTGAAACAAAGGCAAAAGACCCTCATGGAAGTGCTAAATGGCTCTGAGCGCTTGGGGCCAGAAACAAAGTGCCTGAATTAAGTCAATTTCTTTCTTTCTTTTTGTCAATAGGTGTTTTATTTTATTCAGGACCATTTGGAAAGAAATGAAAGTATCTGTCACTTGAATGGTAGCTGCGCCCTTTGTTCTCTCTCCGAACATCAAACAGCAACACTGAAGAAACCCAAAGCACATCTGCAAGAGTGTACACACACAGCATCTTTAAATACTGATAAGAAGTAAGATTTCCTCCTAAAAAACACAAGGCAGAACTCTTTTTTCACATTTAAAGAGGAGTCAAAGGTGGAGAGGAGCTGGCCTGAGCCACGCGTTTCATAACACGTCCTGTATGTCAAACTTTTATACATGCATGGGGCTCAAAATTCTACGCGTGTGTGTTGACGCATTTGTGTCTGTATGTACTGTATGTGTGTGTCTACATGTGTATCAAGCTGATTTCCTGAGTATAAGAACACCCTCCCTGATGGGGAGTATTCGTTAGGCAGGACAGGAAACAGCAAAGCAAAAGTATTTTTCCCTTAACAAAAAGGTGCTTGATATAACCCCGGTGAAAACGAAACATCTAAGCCTCTACCTGTACAAAATCACTGTTACAGTCATCATGCTCCATACTATATACATTTCTGCCAAACAAGCACTTGAAAGTCACCATTACAACATCCAAATACAATGGTATTGCTGATGAGTGGGAAGTAAAAATAGCCATTTAACCGCCTGCAAAGACTTTTTTTTTTTTCCTTTCAATTCAGTGCTGAGGAAGGCAAAGGAGGAATGTTTTCGGTTACAGCCTGTACAAAGTTCTCCTGTACAGAAATACAAATGCGAGACGCTTGAAGACATTTTTGCATATGAACATTTTACAGTCTAACTGCATCGCAACTTCCTCGTGGACAGAAGCTGTATTCTCATTTTTCATGAATTAGTTTGAACATTCAGAGGATTTTTTTTTTTTTCCTGAGTTTGAATTGCTGTGACGAAAAGGGCCACTGAGATATAGCAAGAGAAGAACCACAGACAAAGAGAAAGAGAGACCGTGAGACAGAGAGAGGTAGAGAAGATTGATAGAGACAGAGTGGGAAAAAGAGAAGAGCAAATGTGAGAGAGAAAAAGGCAGGAACAGAGATACTGTTGGTACACAGAGAGACAAAGAGAGCTTCTGTTTAGGTCCGATGAGGTTCAACTTTGAGTTGTGATGTGTGACACATGAAGAACAGAGTCTCCACTGTGGAGGTTGCTGCCGGGGCGAGTATAGCACCATTGTAAGGGTTTGGTGAGAAGTTCCCACTCTGTCATGGTAAGAGGAGAATACCTGGAGAACAGTATTGCTGCTGTTAAGACAACTTTAGTGTCAACCGTTCCAAAAAAAAAAAAAAAAAAAAAAAAAGAGAAAAAACAGCACAAAAAAGACATAAATACAAACAAAGCTTGTTTTTCAGTGAACACTGGCGGAGGCTGACCGTCTCAACAACCCCAAGAGAGGGTTTGTCAGAAGAGTAAATTAAATAATAATAAAAAAAAAAAAATCAAAACAACAACACAGAGAACCACCATTACTTAGTACAGTCCTTCCTCGGCTGCTCATCAGTTGTACATTTCTCAGTCATTTCCTGGCAAAAATCAACTGTTACCGTCTGGTTGGATTTTTCCATGGACAGGCCTGACTTTGTGTACAAGCTGGTGTCGTGGCCGTCCATATCTCTGTCTGCCCCATTTCTAACGGCCGAGTCGGGCTCGCTCTCTGAGGGGCCGGGCGACCCGTGGAAGCTGGGCTCTGGTGTGGCCGAGCCCGAGTGGGTGGTGAGGTCGATGCTGGTGGTGGTGGTGTTGGCGGCGGGGCTGGGCGCAGCGTTGTTGCTGGCAGTGGAGTTGGCGGGCCGCAGCACGGGGCAGTAGTGGTGTAAAGACTGGACCTGCTCTGGGCTCAGCTGGACGTCCCTGCACACCTCCTGTGACAGGCAGGAGAAGTTCTCCCACAGCTCCCCCATACACGCCTTCAGCTGGTTCCTCTCCGTCAGCAACTTCTCCTTCTCACACACCTGCACGCATGCACGCATGCACACACACACACACACAGACACACACAGAATATGACTCATTTTTAAAAGTGCAGTTTGTCAGGCAGATTTTGACTGTAAGCAGCAGAAAAGTTCCCACTCAACTATTCCTTCCAACAGTGCCCAGACCTCATGACCTTACAGTCAGGATGTCATCATTTGTCAGTGCCTTCCAAAACTGTTAGAACAACACTTACTCATACTTTCTCATCTTTATTTTTCTTTCCTCGACACATTTATGTTTTTTAAAGATGACTTTTTTTGGCCTGTATTAGACAGCAAAGGCAGAGAGGCTGGAATTGAACCTGCAACATTACAGGTGCTGTGCTGCCATGTGGCATGCGTCACAACCATTCGGCTTCCAAGATGTTCCTATTCATACATTTTCTCTTATTCTACATACATGCTTTGCTTTCCGTAACAGTAAATCTACTTATCATGTCCTCTCCTAACAGACCCCACATGCATCAGATCCAAACATGAAATTCTGCATCATATCAACCGCCATCTTGCATTTATGCTTGTAATGCTTGTCATATTGTACATGGTTTGTGGATGTGCCATTAAATTGCTCTTAAGGGAGCTCTAGTGTCCAGTCCAGTTTTTTCATGTTTTCATTGATGTCTTCTGTTGGTCCACCTGCCTTTTTTGGATGTATTTGGATGTGTTGTGACATCCATTGTTCATCGTTATTGCAAACCATGGGAATAATGGGAATATAAGTCATACTGTACAAAGTTAACATTTGCATTTGCTCACTCAAACAAAATATCCCTACTTAGGAAATTTGACAGTTTTCACCAATGTTCAGCCTGATGTTTAGTATTTAGTATCTTTGAAAACTCTGGTATCTCAGCTAGACATTCTGAGGGTTTGCGTTCAGCTGCAAAGTACATAGTTCAGCTGTACTTCTAATGACTGTAAAGCTGTTGTGTTAAAATGACAGACCATAGTCTGAAATTTACTTTTCTTATGCACAAACTATAATGAAGACCTTCATAAACAAATTGACCTTGTTTTTGAGGATGTTTGTTATTCCTTAATCTTGATCATTCTTGAAGTTCAGTGGAAATAAAACAGGAACCAGTTACAGAACCAGCACAGGTTCTGAAATGTTCACTGTTAGATTCACTGCATGATGGAGATGCTATCAGAGCAAAACCAGCTCTACTCTGAGAGCCACAAAGCTTTGCTTTTAGGCCAAAGATGCAAAATAAGAAAATATCATTATTGGTTGACATGAGGAATTATTGCTTTGTCATTGCTTAGATGGTTTTCTTGTCTGGAATGAAACAATGTGATTGATTATTTGTTGTTAACAATCCAAAGAAGAGAAATTTTGATAAAATTGCAGTTCCTTCTTAATGCCAGCAGAGGTAGACAAAGCCTCAGTTAGAAAGGTTCACACTTTTTAATTCTGTCTCAAAACACCAGTCATGTGCCTGGATGGAGGGTTATCTTGCTGTAATCTTTCCTTCTGCTCTCACTGGCCATTAAAATATCTCTTCCAATGTAAGCGATGGGGACAATATCCAAGTTTTATCTGAAGTAAACATCTCAGCAGTCTGAGTAAGACAGACTGGGTGGATATCTTCTAATGTGAGTGTTTTAGTACAAAATTCCCTCTTCGTGCTCATCAGAGAAATACTGAATTTTATATTAAAAAAACTGTAACTTTAGAGGATATCTATTTGATTCCTAAAACAGGGACTAGGATCTTGTTCCCATTACTTACATTGGAAGTGTATTAGAAAGAGATCTCTCATATGGTGTGCTGAAATCTCATGCTGTCATCAAAGGTCAGCTGTATTATGAAGTGCTCTGTTGTCAGGTTGGACATTGTTCTTACATCATAACACTCAGCTGCAGGGCAGTCTGGGAATCCTTCGAGCTGCATTTCATGTATGAAAAGCGCTTTACAATATAAGACCGCTGTGACATTCTGAAGGCTGGACATGACAAATCAAAGACTTTCAGTTTCCAACCTACAGACTGAACCACAGCTTCACCAGCCCACCTACTGCTCCATACGTGCAGCATGGTGACTCTGATGGTGCTGATAGAATGGAGCCACACTCAACAACTCCAGCCCATCTGCGAGCAAGTACTTCATCACATCACCATTTCCTTTGCTTTGCTCCGGTGATGGTTGAGGTCATCATTATGATGACAAGGTGTCCAGTGATGAGACGACAGTCTCATGGACAGATGACAGTTTGGGGCACTTAGTCACAGTAGACTCACCAGTTTTCTTATCTCACACTCCAGGTTCAGGATGCAGTCGAGCTTTCTCTTGCGGCAGCGCTGTGCTGCAATGCGGTTCTTACTCCGCCGCCTCACGTCATGGATAAACTCAAGCTGTTCCGAGGTCAGTTTGTGCATTTTCACCAACATTTGGAAATCATTCCTTGGAAGATTTGTGATTTGATCTACGGGGAAAGGCAGCTTCACCTGGAAAAGGACGAAAAAGACCAGACAGATGTCATTTGATTATTATTGAGCATTAATCAAGATGTCCAGAAGTTTCCCCACAGTTACTGTAAAAAATATTAATATACATGGAAATGAAGAAGGCAAAATGAAAAGACTGTGTAAAACCAATGTTGTGATCACATTTTAAAATGTAAAGGTCCAGCATGCTGACACAGGTGTTTCCAGTTATTTTGACTGATTAGACCTCTGTTCAGGTTTGAATTAATAATAAAGATGTAAGTTGTTGCTCCGTCAGAGGTGCAACAAAGCCAACAGGAGACTGAAGGAGATGTCAATGAAACAGACTCTGCATACACCAACACGGACCTGAGGCAAGGTCTGATGTAAGTGAAATCACATGTGTGGGTTTACAATGGACATGCAGGGCCTTGATTTAAAGGTTTTAACTATGATTTTATTCGTTTTACTTTGATGAGTGAATTAACGCCTTGCTGCCATTGTGTCCCCCTCAAACAGCAGCTGCCACCAAGATGGGACTGTTTCAGGTTTTAAGTACCTCAGGATGAGGTTGCATTATACACATGCCCAGATGCTGCACATGATGGGTTTTCCAGAGGGGATTCTGATATATACTTAAACTCTCTAAAACACACAGGATTTATCATTTCTTATATACAGTAACTGGTTGTGTGGAGGCGGTTTTGAAGCAACTCATGAATATATTTTACTAACTTCTTTTGGGGGGAATCATGGGCTCTGAATACATTCAAAGTTCTTCCTCTCATCTTACCCTCAATCAATACAGTTGTCTACACTGTCGGCATAACAAACTTGCATTTCACTCATGAGTGACTCCCAGAGGCTGTATGTAGAACCTGCCCCTGTCTGTGGCAATCAGGGAGGACAGAATAGAATATTCCACACTGCTGACAGTTGATTTCTTGTTTTTAATGTGGTAAACATGTGGCTAGACAATGTCACAGATTTTTTTTTATTTTTTTTATTTTTTTATTTTTTTGGTTTTCATCACTGAATTACTGGATGTTTCTTTTTTTTTTTTCCCCCAAAAATGTGGCCTGTTCTAATGACCACTACTGACTGGAAACAATCTCCTGCGTGATTCAATGAAGGAATTGATGATGGACAATGGCAAAATGTACCAGGTACATAGAAGAAAATATACCAGGTGAGTCAGTGTGTCATTATACCTACTTGCTGTAGGACAGTTACTATATGTGACCACAAGATGGCAAAAGAGCACTGCTCTACATGCCTCACAGAGCAGGACTTGGTGAGCCCTCAGCTCTTGCCGCCTCATATTTAACATGTAGCACATTCTCAAGCAGAGGGGAAAAGGTGATGCAAGACAGAGTCCCTCTCCATCTGTCCCATAGCACCTGGAAAGGTGCCAGTATGACAGATTGAGGGGGGCAGTGACTTGTCAACCTGATCCAAATCAGTGTCAGGTGATTTCTGGGGGCATGAATATCTGCACTGGCAACTAGCAGCGGTCTTCACAGGCTGCAGAACAAAAGAATTAGTGGATTAAATGCAGCAGTGATTTGGCAGTGGAAACCAAAATCAGAAAGCTGTGTGGTATCTCTTCACTGATATGTGAACATATCAAGGTTGTTTGTGTTTATTCTCTTTTTCTCAGTTTGGAGAGCAACAATAAGTCAGTCTCACTCCCTCAGGTGATGGCAAACCTTATGATAAGCACATCATAGGCAGATTCGCCCCAGTGGTATCTGTGTGCACCAGGGAGCTGTAGCTTTAGGCAGCGAGAGAAGCGGTGGAGGCATAACAAAGAGCCAGAGGAAGACAGCCGGAGAGCTTGGCAGAGATGAGAGGAGCTGCAGCTCTCTTTCTCCTCTCCCTTTCCCTTCCCTCCCTGTGGCTGCCTCTGCGGAGTGCAGGAAGAACAAAGTCAAACAAAGGAGGAAGAGAGGAGAAAGAGGAGCAAGCGATGTGACTCCACACTCCCACTGTACCTGCCTGCTTGAGCGGGGCCAGATGCTCCCCTGAGACCCTTAACCGCTCAGACGACTGCAGACAGGCTGCAGCAGAGGCAGCTCAGCTCTGTTTCTTCACCAGACGGTACACAGCAGTGGCTGAGGCATCACCTGGTGTAAGCACCACACACTGGGGGCTAAAGCAAGGTGCCTACTCATGACAGAACTCAAACTATTCCTCATTGAAGAGCAAATCTAGATGTCAATCTATCCCTGAGAGAGAAAATGGCTTGAGTTTCCTCATTAGAAGTGCAGCCCTCTGAGCCGCCAGGAGCCCTATTTCTCATCTCAACTCGACATCTGCATGCAGACACATGAATAAATAATGACCCGAGCTTTCAAGGCCACACAAGGCTCTCGCTACTTTGCCAGGGCATGACAACTCCAGCCTCAAAGAGAGGCGTGGAGAAAGCTATAAAACATCAGTACGAGCTGCCAGCATCGACTAAAGCTTTAATGTTTGTGATTTGATAGCTTGCGTACCATAGGGCACAGTGGTTGCTGGACTGTGAGCGTTCACACCAGAGGATCTGATGGAACCTTTGGACAAATCAGGCTAGAATAAGAAGGGGGAAGGAGACGCTGCGACCTTGTGATGGCTTCTTTCTCCCCCTCATCCACCAGTCACTGGTACGCAGGGGACAGCTAAATTTAGCCACTCCACTACAAGAACCAGTTCAGCAGCAAGGCTGCGATGACAGAGTATGCTTCAACGGTGGTCATAAATTCACGCCCAACTGTTCTGGATTTACATTTCTTTCTCAATTCTCTTCATTCCTCCTCCCTACCCTCAGTCACTGCCTTTCTCTGGGTCATTATGCTGCAAATGGGCCACAGAGTGAAAAGTAGGGCTCATCTGTTATCAGGACCAGCACTGTGCTGAGCCTCAGCCCTGACACTGTGCACTGTTGAAAAATAATGGATGTTTCAAACTCTCAAATTCAGACTCAAAATACTATTTATGTGACAAGTAAAAATTCAGTTAAAAGGTTGAGCTGATCAACAAATACAAAAAAAAACAAACTCTTTTAAAAGGAGCCAGATTCAGATGTGAAGATTCACTGTATGTTTGTGCATCCAGACAGAGTTCTGGGATATGGTGGGATATGATATTTTTATGCAAAAATGTTGAACGGTTTCTTTAAAAGAGAGTAATATTACCTAACTACCAATATTGCGGTTGAACCATTAAAATTCAACATTTTGGGAAATCACTTATTAGCTTCCTTTCTGAGAATGTCATATCACTCAACGTCAATCTCATGTCTAAAATCAGTTAGCCTGGCTCTGGTTAAAGTGAAAAAATCCTACCAGCACATCTAAAGCTCAGTCATTAGGAGGTTGTATCTAATCTGCTGACCCCGTAGACGAGCAGAAATGAAAGAAAAGTTACTTGAGTTACATGCTGGAACTGTTTCTTGATGAGCAACAGTCAGATGCAATAACTGTGTGCAGCTTCCTGG
Source organism: Chaetodon auriga (assembly GCF_051107435.1). Taxonomy (NCBI): domain Eukaryota; kingdom Metazoa; phylum Chordata; class Actinopteri; order Chaetodontiformes; family Chaetodontidae; genus Chaetodon; species Chaetodon auriga. Next base: position 21,423,957 of record NC_135091.1, on the reverse strand, counting down.
AGTCGTGTTGTCACAGAGAGGATTCCAGATTTGCTGCCATCGTGCCTGAATAGAGAACAAAACCCAAACCTGTGCACACTGACTGTATCTGCTAATCCACACTATAGCTGGAGGCAATGCATAAAAGTACTAAGTGGATGAATAACCTGCTGTTTGTGTAACACCCAACAACAACAACAACAACAACAACAACACATCTATGCTAATCTAGGTTAACCACATCCTGACTCAATTTAACACACAGACATGATACTAATGGCACTCTTCTCCTCTCACATTTGGAAAGAAAGCAAATAAACCTATCTCTCAAAATGTGGTTTTGCAATGACATAAAGTTTGGGTAAATTCTTGCTGCATCCTGGTAAAATGATCTGTTCCAATGGTGTTAGATTTTTGTAGATGTGAGGACTGGTAAAGTAAGATATTTTTACAGTGTGTGTGTGGCTGGGCAGCTGGCAGCTTGCAGCAGGTGGAGAACTGAAGTGAGTTGATGCAGGGTGGGCTGACTCGTTGGATGACCTGGACTGTGAGGGGTCAATGAGTGCTATGCTCACCTGCAGTCTCTTCACCTGCTCTGAAGCTTTAACATTCACTTCATTGCCACAAAAGCACTTTTTCTGTTCAGAGCACTATCATGCAGGACCCCGGGGCCTATCAACTGGCAGTTTGCTTTAACAGCTGAAGCAATTTTCTGAAATGATTGCTGCTCACAGACTTCTGGTCGAGGTCTGCGTTACACTCGTCTCTTATCTAATCCAAACTAGAATGAGATCTTATCTTGTGAAGTGTGAAGTGAGACTAAGAATTCTGCACATTTGTGTTTCTCTGTAATTAACCCTGTTACATCTCACATGCTTGTAAATGGGATTATAAAGCAGCAGCAGCAGCAGCAGCAGCAGCACACACACACACACACACACACACACACACACACACACACACACACATCCTGAGTCAGATCTTAATGAAGATAATGCTGATGTTCAGCAGTAACTGTCTTGTCCCGGGGGTTAAAGCAATAATCTGCTAAATTTTCAGATAAGCAAATTATTGTTTTGTTCCTCTTGCTGTATGGTATACTCATGACTAATATTACTCTGTACTAGGTTCATAAAACGCTTTATTTATGGACGAAGCAGTCAGTGTCAGATATTTCCATGGAAAAATCCTCTGATTCTTTTTACTTTACTGGCAGCAACAACTGTTTATTTGGAATAAACACAAGTACAGTAGAAATGAGTATTTAACTCGGAAAAATGTGTCAAACTTCATCAAGAGCAAATCCAACAAACAACCCCAACAAACAAAACTTGCAGTACTGGACACACTGTTTGATTGCCAAGGTATTTCTGGGAATTTGTGTGCAAAAACACCACAGCACTGGCCGCCAAGCTGCAACGACGTAGCCAAAATCAACATAACAAGAATCTCACAGATTACCACTGCGAGGTAGCTGGACGCTAAATGTCTCAGTGCTTCCTCAGGACTACCATTGGATATAAGGCCCTGAGGAGGCATAGAGTCGTCTCTGTGCTCCAGCTGACCCTGAGGGCCCACGTACTGTAACAGCATCCTGGGCATCTCCACTCCATCCAGATCACACACTACATGCACGATCTACCCCTCTGTTGAAGAGAGGGTGCAAGAATATGTCCTCTGTTTGATCCTTATGTTTGTCGTGATCTAGAGCAATGTTGACTATCCTCCAGGGGTGATCTGGGGGTATTGGAGAGGCACTCTATCTCCTTCCCTCCTTTGTACATTTTTTGTACATGCATCTAGCTAAATAAATATACACTGCACAGTAAAAATCTTGAGTAAACAGTACTCGTCTTACTCAAGTTGAACAAGTCTCCCTCTAATAAAATAAGGCTCTCTGTTTTACCATAAGTACATTTTTCAAAATGCATCATCCTTGTTAAATATAGATTTAAGAGGGAAATGAAAGGGCAAACATGCCCCGAACGTGAAACTTGAATAAGCCTCCTTTCACATATCACATAGTGCGCAAACAAGACTCTCTCTTGTCTTTAACAGCTACTGCACCCAAATCTACTTCCAATCATTTACACTTATCATCAAATGTTTGATGTTGTGTTTGGATTCTACTGCATTATTTTAAAAATATCATATTTCTGAAGAGCATTTCTAATGCTGCTATATGTCATGTTACACATCGTGCCTGGGCATGAAGGGTAACTCACTTGAAAAAGGCACCAGTTTTTGGCATTCCATCTGATATCTTATGTATATACTATTATCACTATTGGATATGACTAAAACAGCTGCACAGCTAACATTATGAATGGCAGATCAGACTCAGACCACAGCCACATCATATCTAGAGTAGAGTAAAGTTTCTCTGGTATCGTGCAAGGGTAGCAGAACTGATATTAAGGTTTACGCACTTCCTGTCACACGTTCATTCTATTTCATGTTTCGCCTGATAAAAAACAAACAAACAATGTGCTGATGTATGAGGACTACTTCCTCATTCTTCCCACTCGCTCTGAGGTCAATATTTGCAATGCTGTGGCCAGACGATACGCTAGAATGAGCTCAACGCCTACACTACAGCCAGGAGCTGGAGCTCTGAGAAACATAGAGAGAGAAGGAGACAGACTGAGGTACAAATTGTGCTGTGTAGAGAGGCATGATACATTCTCAGCTGAGATGCTGCTCGTGACAGCAGCAAGGTCTCGGCACTCCAACTCTCCTTTAATACTGTCCAGTCCAGTTGAGACTGTGGCAGCCTACACAACTTTAGCTGTGACCTGTGTTACTGCACACTGTGATCTCCTCACTGACGTGAGACCTGTCATGTGGTTCTGTTTGGAAGCCATTGCAAAAGAGTTCATCTCAGGGCAGTTAAAGTAAGCCTGTGCAACCGAGGAGTTATAAAGTCAGTGAACTGACTCAGTCTTATCAGTCACACTCAAACTACTCAAAGTTTGCTAAACATTAGCTTACATTAGCATAGTAGTCATACCAGACTGGCTGTATAGCCAAAAGGCCAGAGGAAACTAAATTGAGCAAGATTGTATTTTATTCCTATTGAATTTAGCAATTTGCAGCAATAATGAGATAATGATGCTGAAACATAATGTAACAGCAGCAAAAGGACACAAAGTCACAAAGCCAGTGGGCTGGCTCAGTGTGGTCAGTTACACAGCAATCTTTCTTTAAAGTTCGCAAACATTAGCTACACACCTACTGGTAACACCACACCAAGTAAGGCCACAGCAGTGTATTGAATCAAAGTAGGGGGCATTTGCTTCTGAATTCAACTTTTTATTCTTTTTTACACTTTATTAATCATTCAGTTTAGTAAACATCAAGCAATAACAACATCTGCCGAAAAAAAATTTGATCTCCAAAAAATCCTATCTATATATCCATCCTATATCCAGGCTCCGTATACCTCGCTCCAACTTATACCACTTGCACTAAATCCAGACTAAAGCCATTATTTTTAACTTTGATTTCTAAGTTTTCCTTATCTTAAATTTCACCAGTTGCTTACTTTTTGATTGATTATGATTATTTGTTCTTTTGAAGTCCAATTTAATTAGAGGTAATTCCATTATTCCTGTTGTGTAGGCGCTAAGTCAGACTTCCACTGTGGCAATATACATGACTGCATAAGTGTAATAAGTGAGGTCAATTTACTCTGTGACAGATCTAAACTACAGTGGGATAATACATATATGGCTGCTGTGTAAAGCTGCTGATGGGTCTCTACACAGATGTGGCTCATATGAATGCAACTGCCCATAACCACAGAGCAGGAGCTGCCCAGAGACCTCAACTGACTCTGGCTACCTTGAATGACTAGGCTTCGTTCAGAAAGGCCTGCACTTTAACAACTTCCTTCCTCATCGGGACTCATTGTGTCCAGTCCGCAGTCCTGGGCTGGAGCTATTTTTACCAAAGCTGCTTTCCCCCTCTGCCATTTGCTCTGTAAACACAGTGAGGGCAGCCTGTGTTTGTTTGCACGGCAGAATTATAGAGAGGACTGGTAGGAAAAGAGTGGTCCAAGACGCATGACGTAGCATTTCTTCACCACATAAAAGCCAAGGGGGAGTAACCTAACGCTGTGCCTCTCCGTGACCCCACCAGTGCAATAAGCTGCAGAGCCGACAGGTTTGGGAAAAATTCATTCATGAAGAATCTTATCAACAGCCTGTCATAGTGAGTGGAAAGCTGGCAGATAACCCTGTGTAAGAGATTTGACAGAGGATACTGTGAGGAGTAATGGAGCACCTACAGTGGCTGACACATTCATATATTAACACAGTCATACCCACACAAAGAAATGACAAAGGGAACTGAAATGTCTCCTAGTCATTTTTGGGCTGCTCTCCCAGTTGATAACTCAGCACTGTAAATCAATCCCACATAATTTACAGCACCACATCCAGCAGGGTCCTCAAAGGCCCATAAATCTGATGGCAATGGGTGTAGTGTGCCACACTATGAAGGTAATAATTACACATTACTGGTGAGCCTCTTTATCTTGCAGCTCTGTTTGTGCAGTGGAACTGAATTCGTTTCAAGGAAAAGCACAATCCTGTCATGCATCTCCAACCCTTGCAACGCACCGACTTGCACTGTGAATACGATCACCATGGCAACACACCACTTTCTCTATCTCTCCCTTTCTGCTCCCTCTGTGCACTTAGAGCAGCCCTTTCACCAAGCTCATCAAAAATAATTCTGCCTACACCTCAAGCAAACATTGCTGAAAGTAATATCACAAGAACGAAGATGGTCTGGTGGTAACATGGAACCTCTTGGAGCTAAAAGGTCATAAGTTAAAGCTCTGCAACAACCAGCCGTCTACGAAGACATTGCTCATGTCACTCGAAAACCTCATAACTAATTGTAGTGATGTATAATTTATTGTAAAAGTATTTTAAATTCTAACCAGGGAAAGAACCTTTCCCAAGCAGAATTTGAGAGACATTTTGGAGATACAAGGTTTTCACCTGACAGCAACAGCATGTGTCAATAGAAGGCAATGCAAATGGAAATTTTAATCATTAAAGTGAATAAACACCAGTGCTAGAAGGAAGCAAAGCTATTCTTTGTGAATTGTTTTATTGTTGTTTTATTCACTTTCCCTCAGGTCAGAAATCTGCTCATTTGGATGTTATTACACCTGCACTGTCCTCAGCCCGTAAATTAGAGGGTCCCTCACTGATCTTTACCCAGTAAACAACAACAGTCGTCTAGTCTGCAGCTTGGAGGACGTCTGCCCAGGTGGATTAGGGGAGGATGATTAGAGGATTGGCTATTCATCCTTGTCAGCACTGTCTAGCTGCATTATAGTCCCGTCGTGACACCAAGCCGAACCTCTTGCCCACTCACATTCAATTCACTGAAACCGCTGCTCAATTAAAATTTTATGGCCATAGCACATTGCTGCTATAATGTATTGGTTGTAATCCCTTTGCGGCCCACCGCACACCTTCACTGCAGCTGAGCATCGTAGCTAATTGTCGATACATCAGAAATGTCAGAAGTCGGCTTGGCTACACAGAGAATTAGCATATGCATATTTACAGGCAGATCATGGATGTCAGTGTTTCTGTTGAGATAAAATGAGCTAGTTAGTTTAGTTGGCACTGGCAGGGAAATAGATTCAGCCAGAGGGAATCACTTCAGAGGGCCATTCTTCCCTGGGAGGATCCTGACCCTTCAATCACCTGCAGTGCCACTCTCTCTCACACACAACTCTCAGCTAAGATGATCAAGCAGCCAGAGTCTTAAAAACAGCATCACAGACTTCTGCATTTAGACTGTCCTAGTGCGTTTGGGCTCACATATTCAGACTCATTACACAGATCTCCAGCAGTGCATAAAGCAGATTAATAATACCAAAGCACATCTGTGCCCTTTGGTGGTGCTGTAAATCTTGTACTGAACACTCTTGCTTCAATTACATGATGATTTAATGACTGCTAATGCAGACCTGGAGAGCAGGCCACTGCGATATAATTAGCCATGGTGGAATTGAGTGTGATGGCAACATTGTGTGTTACATGTGAAAGAAAATGTTTTACACTCACCTCTGGCCCTCGTTCCTGTACATGGCAGGACTCGCTGTCTCCCTCTGAGAAGGAGCCTGACTCGTCGCTGGAGTTGGTGCCATAGGACTGCTCACATTTGATCTTGGGCCGCACCTGGTTGAAAAGGGCATCCCCTCCCACACTTTGCTCCTGCTGGTCCACGTTGAGGCAGCGTGCCACGTTGGAGCATGGCGAGGAGGAAAATTCAAACTGGGGCAGGCTGCAGGGAGAACCTCCGCTGCCATCCTCCGCATAAGAGTATGAGGAGCAGGAGCTGGAAGTCCTGGTGCGAGTCTCACAAGGCGGCGAGCGTGGGCACACTTTGATTGGCACTGGGCAGCTGGTGTTGGGTCGTGGGCGGCACAGAACTGGGGGCTCAGAGGAGGTGGTGCTGGGAGAATAGGTTTGGGAGGTGGGGAGGGACTGGCTAGCTCCTGCCCACATGCCCTTTGGCATGTGCTCAGTGAGCTCCATCTCCAAAGAGTTCCCACCAGGGTAGGAATGCGCTGGGGTTCCCTGACGGTTGCAGGCCCCTGAGGAAAATATAACACTACGGCGGTCTAGCTCAGCTTCCTGTTTGCAGACCCCATCACAGGAAGTGGATTTGAGGGACAACCCTGCAGGGAAACCGTCCATGTCCTTTGGGGATGTAACAGACAGACCAAGCTCCCCAGTGAAAGGCCTGAAGTCTTTTTTGTGATCTCCCTGAGAGTTTCCTTTGTCCTGGGGGCAGACAAGTCTGTTGGAGAGTAGCTGCTGTGATGTATTGGGCAGACTGGGGAGGTCCACCCCTTTCTTAAAGAAGGCTCGGAGGCAGGAGGGGGACTTGGTTCTCTTGGTTCTTTCCATAGATATTGGGTTATCCATCTCCATGGCTGTCACACTGTCCTTACCCCTGACGTCCTGCTCGTCCCCTGACAGACACAATGAGATGGCCTCTTCCTCTGCCTGTGGTTCAACTTTGATCTGGGCTAAAGGCAGCCTGCCCTGACTTGGCACTGCCCCACTAATGCTGCTCTCCTTTAATGTGCTTGGAAAACCTGAGGTACTGGTGTCTGAAGAGGTGTCATTATTGTGCTTGTTGCAAGCCCACTGGTATTTCCTGTACTTGGGGCATCGTGGCAGGTCTGACGCTCCATGCCGATCAAAGTCCAGCCGGCCATCCATGAAGTTGCTGGGCACAGCCATTGCTAACCGATCATCATCAGAGTGTCGAAAGGAGGTGAGGGTGTCAGCACATCGTCGTGCCCTGGGGGAGGTGGGCCTTTCCACCTCTGACTGCATACTCTCATCCTCTGAGTTGTTCACCTCCGCCGCCACCTTGTGGCAGAGCAGCAAGCCGTCCTCCTCACTGCGCAGCTGAGCTTCCAGGAAGCGAAAGCATGAGTCCTCGAGGTTGTGCATGCGCAGGAATTCGGCACAGCGGATGACCTCCTGGATGTTTTCTCTGCTGAGTAACAGCTTAGCAGTGTAGGCAAACTGCAACAATGGGGCGAATCCCCTGGCAGTGACCTGCAAAAAAACAGGGAAATTGCCAGCATTACCATCAGCACAGCCATTGTTCAGAGCACTTGGAGTGTGGTGAGACAACCCGACAGCTCCAACGACCATAAACAAACACTGTAAAGTACCGGTTAATCTTTTTATCGTGTCAGCACTGAACATTCTATATAGCAGTAAATAAGAACTGGTGCTCTGGGGACATTGGCAGGTTGTGTGTCCAGCCTCATGTTCATAATAACAACCTGTGGGACATTCCAGCAGTCTACCGCTGTCTGCTCTGTGGTCATATCATTGGTTTTGCCTTTGCCCATTTGTGTCAATGCTTTGCATTTGTAAAACTTACTTGAGGTAAAATGTCTAAACACAAGTGCTCCTTTATAGTCTTTCAATTACATGTATTCACTGTTGGCAGAAGGAACCCAAATAGAAAAAGCTGCGTAAAGTGTTTTGCTGGAGAGTCAGATGATAGTCATTTTTAATAAAGAAACTACAAAGATCTTTGTTCACATGTTCAGTGAATTATACCTAAGGCCTGGTTTTGAGTTTTAACCTCAGTGCTGAGATTTGGCATCAGTTCCTAGAATTTTGATACTAGTACCAAGCTAATACTTGTTTGACCTTACATGAAGAAACAGTTAATTTAACAAAGAAAGCCCAAATTCTTATGAGCTAAGTATTGGATAAAATGATCTGAATCTGCAAACTTCTACTTTAAATTGAGGAACTAAGATCAGGAATCTGACTTCACATTTGATTCCAGCTTCTGACTCTTCACCGTAAACTGCGAGTGCTATGAACAAAGTATTTTGGTTTCACACTCAGTCCCTATACCTGGGACCTTCAGATAAAAACTGCTTTGCTTACCCTTTGGGGATTCAGCACATTCATGACATGAACGCATCTAGCAGCGCTCTGTACTGTTAGTGCTATGATCAGGGCACAGCCCCACAGCCTCACTTTCTGTGTCAGTGCCCTGCATCCTCAGGTCAAGTGCCTGTAAAGCCTAATGGTTTGTAAGACTACGGCTTATCCCTGTTGTGGCCATGTGGCGTAGGATGATAGAGGGAAGCCTTCCATTTAGACTTAATGCCAGATAATTAGGTAAACTCCTGAGCCTGCAGAAGTCCAGGCTGCCCTCTGCTGCTGTTGTCACTGAGCACACAGACGAGAGAAAGGAGCCAGAGGAGCCGGCTTTAATGCAAGGCTTGTCTGCTGTTTGGAGATCAGCGTGAGGTTCACACTAGGTTGCGTTCATCACTTTACTCAGAATCTTGCACCCAATCCCTGCAGCTTTATCCTGGTTTATTCTCTGGTGACAAACAAATTACTGTTCAGCGCTCAGGAAATGCAATAGGACCACAGACAGAGAAAAGGTGCGCTCACAAATGCAATTCCAATGGGTTCACTTTGAATCTTGGCTGGTATTGTCTGCTCTACAAAGCACCTTTTCAGAGGCTGAGTGATGTAAAGTCTTTCTTACAAGACTTAACAGAGGCTCGGAGATGTAGGGGATGAGCAACACAATGTGGTTTTTAATGAGGCCACTGTTTACTGATTGTTTTGCTGCCTTTGTTGGGGGAAACAAGAAGATGAATTACCCTAGGTAGAATGGTATCCACTGTGTGAGCACTGCAGCAATTTCCAGAGGTCTAACGGTCTCTGCCAGACACCCCACTTGTAAAACAGGATTTTCCCTCCAAAGCTCAAGCTTCAAAAACCACAGAATTTACTCTGTGGATTTTTCCGCCTGGAAAAACAACTAAGCAGTATGCATGAGGAAACACAGTGTCAGTAAAAAATAGCTTGAGGTCATCTGAGTGAGTCTAAGAATGTATTAAATCATTTGGCTTTGTGGATTTTCAGGAAGATGAATAAACATGTGCATCTGGTTGCTGCTTTTTTGTTTTATGGAGGTTTAAAGCTAGTAGCACCAATACTTTATTTACTTCCTTATTCACTTTCCAAAAATGATGCATGAAATTAGAGATAATGCATGCTAGAGGCTCAGAACTCAACAGCACAATGGAGAATGTGTCTGTGCCAATTTGAATGGAACATGACCCCAAAATACAGACGGGGATTATGTGATTAAAGAACAGATATGAGAATTAGAGCTTCAAATTGTAAAACACCCAACTTGACTTTCAGCTAAACTCAATGATCTGCAAGATTCTGTGTCAGAACAGCTGTACTAAAGAGAATCTGGATTTAAACTGCGTCTGGATGATACTATCTACATTGCCTCAAGCACACACTGATGCTCCTACTGTGCTTGTTTGTGATGATCTTTATACAACATACATGTTAATGGTGCTTGTGCAGTGTCACGGCCAGCATTTTACAAATACTGAGGTCTTCCTTGACAATATAAATAACAAGCAACAGAAATTGTATTTCTAATTATTTATATTTTTCATATTTTATCTATGAACTTAACTGTTCTATTATATTATCTGTAAATTTTAGTTCCAAACATTAAGGAATAGAAATGCTTTTTCAAACCATTAGCAGCACTGCTTGACTCAGGACCTTTCTTTCAACCAAATCCCACATCTTCACTGGTCTAAAAGCAGTCAGATTTAGATATACTAAGTCTAGAAAATGTTAAATGCTAAACCCCCCAAATTCCCAGGAAATATCTGAAGGAAATGACCTCAGTGTTCTCAGTGGTGGCTACAGCCCTGTGCTTGTGATTTTGGTGAAACTCTAGCTCAGTTACACTTTACTTTCAGTTTTAACCACTACATGTAGATATTGTGTGGCGACAGACATGTATGAGACTTGCTAAATACTTGTGATTAATATTGTTAATTTCCAACCTTGTGTGTATTTCTCCAATCCATGGAATCAAATTTTATGAACCACTTCAATGAAGATTACCTTAAGAAAACAGTTCTGAGACTCCAAAAGCATTTTAGAGGTAACCTATCAGCTGTTTCAACACGTGTGTGATTTTTAATCCATACGGATTAATGTCAAAGTCTCTGAAGCTAAGTGTTCTATTGATTGGAGAGTACTGTCTAAGAAGTTGCTTCAAAATCTCCCTTTGGTTTTTCTTTGTAATCTGATGGTTGTGAGGCATATGATAAGTCAAATTTAGGATAAACTTCTTGAGATGTATCATCTTATTTTCAAGACGTATACATGTTACAGTGCATGACGTTAACTTATGCGTGCAACTTCCATTCCACCATGCATTTAGCATGTTGTCCCCCCATTACACATTGATCTTTTCCATGAACCACAATGCCTTATTAGAAGCCACCACTATCTGTGAATCTCTGTGGAAAAGCTATAAATAAATGTGATTCTTATATCATAATGTAATCGCAGCACTGTGAAGTGAGCTGCTTCTTCTTGACAACCGCAGCTTTCAAATCTTTGAACATTTCTTTCAGCTGGCCGTGACAGCTTGAAATATTTCCCAGATGGGTTTATAAGTCAGTGCTTTGTGGCCATATTTCCTACCTTGCCAATGCAGTGGCGGCCGCATTTGATCAACCATGTTAAAAAAAGCTGTGTAAATTTACACTTTCATGATTAGATGTGTTTGCTGCTGATATGTGCGATTTTTGGCTAAAATCTTAATTTTCATGTCAATACAAATCTGCTGAATATGTTTGCTTACAATTAGAATGCGATGTAATATAATGTGTAATGGGACTCCTACAAACACTTAATTTAAGATATTTCTGTATTTTTTTAACTGCAGGGTGCATGACAGCTGGATCTGGCAGTTTTTGGGGTCGTTCTGGTGTTCACCCAGTGTATCCACAGGCTGCAGCCTCCCAGCATGCCTCTGGTCTAAAGCACCTTGCAGTGAGCTAACAGACAGTCCAACAGCAACGGGCATATCAGTCATTGTTAAGAGGAAGCTGCTGACTCCACTCCTCTGTGAGGGGGGATGGTGTGTGTATGCGCGTGCCTGTGCCAGAGTAAGTGGGTGGGTGGGAGTGTGTGTGTTTCTGAGTGTGACGGATTGGGGGGAGGGTAGAGGCTTTGACTGCACTATCTACTCTTCTGATGAGCGCAGCATATCCACTACACTACTGCTGCAGCAGTGCTAAGGAACACGGATAAACACACACACACACACACACACACACACACACACACACACAGTTAGTGTAGATCAAGCCATGCCGACTATAATGGTGAGGCTGTGGTAGTTTAAATGAGGCTGGGCGGCTGGCTGGCTGCATCCAGGGCTGCTGATAAACAGCAAAGCTGCTGGAGGAAAAGTGCTGAGCGTACTAGGGATCTATTTTCAGCTAGTATCAGCAGCTGCTGCCTGCAGGAGTGCATCTTTATGTGTGCCCTGCACCATATGTGATTACTCCACTGTTACAACCAGCACAGCAGCCTAATGAAGGAAAGCATTAAGGGAGCAACACAGGATGGAGGGAGGGAGGGGGTAAATACTGAGGGAGGACGGACGGAGCACAGAGGAAAATGAGAGGAAGGGAGATGGTCACAGTTTAGGAAACAAACTGCTAAAGGAAGAAGAGGGGGACAGGGAGGATACACAGTGTGTTTCCTGGTCATTAGCTAACTGCCATGATGTTTGAAGCATTTCAGTTGTTAGCAGCACTTAGGGTATGAGGTAAGACAAAGAGACAAATTCATCAAGATGACAGATTGGGGCCAATTTAGGCTAACACAGCCCTGCTCTGCGTCTGGAATGGAGAGGCGATACCACTACAGGGCAGGAAATTATAGGCAGTGGCCAGTTACAGGCTGGGACAATTCGCATGACATTTTTAGGAAGCCTGCCAAATATCCTTTCATAAACAGGCTGAGCAATACTACACCATCCTCCCCTCTCCATCCTAAATGACTCTCCCTCTTCTCTCACCCAGTGATCCTCTCTTACACTGGCCTTTTGCCTCTATAGAAGAGAGGGCTAATTTATGCAAATGTTCTTCAGTGAATTCCTGCATGTCATACATGCTAATGAGGACATGGCATGACATCACAAAGGAGTGCTTCCCCACACAAGAGAAAACACTCCATCTCCATTGGAGGGAGCAGCCGATGCTTTTAACATCAGATCTGCTGAGTAACCTGACATTAACCTCTGTGTTCGCAGACAAACAATAAGGAGCCTGAGTCACAGCACTAATGGGAATGAAACAGGCGCGGTACTGTACTGTAGCATCTCATGACGACATTGTGAGTTAAGCTGTTATGCTGGAGGAGATGACAGGAAATGCGCAGGGACAATGGCCTGCTGCAGAACAGAAAAGCTCTTAAGCTAAAGGGAAGTCTTTCACAAAGAGAGCTGGAGCAGACTCACAGTAAATTATGACCCTATCAAACAGCTTCTATCTGTCCTACAGCTTGTATCAGAAATACATTATATGGAGAAACAGATGACATAGTGCATCATTATATGGGTAAAAAACAGATAAAATTGGATATGCCAAGCTACTTGTATCATGTTAGAAAAGTAGGTTAAGTGTTAACCATAACAGATTCTGCACATTCACTTCATTTACGTATCAAATGTTTGCAATCATTTTCAAAACATACCATACCAAACCAAGATTTTTCAGATTTTAATGCAGTGGTGACCACAGAATAGTTTGAAAGCTCTGCACCATGTTACCAAGCAACAATGTAACTTTTACAGATGTTAAGTCAGACATGGTCTTCATTGTTATAGGTTACCAATCCATTTGTATATGTATTTTAAGTATCTTCAATCTGTAATATGAAATGAACTGAAATAAATGGCTGCCAGAGGGAAGGAAAAAAGAGAGTGGTACTTGAAAAATGCTCAGCAAAAATGTAAAGAATACACAATGTTAAAAGGCAAAAATGCTGGCATAGTTCTTCAAGTTGACCCATAGACTACCTAAATGATATAACATGGTAAATGATGCAGCTCAGTGATGTTTGGGTGCACCTGTGCTGTTACTGAGCACTGTTAATTCATTGTTCGATGTAATTCACTGTTTGTTTGAAACCCGTTGCTTTTTTGTTTCACACTATTTTTTATGTTGTTTGCTTTACCTGTTTTTTTTTTTTTTTTTTTTTTACAGTTTTGCATTAAGTCTAGTATTTGCTTTGGCCAGGACCTGAAAAGAGATTGTGAATGTCAATGGGAATATTCCTGGTAAAATAAATAGATACAAATAATCAAGAATCAAATAGAACCTGACTAATTTAAGGCTATATTTAAGAAAAAGTAATATACAGGCAAACATATTTTAGTTTGGCCCCTCAGATTTAAATTAAAAAACAGTCAAAATACATCACATGCTGCCTATAAAAACAAGCCAATATCGCCCTGCTGCCATATCAGTCAGGCTCTAGTATTAAAGTCCAACACTTCAGAAAAGCTGTACGTGGGAATATCTGATGTACATTAGAATCAGTTGTAACAATGAAAAGAGGTTCTAGGCACACTGACTACATTTTCACATCGATGTTGACAGAATTGTAAACATAAGGAAAGTGTCATCTCAGTGACAGCAGAAGCTCAGACGGTCCTGTAGCTGAGCTGTGGTTAAGTAAAGCTCCCCCTGAAGGTGGATTAAATCAGATAGTGTACGTCCTAATCCTCTCCTAGTGTAGCTTACTGTACAGGCCAGACACTGGAGAGGACATGACCCCACCTACACTATTTAAGAAACAGGCTGATTGTGTTTGGGCTGTTTCTGACCATACAATTATTAGATCCTTCAATATGTCCAACTATATTAACATGTTAGAGAACTGAAAAAGTGTTATTTCAGCTCTGTGTTCAGCACTTGTTTTGTTCACCGTGCTAGTATGGCAGGTTTGTATGAGTATTCCTTTCATTAAAGGAAATATTCATTGCTTATATGTGCTGAGTTTGGAGGTTAAACACATGGAGCATGAACACAGGGATCACACTGCAGGCTGTGGTACGGAAGGCTGGCTGCTCAAGGTGCTCCTCTACCCAGCCTCTCACACTCAGACAAAGACCCTGCATTTTCTCTGTCAGCTTACCACATGAGATGTGTCCTTGTGTTGGCAGAGAAAGAGAGACCCCCTGCTGGACCAAGGGGGTTGGGTATTAGTGCCAGTCCTCCCACTGCAGTTCATCACTTCTCTCTCTACTGCTTCCTCTTCATCTTCTACCACCCAACCCCCATCTTAATGGAAGGAAGGGCTTCCACCATCTGTCTAATAGGCTGTATTAGTGTGATAGTGTCCTGGCCAGGCACTCAGTGTGGGGCCAGTCCAAGTGCGGGCCCCTGAAATTAGCCATCATTGTGTAGGTTGAGCCCCGATCAACTGTTTGACCTGAGTAAGTGGATGGATGTCACTCATCAATGCTCTTAAATCACCTCAAGAGCATTGCATTTGTCTCTGTTCTATCCCGAAGCAACAAAACATTTTAGTCCAACAAGTCCTCATACCAAAACAACAAAATAGGTCTTTGGCAGTCGCTTCCAAAAGGACCCATATGAGGATTTTCTGACCTGCAACCTCTATGGTTAAAGTTGCTGAATGTAGGTAGCTAGAACTATTGGGATAAGGCCATGATCATGGTCAAAGAAAGCAATGACCTTTCCTGTAAAGCCAGTGTTTGCCTTGCCTAACATTTTGTTACATAATGAGATAGTACCAGATTTAATGGGCAGATTGCCATGAAATATTCTGAGCAAATCCATACTCCTATCTAAACCTATATTTGTCTTGGATCTCTAACTTTCTTGTCCTGGTCTTAACTGGACCACTCTGCCCTCACCCCAGCCGTCTCAGCTTGCATACATTCCACTGTCTCTGGATTCGCCTTCTCTCGTTGCTCTCTTTTTGGCTGCATGGAGTCCACATGATGTGTGGAGTCTTGACTGTCATGTGCTGGCCTGTGCTTACATTTGGCAACCTATTCCAAACTGTCTAATCAATATATTTTTACATCAACATTAAAATCAAACTCCATCCAACATTGTTAATGTCTGTCGTGTGAAGATAACTAGCCTTTAGGGCTTTTAGGACTTTATGAAGTTTTAAAACAAATTGTGGGTTTTTTTTTTTTTTTTTGTTTTTGTTTTTAGATGAAAAATGTGCAGTGTTCCATGGCTCATGACTAAGGGAAGAACTAACAAACACAAGGTGGTTTGAGGTCTGTAAAGCAGCGCTCTGCTGAATCATAGTGCTGCCCTGTTTTTTTCCAGGATAAAAATCAAGAGAGGGCACAAATGGCAGCACTGATGATCCACCACCAGCATTCCAGCCAGTCAGAACATTCCCACACTAGAGGTCAGATGTGCAAACAAGTGGACAATGCAGTAACCAATCATTTGGAAGACTATGTGAATTGTTATTATTTGATTGGTTCAAGTGAAAAACATTATGCAGTGATCTAATTACTACAATACATTAGGTTTTCTGGTGCAGTTGAGTAAAAACATACAGTAATGAGGATCATCTGATTCTCAGTATCAGCTTCTTTTACAGGGGAACAGAGCAGTTTGCTGTGATCATGGCATTCAGGACTGAATCCAAGTTTTGCACACAGTTCCACAATATGGAGGTCATTTCTGTTTGTTACAGTGATGACTGCTCCTCTCCAGTGGAGGGCTCTCTCCCTGGCTCGTCTTCATGGTATGCTGATTCTTATGAATCCCCCTTTGTTCTTACATTCACAAGAAATATGATGTAGAGAAACACTGTGTGTATTTGTGAAGCCTCCATCATCCAGCACGGACGTCGTGCTCTTCTGTTCGTTCCTCCTGCTGGCTGGCCCGGAGGACAGCATCACTGAGATAAAGCGGGATTGTTTTATTCCCATGATGTGATGGCCAACAAAGCCCCTTGATGAAACTGGCTGCCCCTCTGCAACCCCACAATCACATTAGATATAGATGATGTCACTCACCCGCGCCAGCCCCGGCTACTCCAAGGGCAGCAAGGCCATGAGAGAGGAGGTGGTGGGGGAGGTGGTCTTTGTTTCACATTTCATCTGCACCAACCTCCCCCCCTCTTTCCCTCAGTGGCAGCCGAGGTCTGCCTAATTTGCCCTTTGTTTCACATAGGTGGCAGCCTTCAGTAGCTGCTGAAGGAATGCTCTCCATGACTGGAGGCAGACACAAAAGTGTCAGTGAAGTGATGCTAACCTAGCAAGCTGCTACTCTGAGCTGACACAGACCAGTGGCGGCTGAGTAGACCCAGCCCTCCCCCCATTATCAGAGAAAAGGCAGTGTTCAAATACAAGGCACGGATGCGTCAGCATGCTTCAGTCACTGACTGTAAAGCAAAGGGTGACAGGGGACCTTAAAAAGGTTGACTGGCCACATCACTGAAATGACATTCCTCCATGATGCGGCTGTGACTTGTCTAGACATTCAGAGAGAGATGTACTGCCTGCTGAACAGGGCAGAGGAACACTTTAAAGGAAAATTCCACCTGAAATAAATGACCATAGTCACAAAAGAGTCATTGGCAAAGTAACTTGGCAATTTGTTGTTACTGTTACTTAAATTTCCTTTTATGCCACTTTATACTTTGACTCTGCAATAGGCAAATATTGTCAATTTTAAGATCTTACAATTACAAAAATATATGGACATATAAAACAACATACAGTAGCGAAAATGAGCTCACCTCCACCAACTATAACATTTAAATTCCTCTTACATATGAATGAATGAATGAGTACTTTTACTATAACAATGTTTTCTACTACTTTTCTACTTAACTAAGATGTTGAACGCAGACGTTTCACTTGTTTTTTTTACATTGTGGTATTACTACTTTACTCAAGTCATTAAAGCATGACCATTGCATTCACCACTTACAACACCAGATATAATAACCTATTAATCATTTTAATTCGAGACGTGGGTCCTGCAAAACTGCATTATTTCTGACACTACATCGATTACATTAGTGATGATGAAATAACTGTATTTTGAAATGCAAAAAACTGCATTTTTGCATTTTTTACACAATATATGACTGCATTGGCGGGATGCTGTTGAAGTCTCCACCGTGACAAAATAAAGCCAATGTGTTAATTTTATGTTGTTTTGCCATTTAGATAAAAGGTTAAAGGAATACGTGAAATGTTGTCAAATAGAACATGGATGGAGAAAAGGGAAGAAGGCAAGGTGAAAACCTCAACGGGAGTATCTCTCTCTCTGGCACATTAAAGAGACAGTCATTGAAAGATGTTACTTTCCACACTCCATCTCACACCTGAAACACGCAGCAGCTCATGTGTTATTCATGAGTGCAGTGAGTGAATGAAAGGGATGCTGCTTTGAGCATCCAGGAGCCGTTCCCTGCAGTCATTCTTTGAGTTAAGGAGCAAAATAAAAGCCCCTGATGCTCATTTTACATAAGACGACAATCTGACGTTAACTTCTTTTTCAATGAGCGCGGAGACAAAGTCGTTTGACAGGCGTTACTTTATTAATGTACGCTGGCCCCAGCATGGAGCCGCAGCTCCACAGCACATGCGGGATGTGGCCCAGTTTTCACAGCAGCACATATATGTATGCATGTGTGTGTGAGTGTGGGTGTGTGACATAAATACGTCAGAGGGGTACTTTCATCATGTGTTCAGTGGAGGAGCTCTGACGGGGATCAGTTGAAAGTGACAACGTGAGAGCTGAGGTGGGCAAGAAAGAGTGTCGCTGAACCTGATGAGCGCTGATCCCGAGGTGGCGTTAATCTCGCCACGAAATGCTACCTGCTGCTGACAACGGCGGTGGCAGCGACATCTGACAGGTGCTAATTGGCAATTACAACCCTATAGGCTCAATAATGCACTTTCTCACACCTTTTGTTGAGTCTTTATCCTCCAGTGAATGACAGAACAAATTAAAACACTGTTTTACTACCATTCTCTCTGCTGACTGAAAAAAGGCCCTGAAAATAGAAAAGAAAACAAAAAAAAACAACCCTAGAAATCATCCAAAAGTCAACAGTGAAATTAAGCTGAGAGGTGATAATATATCAAAAATGGAGCAGCTTAGATAAAATTTTTAAAAATAGCATTATATCTATAGTTTAATATTTCAAAAGTGTTTATTATAAAATGTTAATGTTTCTAAATCAAAAGAAGCCTGAAATTCACTGTTGGACAAATTAAGCACAAAAGGACCCTCAGCTAAGACAATCTTACGCTGCAAAGTTATTTGCTAAAAAAAGATTTTTTTTAAGATGGCCCAGCCAGTACAACAAAACAAGTCTGCCTTCTGTAGACATTAAAACTAGACAGGCACATCTGACAAAACATGAAGCACCGTAATTTAATCACACAAATTTTACTGTTGTGAAATTTAGTTTTAAATAGTTATCGCACACAACTGTATCAACATTAGCAGGAGCTCGCTAACAAAGAATGAGTAAGGGGATTGTCCCTGATCAGTCAGAAGTTAAACGTGAAACACAGCGACCA